>NC_133981.1:15000075-15303106 GCF_047716275.1 Strix uralensis
CCCTAACCCTAACTGCTAACCCTAACCCTAACCCTAAGCCCCCCTTAAACCTAAGCCCTAACCCTAACCCTAGCTCTTAACCTTAAAACCAAACCATGACACTAAACCTAACCCTATGCCCCTAACCGTAACCCTAACCCTAAACCCTAGCCCTAAATTCTAACCCTGAATGCTAACCCTGACCCTAACTCCTAACCCTAACCCTAACCCTAAGCCCCCCTTAACCCTAATCCCTAGCCCTAACCCTAGATCTAAAACTTAAAACCAGACCATAACCCTAAACCTAACCCTATGGCCCTAACCATAACCCCAAGCCTAATCCCTAACCCTAAACGCTAACCCTAACTCCTAACCCTAACCCTAAATCCTAATCCTAACCCTAAACCTAAGCCCCCCTTAACCCTAAGCCCTAACCCTAACCCTAGATCTTAACCTTAAAACCAAACCATAACCCTAAACCTAACCCTAAGCCCCTAACCGTAACCCTAACCCTAAACCCTAGCCCTAAACGCTAACCCTAACTCCTAACCCTAACCCTAACTGCTAACCCTAACCCTAACCCTAAGCCACCCTTAACCCTAACCCCTAACTCTAACCCTAGATCTAAAACTTACAATCAAACCATAACCCTAAATCTAACCCTATGGCCCTAACCATAACCCCAAGCCTAAACCCTAACCCTAAACGCTAACCCTAACTCCTAACCCTAACCCTAACTGCTAACCCTAACCCTAACCCTAAGCCCCCATGAACACTAAGCCCTAACCCTAGATTTAAATCTTAAAACCAAACCATAACCCTAAACATAACTCTATGGCCCTAACCGTAACCCTAACCCTAAACTCTAGACCTAAACGCTAACCCTAACTCCTAACCCTAACCCTAACTGCTAACCCTAACCCTAACCCTAAGCCCCCCTTAACCCTAAGCACTAACGCTGGAACTAAATCTTAAAACCAAACCATAACCATAAAACTCACCCTATGGCCCTAACCATAACCCCAAGCCTAAACGCTAGCCTTAAACACTAACCCTAACTCCTAACCCTGACCCTAACTCCTATCCCTAACCCTAACCCTAAGCCCCTCTAAACACTAAGCCCTAACCCTAGATCTAAACCTTAAAACCAAACCATAACCCTAAACCTAACCCTATGCCCCTAACCATAACCCCAAGTCTAAAACCTAACCCTAAACGCTAACCCTAACTCCTAACCCTAACCCTAAATCCTAATCCTAACCCTAACCCTAAGCCCCCCTTAACCCTAAGCCCTAACCCTAACCCTAGATCTTAACCTTAAAACCAAACCATAACCCTAAACCTAACCCTAAGCCCCTAACCGTAACCCTAACCCTAAACCCTAGCCCTAAACGCTAACCCTAACTCCTAACCCTAACCCTAACTGCTAACCCTAACCCTAACCCTAAGCCACCCTTAACCCTAACCCCTAACTCTAACCCTAGATCTAAAACTTACAATCAAACCATAACCCTAAATCTAACCCTATGGCCCTAACCATAACCCCAAGCCTAAACCCTAACCCTAAACGCTAACCCTAACTCCTAACCCTAACCCTAACTGCTAACCCTAACCCTAACCCTAAGCCCCCATGAACACTAAGCCCTAACCCTAGATTTAAATCTTAAAACCAAACCATAACCCTAAACATAACTCTATGGCCCTAACCGTAACCCTAACCCTAAACTCTAGACCTAAACGCTAACCCTAACTCCTAACCCTAACCCTAACTGCTAACCCTAACCCTAACCCTAAGCCCCCCTTAACCCTAAGCACTAACGCTGGAACTAAATCTTAAAACCAAACCATAACCATAAAACTCACCCTATGGCCCTAACCATAACCCCAAGCCTAAACGCTAGCCTTAAACACTAACCCTAACTCCTAACCCTGACCCTAACTCCTATCCCTAACCCTAACCCTAAGCCCCTCTAAACACTAAGCCCTAACCCTAGATCTAAACCTTAAAACCAAACCATAACCCTAAACCTAACCCTATGCCCCTAACCATAACCCCAAGTCTAAAACCTAACCCTAAACGCTAACCCTATCTCCTAACCCTGACCCTAACTCCTAATCCTAACCCTAACCCTAAGCCCCCCTTAACCCTAAGCCCTAACCCTAACCCTAGATCTAAACCTTAAAACCAAACCATAACCCTAAACCTAACCCTATGGCCCTAACCATAATCCCAAGCATAAACCCTAACCCTAAATGCTAACCCTAACTGCTAGCCCTAACCCTAACCCTAAGCCCCCCTTAACCCTAAGCCCTAACCCTAACCTTAGATCTAAACCTTAAAACCAAACCATAACCCTAAACCTAACCCTATGCCCCTAACCGTAACCCTAACCCTAAACCCTAGCCCTAAACGCTAACCCTAACTCCTAACCCTAACCCTAGCTCCTAACCCTAACCCTAAACCTAAGCCCCCCTTAACCCTAAGCCCTAACCCTAACCCTAGATCTAAACCTTAAAACCAAACCATAACCCTAAACCTAACCCTATGGCCCTAACCGTAACCCTAACCCTAAACCCTAGCCCTAAACGCTAACCCTAACTCCTAACCCTAACCCTAACTCCTAACCCTAACCCTAAGCCCCCGTTAGCCCTGAGCCCTAACCCTAACCCTAGATCTTAACCTTAAAACCAAACCATAACCCTAAACCTAACCCTATGGCCCTAACCATAACCCCAAGCCTAAACCCTAACCCTAAACGCTAACCCTAACTCCTAACACTAACCCTAACTGCTAACCCTAACACTAACCCTAAGCCCCCCTTAACCCTAACCCTAACCCTAACGCCAGATCTTAACCTTAAAACCAAACCATAAACCTAAACATAACCCTATGCCCCTAACCGTAACCCTAACCCTAAACCCTAGCCCTAAAAGCTAACCCTAACTCCTAACCCTAACCCTAACTGCTAACCCTAACCCTAACCCTAAGCCCCCCTTAACCCTAAGCCCTAACCCTAACCCTAGCTCTTAACCTTAAAACCAAACCATGACACTAAACCTAACCCTATGCCCCTAAGCGTAACCCTAACCCTAAACCCTAGCCCTAAATTCTAACCCTGAATCCTAACCCTGACCCTAACTCCTAACCCTAACCCTAACCCTAAGCCCCCCTTAACCCTAAGCCCTAGCCCTAACCCTAGATCTTAACCTTAAAACCAAACCATAACCCTAAACCTAACCCTATGGCCCTAACCATAACCCCAAGCCTAATCCCTAACCCTAAACGCTAACCCTAACTCCTAACCCTAACCCTAAATCCTAACCCTAACCCTAACCCTAAGACCCCCTGAACACTAAGCCCTAACCCTAGATCTAAAACTTAAAACCAAACCATAACCCTAAACCTAACCCTATGGCCCTAACCATAACCCCAAGCCTAAACCCTAACCCTAAAGGCTAACCCTAACTCGTAACACTAACCCTAACTGCTAACCCTAACCCTAACCTAAGCCCCCCTTAACCCTAAGCCCTAACCCTAACCCTAGATCTTAACCTTAAAACCAAACCATAACCCTAAACCTAACCCTATGCCCCTAACCGTAACCCTAACCCTAAACCCTAGCCCTAAACGCTAACCCTAACTCCTAACCCTAACCCTAACTGCTAACCCTAACCCTAACCCTAAGCCCCCCTTAACCCTAAGCCCTAACCCTAGATCTAAACCTTAAAACCAAACCATAACCCTAAACCTAACCCTATGGCCCTAACCATAACCCCAAGCCTAAACCCTAACCCTAAACACTAACTCTAACTCCTAACCCTAACCCTAACTCCTAACCCTAACCCTAACCCTAACCCCCACTTAAGCCTAACCCCTAACCCTAACCCTAGATCTTAACCTTAAAACCAAACCATAACACTAAACCTAACCCTATGCCCCTAACCGTAACCCTAACCCTAAACCCTAGCCCTAAGCGCTAACCCTAACTCCTAACCCTAACCCTAACTTCTAACCCTAACCCTAACCCTAAGCCCCCCTTAACCCTAAGCCCTAACCCAAACCATAGGACTAAACCTTAAAACCAAACCATAACCCTAAACCTAACACTATGCCCCTAACCGTAACCCTAACCCTAAACCCTAGCCCTAAACGCTAACCCTAACTCCTAACCCTAACCCTAACTGCTAACCCTAACCCTAACCCTAAGCCCCCCTGAACACTAAGCCCTAACCCTAGATCTAAAACTTAAAAACAAACCATAACCCTAAACCTAACCCTATGGCCCTAACCATAACCCCAAGCCTAAACCCTAACCCTAAAGGCTAACCCTAACTCGTAACACTAACCCTAACTGCTAACCCTAACCCTAACCTAAGCCCCCCTTAACCCTAAGCCCTAACCCTAACCCTAGATGTTAACCTTAAAACCAAACCATAACCCTAAACCTAACCCTATGCCCCTAACCGTAACCCTAACCCTAAACCCTAGCCCTAAACGCTAACCCTAACTCCTAACCCTAACCCTAACTCCTAACCCTAACCCAAACCCTAAGCCCCCCTAAGCCCTAACCCTAACCCTAGATCTTAACCTTAAAACCAAACCATAACCCTAAACCTAACCCTATGCCCCTTACCAGAACCCCAAGCCTAAACGCTAACCCTAAACGCTAACCCTAACTCCTAACCCTAACCCTAACTGCTAACCCTAACACTAACCCTAAGCCCCCCTTAACCCTAACCCTAACCCTAACGCTAGATCTTAACCTTAAAACCAAACCATAACCCTAAACCTAACCCTATGCCCCTAACCGTAACCCTAACCCTAAACCCTAGCCCTAAACGCTAACCCTAACTCCTAACCCTAACCCTAACTGCTAACCCTAACCCTAACCCTAAGCCCCCCTTAACCCTAAGCCCTAACCGTAGATCTTAAACTTAAAAGCAAACCATAACAATAAACCTAACCCTATGCCCCTAACCGTAACCCTAACCCTAAAGCCTAGCCCTAAGCGCTAACCCTAACTCTTAATCCTAGCCCTAACTTCTAACCCTAACCCTAACCCTAAGCCCCCCTTAACCCTAAGCCCTAACCCAAACCATAGGACTAAACCTTAAAACCAAACCATAACCCTAAACCTAACCCTATGCCCCTAACCGTAACCCTAACCCTAAACCCTAGCCCTAAACGCTAACCCTAACTCCTAACCCTAACCCTAACCCTAAGCCCCCCTTAAACCTAAGCCCTAACCCTAGATCTAAACCTTAAAACCAAACCATAACCCTAAACCTAACCCTATGGCCCTAACCATAACCCCAAGCCTAAACCCTAACCCTAAATGCTAACCCTAACTCCTAACGCTAACCCTAACTGCTAACCCTAACCCTAACCCTAAGCCCCCATTAACCCTAAGCCCTAACCCTAAACCTAGATCTTAACCTTAAAACCAAATCATAACACTAAACCTAAACCTATGCCCCTAATCGTAACCCTAACCCTAAACCCTAGCCCTAAGCGCTAACCCTAACTCCTAACCCTAACCCTAAATCCTAACCCTAACCCTAACCCTAAGCCCCCCTTAACCCTAAGCCCTAAACCTAATCCTAGATCTAAATCTTAAAACAAAACCATAACCCTAAACCTGACCCTATGGCCCTAACCATAACCCCAAGCCTAAACCCTAACCCTAAACACTAACCCTAGCTCCTAACCCTAACACTAACTCCTAACCCTAACCCTAAGCCTAAGCCCCACTTAACCCTAACCCCTAACCGTAACCCTAGATCTTAACCTTAAAACCAAACCATAACCCTAAACCTAATCCTATGCCCCTAACCGTAACACTAACCCTAAAGCCTAGCCCTAAGCGCTAACCCTAACTCCTAACCCTAACCCTAACTGCTAACCCTAACCCTAACCCTAAGCCACCCTTAACCCTAAGCCCTAACCCTAACCCTAGATCTAAACCTTAAAACCAAACCATAACCCTAAACCTAACCCTATGCCCCTAACCATAACCCTAACCCTAAACCCTAGCCCTAAATGCTAACCCTAACTCCTAACCCTAACCCTAACTCCTAATCCTATCCCTAACCCTAAGCCCCCCTTAACCCTAAGCCCTAACCCTAACCCTATATCTAAAGCTTAAAACCAAACCATAACCCTAAACCTAACCCTATGGCCCTAACCATAACCCCAAGCCTAAACCCTAACCCTAAATGCTAACCCTAACTCCTAACCCTAACCCTAACCCTAAGCCCCCCTTAACCCTAAGCCCTAGCCCTAACCCTAGATCTTAAACTTAAAACCAAACCATAACCCTAAACGTAACCCTATGCCCCTAACCGTAACCCTAACCCTAAACCCTAGCCCTAAACGCTAACCCTAACTCCTAACCCTAACCCTAACTGCTAACCCTAACCCGAACCCTAAGGCCCCCTTAATCCTAAACCCTAACCCTAAATCTAAATCTTAAAACCAAACCATAACACTAAACCTAACCCTATGGCCCTAACCATAACCCCAAGCCTAAACCCTAACCCTAAACGCTAACCCTAACTCCTAACCCTAACCCTAACTCCTAACCCTAACCCTAACCCTAAGCCCCCGTTAACCCTAAGCCCTAACCCTAACCTAGATCTTAACCTTAAAACCAAACCATAACCCTAAACCTAACCCTATGCCCCTAACCGAAACCCTAACCCTAAACCCTAGCCCTAAACGCTAACCCTAACTCCTAACACTAACCCTAACTGCTAACCCTAACCCTAACCCTAAGCCCCCATGAAAACTAAGCCCTAACCCTAACCCTAGATCTAAACCTTAAAACCAAACCATGACCCTAAACCTAACCCTATGGCCCTAACCATAACCCCAAGCCTAAACCCTAACCCTAAACGCTAACTCTAACTCCTAACCCTAACCCTAACTCCTAACCCTAACCCTAACCCTAACCCCCCTTAACCCTAAGCCCTAACCCTAACCCTAGATCTTAACCTTAAAACCAAACCATAATCCTAAACCTAACCCTATGCCCCTAACCGTAACCCTAACCCTAAACTCTAGCCCTAAACGCTAACCCTAACTGCTAACCCTAACCCTAACCCTAAGCCCCCCTTAACCCTAAGCCCTAACCCTAGATCTTAACCTTAAAACCAAACCATAACCCTAAACTAACCCTATGCCCCTAACCGTTACCCTAACCCTAAACCCTAGCCCTAAATGCTAACCCTAACTCCTAACCCTAACCCTAACTGCTAACCCTAACCCTAACCCTAACCCTAAGCCCACATGAACACTAACCCCTAAAACTAAACCTATATCTAAACCTTAAAACCAAACCATAACCCTAAACCTAACCCTATGGCCCTAACCATAACCCCAAGCCTAAACCCTAACCCTAAACGCTAACCCTAACTCCTAACCCTGACCCTAACTACTAACCCTAATCCTAAGCCCCCCTTAACCCTAAGCCCTAACCCTAGATCTAAACCTTAAAACCAAACCATAACCCTAAACCTAACCCTATGGCCCTAACCATAACCCCAAGCCTAAACCCTAACTCTAAACGCTAACCCTAACTCCTAACACTAACCCTAACTGCTAACCCTAACCCTAACCCTAAGCCTCCCTTAACCCTAAGCCCTAACCCTAACCCTAGATCTTAACCTTAATACCAAACCATAACCCTAAACCTAACCCTATGCCCCTAACCGTAACCCTAACCCTAAACCCTAGCCCTAAACGCTAATCCTAACTCCTAACCCTAACCCTAACTGCTAACCCTAACCCTGAACTTAAGCCCCCCTTAACCCTAACCCCTAACCCTAACCCTAGATCTAAACCTTAAAAACAAACCATAACCCTAAACCTAACCCTATGGCCCTAACCATAACCCCAAGACTACACCCTAGCACTAAACGCTAACCCAAACTCCTAACCCTAACCCTAACTGCTAACTCCTAACCCTAACCCTATGCCCCCCTCAATCCTAACCCCTAACGCTAACTCTATATCTAAACCTTAAAACCAAACCATAACCCTAAACGTAACCCTATGCCCCTAACCGTAACCCTAACCCTAAACCCTAACCCTAAACGCTAACCCTAACACCTAACCCTAACTCCTAACCCTAACCCTAAGCCCCCCTTAACCCTAAGCCCTAACCCTAAGGCCTAAGCCTAACCCTTGATTTAACCTTAAAACCAAACCATAACCCCCAACCTAATCCTATGCCCCTAACCGTAACCCTAACCCTAAACCCTAGCCCTAAACGCTAACCCTAACTCCTAACCCTAACCCTAACTGCTAACCCTAACCCTAACCCTAAGCCCCCCTTAACCCTAAGCCCTAACCCTAACCCTAGATCTTAACCTTAAAACCAAACCATAACCCTAAACCTATCCCTATGCCCCTAACCGTAACTCTAACCCTAAACCCTAGCCCTAAACGCTAACCCTAACTCCTGACCCTAACCCTAACTGCTAACCCTAACCCTAACCCTAAGCCCCCCTTAACCCTAAGCCCTAACCCTAACCCTAGATCTTAACCTTAAAACCAAACCATAACCCTAAACCTAAACCTATGCCCCTAACCCTATCCCTAACCCTAAAAGCTAATCCTAAGTCCTAACCCTAACCCTAACTGCTAACTCCTAACCCTAACCCTATGCCCCCCTTAATCCTAACCCCTAACCCTAACCCTAGATCTAAAACTTAAAACCAAACCATAACCCTAAACCTAACCCTATGGCCCTAACCGTAACCCTAACCCTAAACCCTAACCCTAAACGCTAACCCTAACTCCTAACCCTAACCCTAAGCCCTAACCCTAAGCCCTAACCCTAACCCTAGATTTAACCTTAAAACCAAACCATAACCCTAAACCTAACCCTATGCCCCTAACCGTAACCCTAACCCTAAACCCTAGCCCTAAACGCTAACCCTAACTCCTAACCCTAACCCTAAGTGCTAACCCTAACCCTAACCCTAAGCCCCCCTTAACCCTAAGCCCTAACCCTAGATCTAAACCTTAAAACCAAACCATAACCCTAGACCTAACCCTATGGCCCTAACCATAACCCCAAGCCTAAACCCTAACCCTAAACGCTAACCCTAACTCCTAACCCTAACCCTAACTCCTAAACCTAACCCTAAGCCCCCCTTAACCCTAACCCCTAACCCTAGATCTTAACCTTAAAACCAAACCATAACCCTAAACCTAACCCTATGGCCCTAACCATAACCCCAAGCCTAAACCCTAACCCTAACTCCTAACCCTAACCCTAACTCCTAACCCTTACCCTAACCCTAAATCCCCCTTAACCCTATGCCCTAACCCTAACCCTAGATCTTAATCTTAAAACCAAACCATAACCCTAAACCTAACCCTATGCCCCTAACCGTAACCCTAACCCTAAACCCTAGCCCTAAACGCTAACCCTAACTCCTAACTCTAACCCTAACTGCTAACCCTAACCCTAACCCTAAGCCCCCCTTAACCCTAAGCCCTAAACCTAACCCTAGATCTAAACCTTAAAACCAAACCATAACCCTAAACCTAACCCTATGGCCCTAACCATAACCCCAAGCCTAAACCCTAACCCTAAATTCTAACCCTAACTCCTAACCCTAACCCTAACCCTAAGCCCCCCTTAACCCTAAGCCCTAACCGTAACCCTAGATCTTAACCTTAAAACCAAACCATTACCCTAAACCTAACCCTATGCCCCTAACCGTAACCCTAAGCCTAAACCCTAACCCTTAACACTAACCACTAAGATGGAAAGAATTTGAAAAATGTTAAATTTCCTCAGTTTCGGCAAAGAAGAGGTCCTTGTACAGTCATTGTTCAGTATATTTCATCTTCGTCTTCAGAATACTAAGGGGCGTGGTGCATTTAAAAAATTGTTTATTTGCAAGAAAGCCCACTTGTGGGAAAAGTAACCAAAACCTGTATTTTCCAGCAGTGGTATCAGCTGAATTTCCTCTTTCAGCTAAGGCAGTGTTGACCGCCAGTGTGTAACATGGCATTTATTTATGGCTAAAATTATCTGGATCTTTGGTTTAAGGATTTTGTCCTTTTATGATTTACACATAATCTGAAAACGGTATTGTTGAGAGAGTCCTGCAGGAATTTAGTATAGTAGGAGTTCGTTTAGCAGAAGTTATGAAGTATATGAGATGTCTTAGATGACACTTATGGAAGTGTATCAAAAAATATTCTGACCTGAACTTTTAAAAACATAATTTTAATTAATCATTAGTTTACAGTTACTAGCATTTATTTCATTTTTATTTCCCCTGAATAGAATACATTGATGGATATTGTTAATTGTCTTGCTAACACTGTATCATCCCATTTAAAAGTCCTCTGTAATTATGTTCATTGGTAATGGCATTATAATTCCCCTTTGTTTCTATTAGTTCATTTAACTTAGCAGTGAGAAAGGCATAACGTTTGTCATAATTCTTTTTAATGTGATTTTTATTTTAGCCTTCTGATATATCAATTGTCAAATCAATGAAAAATCCTCCATCTGGTGTCAAACTTGTCATGGCTGCTGTCTGTGTCATGAAAGACATAAAACCTGAAAAAATTGCAGATCCTTCAGAGTCTAGAGGCAAGGTAAAATGGCAGACAATCGTTTCAAATAAAAGTGTAATTCATGTTTTTCTCAACACAAAGCACTTGTTCAATAAAGAAGATAACCCAAGGTCCGCTAAAGTAGGCAAGGACTTACAGCCTCTATTCATTATTTTACTGAAAACTTGCAGAAGACTCTAGTTTTCTAAGTTTTGTAATGTGCGAAGAGAACACATTTAATTTGCTTGACTCGTATACAGATAATACGTAACTCTTCCCTGAGACTGTTCAGTTTCTGGCTTTAGGTATGGTTTGGGGGGAAATGTTTGATCTGGTAGACTTTCTCCTTTATCGACATCTCAAGGAGATACAAGGTCATCAGTATTAAGTATGCATGAGTTTCAGTTAAAAGAAATTTGTCATTTTTTGTTTGTTTCTTTGTTTTAAAGCTTGAAAAAATATTTCCTATTGTGTTTTGTAGGTCTTGGATTACTGGGGTCCAAGCAAGAAACTGCTTGGTCACATGAATTTCTTAAAGGATTTGAAAGAATATGACAAGGAGAATATTCCAGTAAGACTTCTGTCTAATTTTTCAGTGATTTTTACCATGTAGACACTTTCTTGCAGGGAAAAAAATAGAAAATATTACATCAGAGGCCCCATTTGTCCCAAGTTAGTCAACTTCTGTAATGAGCAAGGATCTTTACAAGATGATAAGGCACCTCTATAGGATGAGTATGGTCATGGCAAGTGAGTGAAACTTCCTCAGGGTGAGCCTTCTAAGTGACATTTCAGAAAGTTTTAGAATTCCCTTTGGGAATTTCTGAGGCTTCTATACAGCCTGTTTTCTGTTAGACTGAAATGTCTTTCCATGCACAAATGTTTCTAACTTAGCAATTTATAGATAGTATTTCATCAAAAGGTAAAAATAACACATAAAAAAACTGTATCAGAGTAAATGGTCTGTCCTGTTCATTATTCTGTGTCCAAGAGTGTGATTCTTGCCATTTGCCCAGTTCAGTGGAAACTGAATATGCTTTGTCCTTTATAAAACTGGTCTGCAAAAGTAGTCACAAGCAATATAATTCATTTAGATTTTGTCTTACAGTAGTAGAAATACATTTTTATAATGATCCCCAACAGTTGTGTCTTGAGAAAAGACAGCAAATAATGAAATTAGCATGTTTTGCACAAGGGACAGCATAAATTAAGGTTTCACAGAATCGTCTAGGTTGGAAAAGACCTTGAAGATCATCCAGTCCAACCATTAACCTAACATTGACAGTTCCCAACTACACCATATCCCTCAGCGCTATGTCGACCCTACTCTTAAACACCTCCAGGGATGGGGACTCCACCACCAACCTGGGAAGCCCATTCCAATGCCTAACAACTCGTTCTGTAAACAAATGCTTCCTGATATCTAGTCTAAACCTTCCCTGGCGCAACTTGAGGCCATTCCCTCTTGTCCTGTCGCTTATTACTTGGTTAAAGAGACTCATCCCCAGTTCTCTGCAACCTCCTTCCAGGTAGTTGTAGAGGGCGATGAGGTCTCCCCTCAGCCTCCTCTTCTCCAGACATGCAGTTTCTATGTGACTGCAATGCTCTTAGCACTTAGGTAGCTGCCACATGGAAGACATACCAAATATATGATTATAAAAGATAAGGATAGGATTAGGATGAAAAGAAGAAAAGACCACTGTGGTGGTTTAGCCCCTACCGGGGTCTGAGACCACGCGGCCGCTGCCCCTCCCCCACAAAGGGAGTGAAATACAAAGCCCCAAGACTGAAATAAGGAGAGGTTTAATACAACAATGCAATAGCAACACAACAAACAACAACAATAACAATAACAGTAATAGTGATAGCAGTGAACAGAGCAAAATAGCTACCAAATACAGCAGTGGGAGGAGATGTACAAAACCACACGTGCACCGCGCTCCCGCGCCAGGAAAAATGTGACCTGCCAGGATGTGACGTCCGCATGGTATCTGAATAACCCGGGTAGAGCTCCCCCCCACTGCTGGGGAAACTTAACCCTATCCTGGTTAAACCAGGACAACCACAAAGCATGATCAGAAATAAATGAGCAGTGGTTTCTACTACAATTAATACTGAGTAGTTCTTTCCTCTTTCATTGTGTAGAGAAACAGCGATCAATCAGTGTAATTTTAAAGTGTCAGCCACAAGGCTTTGATGAGCTATAATGTTTTTGTTTTCCAGGCAGCTATCATGCGGAAGATTCGGGCTGAATACTTGACTAATCCTGAGTTTGATCCAGAAAAGGTGGCTAAAGCTTCCTCAGCAGCAGAGGGTTTATGTAAATGGATTATGGCAATGGAGGTGTATGACAGGGTTGCAAAGGTGCGTTTTTGATCATAGTCCTTAAGTGCTGAGAGATCTTTCCTCTGCTTGGTGTATTCACCCTAAGCATTGTATTAAATAAGTCACAAAAAATAAGTCACAAAATGTGCTTTAAATATTTGTGTATTGGTTGTAATTGAATAGGTGGTTGCACCCAAGAAAGATCGTTTAAGAGAGGCACAGCAGTCCTTAGCAGAGACACTGACACTCTTGAATCAGAAGAGAGAACAACTTGCAGCAGTTGAAAATCGTTTGGCTGCTTTGGAACAAACCTTTGCTGAGAAAACTGAAGAAAAGACTTGTTTAGAATTCCAGGTTGATCTGTGTGCTAAAAAACTAAACTGAGTAGAGAAGTTGATTGGAGGCCTTGGTGGAGAGAAATCAAGGTTAGGTTAAAGCTCAGATGTCAGATGTAACAGCCATTGTAGAAATAAAATTTGAACATCAGTTCTCTGAGCCTTTAATGCCATATCTCTGTCTGAGGACTATACTGCTGATGAGTGTTAACAGTCTGGGCCCTTGAAAGATTCTGATTCTTTGTAAAGTAAAAATATGGGCAGCAACATTGGGAGAATGGTAGAGAAAGTCTTCAAAATGAGAATAAAATCCATAAACACAGTGTCCTTATTCTCCACCTGAAATTAAGATAAACAACAACAAAAAAGGTTGATTTTTGTCATCAATACCATTAATATGGGGGTTTCAGCACCGTTTTTTTCTGTATTTTCTGCTTTTCATAGATGGAATAATGCTGCAAATTATCTTCAAGACATATATGATAATTTGACAGGAGATGTTCTGATATCAGCTGGTGTGATAGCATATCTGGGAGCTTTTACTGCTGGATTTCGACAAGAATGTATCAAAAACTGGAGCAAACTGTGCAAGGTTAGAAGGTTATTTCAGATTTAAACAAGTGTTTGCTTTTTTCAGACTACTGTAAAAGGCCTAAAAAATCACTTGTCATTTATTTAATATTAGCCTAGTAAAACTCATTAAGATCAATGGGATAAATTCTGCTGCTCCCATATTCTGTATATTTGAATTTAGCTAAATCAGTGAATTTACTCTGGACTTAAAGTAGCATATCGGAAACAAGAGCAACATCATTGACTTTGTAAAGCTTGATTATTACTTAAATGACATCTCATAATTTTCTCTTTTTGTCTTTAAATGAAAGAATTAACTTTAAAATGCAGTTATGTATAATGTAAAAAAAATTCTATAATAACTTACACCGGCACATATAAATATATTAATTAAATGGTTGATTATGCTGTTTGCAATGGGACAGTTCCAACATACTTATACTAATGCTCTAATTCATAAATCAATTAATTTGAAGTCACCGATTGTGACCTGAGACATTAAACAGTAACAAATCAGCACTGGATTACTGTATTGAGTTAATGAAAGATATAGTCATTAGATTATTTCCGACTGTATGAATTTCTTAAGGTAATGCAATGTCATAACTTTGTGTAACAAGAAAACCACATTTAGAATATACAAAAAAAATAGACAAATCCTACAATTTTGGAGAGAGAGTAAGTAATCAGTGGGGAAATACAGTTAGCTGTTGAAACTATGTTTTTATTTTTCCCAGGAATTTTGCTTGATGGTTTCAAACCCTTAAAAGGAAATGCACATAGTCACTTTGAATTGAAGTGGCATTTAATAAAAGATAGAAAGAAACATGGGATAAAGATAAAATGGGTTTTCTTTTCTTTTGTGTTTTTTTCGCAGGAGAAGAATATCCCTTGTTCTGAGAATTTCTCTTTGAATAAGACTCTTGGTGACCCAATAAAAATAAGAGCCTGGAATATTGCTGGTTTGCCAACTGACATATTTTCTGTAGACAATGGGGTCATTGTTAACAATTCAAGACATTGGTAGGTGACAAAAAGGTTTAATTTTCAAATCCAAACAAGTTTTCACTTTTTTTAAAAAAACAAACTAAATGTCTAGAGACAATGTAATTGAAAGCAGGAGTGGAATCTTTATGTCCAGCTCCTGTGAAATTTAAGAGGCATAACACTTTAGATGTTTGTGTATATAGTTACTTGAAAGCTTTCCTTTCAGGAGATGCAGTGCTCTTGGATGAAGTTATCTGGCTTTTTTTCTTTTTTTTTCTTTTTTTTTTTTCTTTTTTAATATTATAGCTTGTTGTCCTATTACTAGCTAATGAAGCATTTGTAACAGTGAGTTTTGTAAAGCATGAGGATTTCTGTGCATTTCTATGTTTAATAAGATTCAGGTTATGTAAATTGCTGGGTCCAGATATACCACAGTCCACTTCAAGTTCTTACAGTTACAAGGTTTTCAGATGACATTTTTGTGTTTTATAGATATTTATTGTGTGTGAAACTCACATCTATATAAAGGTTTCTTTTAGGACCTTTAACAACTTTTTAAAATTCCAACTGAAATTTTATTTCAAGAATGATGTCTGTTACATTATATGAAAACTCGTGATAGCTGTCTGCAAATAATCTGCACACAGTGGAAATATAAGATTATAAAACTTTCTAGTGTTGTGATCTGTGTCCTTTTAGGAATTAGTCTTCTAGATAGATTCAGATTATATTCAGATTACAGTGTATAATTCCATTTTTAGAATGTTGCTTAGTTTTCCGAGGGTGCAATTAGAGAAGGTGTTTGATGTCATTGATGCCTGACATTAAAATACATACATATAGTTGAAATCAGAAAGTACAAAGGGGGACAAATCTGTTGAACAAAATTAAAATATTGTCACCTTTCCCTGCCTTGCTTACATTTCCAGTCTTAAACTAGCTGATATACCAAGATATCAGATTTAAATTGCACCTAATTGTTGACTTTTATTTTTTTAAGTGAAAAAATATGAGAAGTAACTCAAAACTTGTAAAACTAAATAAATTCTAAATATTGAGAATTCCAGGGGAGAGGCAGAACAAGATTTTACAAGAATTCTGCCTGCTGGTGTATTTTATGGAAAATGTTATGACCATCTTTTGCAACTTTTAAAACAATTTTTTGCTATTACTTTTCAAATTATGATAAAACACCTATACCTCCATTTTTCACTGATCTCTTAAAATAACAGAATCAAAACTGTATCACTTTTTCCTTGACAGCCTGACACAGAAACATTTTAAAATAGTTTAAAATTTTTAAAAACTCATGCAAGCGCTGAGAAAACTGTCTTGTATGCTGTAGGCCATTAATGATTGATCCTCAAGGTCAAGCAAATAAATGGATCAAGAATTTTGAGAAGGAAAACTGCCTGAATGTTATCAAGTTCAGTGACCCAGATTATATGAGAACCCTGGAGAATTGCATTCAGTTTGGAATTCCACTTCTGCTAGAAAATGCTGGAGAAGAACTAGACCCATCACTTGAACCTCTGCTACTTAAACAGACTTTTAAACAAGGTACATCAAAATTAATTTTGAAACCTGAAGTACATTAGTGTTCATCTTGTAGTCTATGGTACTGTCTGATGTTTTTCTTATTACTCTCTGGTTTACTGTTGCCTCTGGTAAGAGGGTAACTTCACAACAGCCTGAAGTTTTATTTTATTTTTTAATAAACATCATTCATAGATCACATGATAACGGTTTTATGTGAAAACCTTCACCATGTTGATATAGGAGACTAAATGAAGACACTTGACTCTGAAAAGGGAAGATTCTCAATTAAATTATTCTTTGGTTCAGTGTGGGGGTTTTTTGAGTAATTCAAGGAAATTCAAGGAAAGAATAGCCTGTAAGAATATCTTATTTGAGAATAATTCCACAGCTGTTACCATCTCCAGTATTGTGTATGCACATTCAAAGTACAGTAGTAATTGGATTGACTCAATTTCATCTGCTAAAAGTAAAATGTGGTCTCACTGAAGTCTCTGAGAATTTTTCAGAGCATCAGATTTATTTATTTATTTATTTTTACTTTTCAGGAAATTTATCATTGACGAAAGATTTGCTTTTATTTAATCACAAAAGTTTGGGGGGTTTTTTGTAATTGAGGTAGATAATGATTTTCTTAATATTTCTCAACTTTAGGAGGCATGGAGTGTATCAGGCTTGGTGAGACCACTATTGAGTATTTCAGTGATTTCGAGTTTTTTATTACCACAAAACTGAGAAATCCACATTATATGCCTGAAATTTCTAGAAAAGTTTCTTTAATCAATTTTATGATAACACCAGAGGGACTTGAAGACCAATTGCTAGGTATTGTCGTAGCAAAAGAGAGGTAAGTCTTTCTTTATGGCAAATAGCCATTTAAATTTTTTATGGCATATTTCCAAGGAAATGAGCAATTAATTTATTGTAAAGCAAAATGAACGTTACATGGTGTAAATGTTGCTCAGTAACAACTTTAAAAAACAAAAAAAGTTGTCACATCTAAATAGTTCGTTAAGGAAATGGATTGTCATATTTACTGTGGGGTGAGTATCCCCAGGTTAATTAAAATAGCAATTTAAAATCATTGTTTTTTCATAGCAATTTTCTCTTGAAATATTCTTTGAAAGTTAGAACACTATGGAAATATTATTTGAAGTTTAAATCATTATTGTGATTTTTGCAATTTGACCGAGCTGCCAGACAAAGATGGAGAACTATGAGGATTTAGTTTTAATTTCATATGAAGTAAATGCACAGTACCTCTGAAACTGATTTATGGGTCTTATCTGAACCCTCACAGAGATACAGAGAAGTAGTTTCTGGGTTGTACAGAAATGTCTGTGCAATTGGGCTAAATTCTGTTCGCTAAAAATGTGTTTCCAGCAGTAAATTTATTCCACATATCACATGGTGCTTTTTCAGGCAGCAGAGATAATAAAGGAAAACTAGGATGTGCTGACATGTGCAAAATGCTAAGATGTTAAAGTTTAGACCATCATTTCCAAATGCTGAACTGAAGTTATGCAAAGAAATCTGTACTCAGAATTATAAACATATGCTGAACAATAACAACCTATTTAAACAGAAGACAACATTCACAAATATCTATTGTAGGAAGAGGGAGTCATCTTCATGGGGTTCCTTTACAGTTAGTGGAAGATGAACATTGACTGGTTTTGTTGTATGTGTTTTTTTTCATTAGATCAGAATTAGAAGAGGAAAGAAATGCTCTCATCCTTCAATCTGCAGCCAATAAAAAGCATCTAAAAGAAATTGAGAAGAAAATTTTAGAAACCTTACATTCGTCTGAAGGGAATATTCTGGAAGACGAGACTGCTATTGAGGTCTTGGATTCTGCTAAAATGATGGCTAATGAGATCACAAAAAACCAGCAGGTAAGGAGTATGTATATGTGTTTTCCTTAACAATACATAGAAATTAAATGTTAACATTTGCAGCTAGCAGAAGGAATGCAAATTAGATGCAAAGAACAAGGAGGAAATTCTGTGCTTGTGAAATGTGAAGAGAAATAAAATTGAATCCATCCTCAAATCTTCACTGATGTTTTATTCAGTCTTTAATTAGAAGTATTTTGAAGAATATCTATCTAACTATAAGGACTGAGTGAAAAGTAACAAATTCTGAAGTTAAGGTAACATATTAAGATGAACGAACTAAATTTTTAAAACAACAAAAATATTCAGGGAGACATTAATAATCTGGTGGCCAACGTCGGTATGCAAACACAGATTCTTTTGTCATATGTTATGTATGAAATACCAGCTGAATCAATGAGAGATAAATAACATTAGTAAGAGCATAAAGTTGTGGGTTTTTAATTGCTATAGCCTTAACAGAAATCCAGTACTAGTGTTTTCTTTAAGCTGATGTTGGCCTTCCTGCTATTTGTTAATGCCTCTCAAATGTAATCCTAGAATATGTCTAATGGCCAAATTTTGAAAAACCTTTTTATATTCAAAGTATTGTTTTGTATAAAGTTGATTTATGGTAGAATAACTAGAGTTTAAATACATAACCAGTCTGAAATTGCCCATAGTTTTTAATATCGCAGAGATAAAGATTGATACTTTTGATGCTAAATGATGCATCGAAACTGTTGTGCCTCCTTTGTCCTTTGCTTTGACTATTGCATCATGTAGTATAGGTAAATAGATCAGGCAGTACTATGTTAAGGGTGAGTACTCATTTTATCTACTGTAATTATGTGATTGTGCATTTTGGAACATAAAAGTTGTCTTACTCTGGCATTATAAAGTGCTGTAAAGTGAATTATTTTAATCACATAAAGTGAATTATTTTAATGGTGTTATTAAGTAGTAATATTTTTGTACAAAAAAGAATATTGAAAACTTTCCTTTAACAACTACCATTTATATTTAGATTGCTGAGAAAATGGAACTTAAAATAGCCGAATCTCGAGAAGGCTATCGACCTATTGCAAAGCATTCATCAGTGCTGTTCTTCGGTATTGCAGACTTGGCAAACATTGATCCCATGTACCAGTGTTCCCTTAACTGGTTTGTTAATCTTTTCATCAACTCTATTAATGACAGGTAAATACAGTCTTTCTGCTGTAAAATAAGGTGTTTTCTTTCTCTTCTTATGAACAGTTCCCTTCATTTTGAAATCACTTACCTATTATCCCTTGTTAAATGCAGGTTTTTGAAACAACATATGATTTGTTAATTAAGTAAATGCTCTTTTTAGTTACTGTTTGAGCAAACAATGAACTGTAAGCATATGCTACATCTAAGCGTTAGATCTAAGTATATGCTACATCTAACTATTACATCTAAGTAATACATCTAAGTATTTTTGGAATGTAACTTACAGAAAGAGTGAAGTCTGATTCTGAACTAGGCTTCATTATGAACACAATGAGTGCCACCACCTAACTGGCAAATTGATTTCAGCTCATTATTTTGCTTGGGACTTTTAAAAGAGCTGTAAAACATTAAATATAATTGAAATTTTGGGGAAATTGGCATCTAAGTCCGTTGTGTAGCGTATGGGCCTAATATAATTCCTCTGCAACTCTAAATAGATTTAGATTTCTTAACAGATTTGCCTAAGTTATTCAGTTTGAAGTCTCAGTTTCTCACTTCTTTTCTTTTTAGTAACAAATCCAAATTTTTGGAGAAGTGACTTTGATATCTAAATGAACACTTTACATACAATTTGTATTGCAATGTGTGTCGTTCACTGTTTGAAAAGGACAAGCTGCTCTTCTCATTTTTGCTATGTTGTAATCTTCTCATGTAAGCTCATTTTTATGAAGTCTCTTAATAACAGAAACTAATTATTTTCTTATAAAGGAAAAAGTTATTGTTGAGATAACATGTTCTTGTCCATATTGATAATATAGCATTTGGAATAAGATCATGAATGTTTGGGGTTTTCTAATACTGATAATATTAGCAAGTAAAAGAGTATATGAGTGCATGTGTCACTACTATGTATAGCCTTTGGGCATGTTACGAAAAGAATGTTCCTATGCTTATTAAAATCAATGGTTTTGTCAATGATACATCTTTGACTCCCTTTAAAGGGCCTGGGTAGTACCACATAGTATCCTATGTCAAGAACAATTGCTGTTATTTAAGAACACATTTTAGAAAGAAATATAAGACAGTAATGTGCCATCCCAGCAACTTCTAGGCTTTTGCCTTTGTTTTTCATTTTCTTTCTTCTTTCTCTTTTATCCTTTTGCGTACATCATGAGATCCTAGTTGCAGTCTTCTCTCTTCCACTGGGTTTTTAGTTTAGTTTTCCTGGGTTTTTGTGATTTTGTGTGAATGCATTGTGAAAGAAAAGATAAGTTCATGATTACATGATCACAACCATAATGTGCATACTTATTTAATTACAATGTATACACATCTGTGTATGGACTGTTCTTCCTGGGCCAACTTGTAAGGCTACTGTCTTTCCAGAATCCATTATTTTCTATAAAACCTTTAAAAATCAGGAATAATTGCACTTTAAAAAAAAAAAAAAAAAAAAAAAAAAAGCAGAAATATATACCATTTACCTCTTGAAACCCTTACCGTAGTCTTAATCAGTCATTTTTACCATAGTTTTTTAACTATATAGAAAACTGAGATCTGATCTCAGCTGTTACTGCAGTAGAAGTATTACTAAATGGCAGTAAATTTTAATTAATTTTAAACAACTCTTTATATTATGCAGAGTTGTATCTCAGTAACTGAAAATTATCCGTCTTTTTTTAAAATACAGGGCTAAAAATGAAATAGAACATCAAGAGTTTATGTTCTTACTAACATAAGGGGGGTGTGGGTCTCAAGAATAAGTACAAGAATCCAGATCCATCTTGGCTACCAGATAAGAGCTGGGATGAATTATGCCATGCAAGTGAAATCCCAGCTTTGAAAGGACTGAGGTATAGTAAAATGTTGATGTGAATTAGCCTTAATTGGTTTTGACCAAAGTATGTGCTGAAAGAAATATTTCCTATATGTTTTCCAAACCAGTGCCAGAATGCCAACATGGTCAAATCAGCCCCTTTTTTCATCATTAGGTTTGCTTCACTTAAGTCAGGCAGTCAGTTGGCTAATTATAATATTATTTAATTAAACTATTTTCCTAAATTATTTGAGGCATTCCCTAAAGAAACTTTTCTTTTGGAATGTCTAAGTGGTAGAGAAACAGTGTTTCAAGGTCAGTGGAGGCCAAAGGAAGTATATGTAGCAAAATTCCACTGCCATGCTGGCAGAGGGATTTTTCTGGTAAAATCTAATCTCCTGAAATCAGGAGAATTTCATCCTGGATTTAAATAGAATTTAACCCTAAATTCTGGAACCACCATGGCTGTACCAGTCTTGCATATAAATAGCTGACAGAGCTCGAATATTTGGAGGATTTGGACCTGACTGCAGAAGCACTGCTCTGTTAGAAGAAATTGTTTGGGGCTGGTTTGTGTTTCTCCCCCTTTGGAGGTTTAGTAGCAATGTAGATGATGATCCAGCCTTTAAATAGTCTGAGAGTTGTCCCATTGCAGAGCATGTTGCGTGAAGGAAAAAATTTTTTTCCCTGGCTCAATTTCCTGGTAATTTTCTTCAGGTAAAGAGTGGAGTTTTCCTGAAATAGGCAGAAGATTTGCCCAGACCTGTGGAGATCCAAGCAGTGCTGGGTGGAGGATTAGGAAGAAATTACTTTAAATCAGAACCTTTCAGGTGGAGTCTTATATGTCTGCAACAGCATGGTGGGAAAAGACTTTTCACTCTTCAGCTTGGAGAAGCTGAACTGTAGAATTATTTGCTGATGTAGCTGTGGAGTGGGATGTATGACAATAGAATGTAACTGGCTTTTGATAAACATCAAAACACAGACCCCAGGTGTTTACAGTAATCGTAAGTGCTTTTTTCTCTAGGAGTCACGTCTCTGAAAATACAAGTGAATGTCAAAAAATTTATGACAGCAGAGAGCCACAAAGCTTTCCATTACCAGAACAATTGAATAATACATTAAGTGAATTACAAAAGATCATAATTCTTTGATGCTTAAGACCAGACAAGGTAAAATGATCTGTTATCAAGTGTTTGTAGACTGTTTCATGTCTTGTAGCATAGTTGGCACTGGTGGTAACTAGTCTGTTCTTCATCATATTTTATTATGAAAAATCTTTAACTTTCAATTGAGCAATACAAACACCACAAGCATCAGCTGAGATCTTTTGTCTGATGTGATGTCAGTGTATCTTTTGGAGTACTTTAGGAACAAACAGTGTTAGGATTTAAAGTACATATTGCAATTGCTCCATAGAATTAATTAAAACTAATTACATTAATACTTACTAAGGGGGAATGTGCTGGTCCTTCACATCAGATAAAGCCTGAATTAAAGTGTTAATGTAATTTAATATTTTTTATATGAGGTATGTTATTTTTTTATTTTCTAAAAGCATTATTATTCCTCTTGGATGTCAACAAGGGGTGAAACCTTTGCTTCTGAAGCCTTCTGCAAGACTAGTCTCAAATTCATGCAAATCAGAGAGGTGTCTGTAGGCTCAGGAATTTAACTAATATATGGTACATAAAAGATGCTGTTAAATATGCAGTTATGTTTAATTCATGTTAATGGTTTGCATTTACTTTTTTTACCAGATTGGTCCAGCTATAACAACATTTGTAACTGATAACCTGGGAAAGAAATTTGTAGAGCCACCACCTTTTGATCTAACAAAAAGTTACTTAGATTCAAATTCTACAATCCCTTTAATATTTGTGCTATCTCCAGGAGCAGATCCCATGTCTAGTAAGTATACGCAGAAAGAGGAAACAAAAGCATAGTACAGCTTTTCAGATTAGGGACCTGATATTCCCCTTCAATACACAATGAAGATTATTTTGCACTTTGGGCAAGTAGATTTGAGTGCATCATGTCACACTAGTAAAATTCTGTGCTCCCTAAAAATGGGAATGGTATTTTAAACTGAATAAATTTTACACTCTACATAGAAGCTGTACCATTTTTTTGTATGTACATTTTAACAAAATAGTAATAGACGTTTTAATTTTTTTTTCCTGACGTAACTTCTTTTTAATGAAGAAATGCTAAAATCTTATGCTTTCTGTTCAAGGCCTCCTGAAATTGGCAAATGACAAAGATGGTTGGAAATAAGTTTCAGTCCATCTTATTAGGACAAGGACAAGGACCTATAGCTGCAAAAATGATTCAGAAAGGAATGGAAGAAGGAACATGGGTTTGTTTACAAAATTGTCATTTAGCTGTTTCCTGGATGCCAATGCTGGAGAAAATATGTGAAGAATTTAACAGTGAAAAATGTCATCCCGTCTTCAGACTTTGGCTTACTAGTTACCCTTCACCAAAGGTACTTTGCATTGTCAAATATTCTGTATTTGGGGAAAGGAGAAGTTGATGACTTTTTTAGGAAATATTCATATCCCTGAATGAGCTGATAATAGAGAACTTCTCTGAAATACAACGAGGCTGTTGAAGAGATAATTTAATCAAGAAAGAACATTTAAAAAAAGCATTATAAACATAGCAATATCAAGCTTCCTTTGTAATATTTTGATATTGTGATGTGTGATAATTTGTATACTACTGAATGGAACTGCATTTTGCCAGCATATAATAATTAACAATTCTTTTTGCTGTCACCAAGGTTTTATTTCACATAAATTCAAAAATTTAATTTTGCATTTTATTTATAAGGTGTTGAATACCAGGAAAACATTTTAAAACATAGGTTTGTTGTTTACAGCAAGGTCTTACTTTCTTGATGCCTTTGAGAATTTTTTTAAAAGCTGTTGATGTTTAAAATGTAATTTATTATAGATTATTGTTTATATAACAAACACAGAGTAATAATATATTGATATAACAATATAGCATCCATTCCACACTTTCTGAATGGAGTTATGCTATTTTTTATTTCTAGTTTCCAGTAACCATTTTGCACAATGGAGTGAAGATGACAAATGAACCTCCTACTGGTCTCCGGTTAAACCTACTGCAGTCATTTCTTTCTGATCCTATTTCTGATCCTGCATTCTTCTCTGGATGCCCTGAAAAGGAGCTGGTAATGTGCCTATCTCTTGACAGTTCTATTATTTCTTCTTTTTTTTATCCACAGATTACTGATTTTTGTTCAGTGAATATTATAAGCTAAAATTTTTTCTATGATTGTGTGTTTAGGTTTTGCAATGATAAAGATGATTAGTTGAGAATTACTCTGCCAGGTTCACATGGCAATATTTAAAATGGTTCCTTGGACTTTATTAAATTACTTACATATCACATACACATTATACAATGTACATAAAGTCTGAACATTCATTAGTAGAGCATACCTATCATTATTGAGATAGTAAGCACTGAGAAGATCTTCTCTTGCTACCAGGGACCAGTGCTGCAGTGCCTGTCTGTCTTGCTGATAAGTGATGAACCACTTAGCTAATCATTGCCTGTGAAGGAAATGAAAAAACAGGGGGATTACTCAGAGATATGAGTATGGTAATCAGTATACTTAGGTATAAGTGGGTGCATCTAAGGATTTGTATTAAATAATGCATCTGTATTTTATGTTTGTTTAATGAGCCTTAAAAATAAATATCTGGTGCTATTTGAATTCTTATGAAGTTAGCTGCCCTTTACATGGAAGAAGAGAAAAATCTTGTGTAATGATACTTGAGAAACTAGCTAAATGTTCTTGCATATGTGGCAACCATGTGTGTATTTGTTCCCAAGTTAAATAACCACAGCATGCTTAATAGTTGCCTGTGTTTGTACCCTAGATGGTGAGTGGTACTCAAATGGTGTGTTCTCTATACAAGTTGAACATGACCATATAGGCTAGTTAATAATACTTTTTTGGTTTGTTTTCATCAAAGGTATGGGAGAAACTGCTCTTTGGAGTTTGTTTTTTCCATGCTGTTGTTCAGGAGAGAAGAAAATTCGGGCCTCTTGGTTGGAATATACCCTATGGATTTAATGAATTGGACTTGCGAATCAGTATCAGACAGCTGCAGGTAAAATAATCTATTCCTACCTTTAACTCTGATCTTGCAAAGCAGTGAAAAGGAGAAATACACTTAAGTTACATTAAACGTTCATAGATTTTTGTGACTTCAGTTCAGCTACAAAGGAAAGGAATGTCAATCATAAATATTTTCAAAATTACAAATTAAATAAAATTAAAAATTGTTCTTCATGAGATTTAGATTCATACAGACGTATGGAATATAATGAGTATATATGAGTATAAAGAGTTAAAACTGTCATATAAGAGCTCACTGTGCTTTAAGTAACACCACATTAGTGACAGTCACCTATTATAGTGGGTTTTGTAGTTAGGAGGAGGAAATTTTTTTTACATATATACTGCTAGTTAAACAGAGCCTCAGGCTATTCACCTTACCTAAAATGAAATACTGAACACTACTTGACCTCGAGTCTTCTGCAGGCCCTATGTAGAAAAGTCAGGAGAACTAAACCTGTGAATTACAAAAATTGAGGCTGATCAGTTGGAAAAGTTATCAAGAAGTTAATGGAAGAGCTCAGAGGGTTCTGCAGACTGGAAGAAAAATTTCCAACACTTAGGGACAAGACTCCATAAACTGCAGTTCTGCATGCACTGTATAACCATGTTCCTTTTGAAGCTTTGTCTTACCTAACTGGTGAGTGCAACTATGGAGGTCGAGTGACAGATGACTGGGACAGACGTTTACTGCTGGCAATGTTAGATGACTTCTATAATCCAGATATAATTGAAAATCCTCATTACACTTTTTCTCCCAGTGGCAACTATTATGCTCCACCAAAAGGCGCATATGAGGACTACGTTGAATTTATCAAGGTAAAAATTAGCAACAAGATTTTTAACTTTTATGATGATGCCCTCAGAAGGCAATCCTTAAAGGCTTCTCTGCATTAAAAAGGCAGTTTTGCAGCACATTAAACTGTGTGTGCTTGGCTTCTTGCCTAACACCCTTCTATCCTTGCCACGATCTAGAACGTTTCTGACAGGGAGACGGAATCAGTAAGTACATAGGAGGACCTAGCATAGATAATCGAGAATTCCTTGGAAATGTCTTTCTGTAAGTGAGATGATGGCTCTATCACCAGTAATACTGTCTGCAAATACCTACCACTAAGGTCCTTATCCACCTTCAACTGAAGTCAGTGGTATTTTTTCACTTGACTTCTTAAAGAAGCCTTGGATCTAATTCCTAGCATGCTGCTTTATCTCATGCAGATGTTTATTTTGTTCTAGAGTATTCCTTTTAGTCAGCATCCAGAGGTATTTGGTTTGCATGAAAATGTGGATATTTCAAAAGATCTTCAGCAAACTAAGATCCTCTTCGAATCTCTGCTTTTAACACAAGGAGGAGACACTCAGGGAACTTCTGGAGGTGGTGACAGTGCTCTTTATGAAATTGCAGATGATATTCTCAGCAAGGTATTTTATTATACCAATGACTCACATTTATCTTTTTACAGAGCAGAAATTCTTTAACTAGAATCTTCAGTGTCAAATTGATTTTATGTTGAAGGAAAAACCTCCTGGGAGGAATTTAGTGCAATATGAAAGTAAGAACTTACATGGCTGTCTGTAACAGACCGCAGTTATATTTCAGTTGAAAGAAGTTTTATTAAATAGGTAGGAGACAGAGAGAGAAAACAGAGCAAACACAACTTGAAAGAATGTTGATTCATTCATGTGAATAAATTTAAAATAAATAAAATTAAATTGTATTCATAACTTTTCATGGTATGAGAAATTCTAGGTGTTTTTTAAAAGATGAACGTTACTTTAAAAACCCATAATTTTTCTTCAGATTAAACTGCTAAGTACTGTATTAAACTACTGAATAGTGTATTGATAAAATACTCATCAGAAAGTTTAATGGTATCTATTACTCTGCAGTTTTCACATCGGCATACTTTTAATGTAATGTCGATGCACAATGATATATGGAATGATTTCCAAATATGTTGTCATTTACAGCTTCCAAATGATTTTGACATTGAAGGTTGCCTAAGTAAATATCCTGTGAGATATGAAGAAAGTATGAACACTGTGTTGGTGCAAGAAATGGAAAGATTTAACAAGTAAGAGTGTAATATTTTATTAAATGTAACCAAAATAATTCCATTTGCAGAAAAAATTTTCCTGCAAATCATACATTCTAAACCCTATGTTGTGTGAAATATTTTATTTATTTATTTTGTTCCCTTCTAATTGTCTGCAATGACATCTTCAGTCCAAGCACCATTACTCCTTGTGGAAAATCAGAATGTAGGACAGATGTTAGGAGAAGTGATCTAGTGGCAAAATGAACTGAAAGAGAAAAATAAGTGATAGAAATAGGGAGTTTGAGGGGGAGCACTTGGAAAAGAAAATATGAACAATATTTTTATGGGTTTTTTTAACTTCACTTTCTCTTTTGCCATCCTTACCTTCAATTATATTTTATTTTCTCCATATTTCTGACCTGTAGGGTAAAGGAGCTAGAAACTGTAATACACACACAGTTATAGTTTATGAAACCTTTTCCTTGATAGTTGGAAATATTTCTGCTTATTTCTTTATTGTCTCATACGCTTCTGTTTTTAAATTTTTCCTTTTTTTCCCCCCTTCCTGATGCCTTTCTTATACCTTATTTTCACAATTATTCTTCTAAGATTACAAACCTATAATCACTTTTGTTCTTCTCTTTGGGTCCCCAGTCTCTCTTTTGACTTTGTTTCCTAATTTTCTTTCTTATCTTCAGCTGTTCCTCCATTCTTTCTTCTCTGTTTTTCTCTGTCCTCCTTCTTTTCTATTTGTCTCTTCACATCTCCCACTTCATTTTCTCCCAGACTTTCAATAATGCTCTCTGGCCTTCAGTCTGCATGTTTTCCTTTGTTGCAAACCCTACGCACGTCTTCTTTTGTAATCTAAACCTTTTTCCTTATCTAGTATACAGTGTATACATTTGGAGTTCCAAATTTATCCTCTTACCAAATAATAAGGAATATATCAGAGATAATAAGCTAATTTATTAAATTGTTCCTAGTCTTAAATAAATCATCACAAAT
This sequence comes from Strix uralensis, assembly GCF_047716275.1. Lineage (NCBI taxonomy): Eukaryota > Metazoa > Chordata > Aves > Strigiformes > Strigidae > Strix > Strix uralensis. Next base: position 15,028,480 of record NC_133981.1, read on the forward strand.
GTGCAAATCCATGACTTTACAGATGTGGCTAATTATGCAGTTATATAGCAGCTCTACAAAGTCTATAAATGGTTCCATAATAGAGTTTGGGGTTTTTTTTCCAGTGAGGATGTCATGTTTTACAAGTCATGCAAAATGTATGAAAATTTTGGTTTGTTTTTTAATTCTAGTTTAATCCAAACTATTCGTATTACACTAATTAACCTGAAGAAAGCCATTAAAGGACTGGTTATTATGGATGATGAACTGGAGGCTCTGTCTGGCAGTCTACTTGTTGGAAAAGTTCCTGAGAAGTGGGCAAAACGTTCATACCCAAGTCTAAAACCATTAGGGAGCTATATTCTAGATTTTCTAGAAAGGCTGAAATTTTTCCAGGTAAGGTAAAAGAAGCAGTGCTCCCAATTATTTGATCTACTTTTTAATCTAATTTGTCCTTTACGTTAAAGGAGTATTGGGAAAGGAGTGATAGCCTTCGCTTAGATTTTCTGAGTAATGTAGAAAATGGTCAAACAATATAGGATTTGTCTCTTTCAGATTATTGAATGTGTCATTTTCCTCTTCCCAGGATTGGTATGAATTAGGGAAGCCCACAGTTTTTTGGCTGTCAGGATTCTATTTTACTCAAGCTTTCTTAACTGGAGCTATGCAAAACTATGCTAGGAAGCACAGGATCCCTATTGACCTTCTGGGTCAATATGAATTTCAGGTAGAGATAAATTATAAATTCATATTTTATTAATCTGAGTACTGATGTTGTGATGAGATGTAGTAAATAAATCCTGACTGGAAGGTTCATTTTGCAACTAACTCACTGCAATTTGAAGACATACATTTAATTTTTTGGTAATGTAGGCTTGTTAAATAGCATACATAAAAGAGGTATATTAAAAGTTCTATCATTGGACCTGGACCTCCACTCAGGAAAACAGCCTATAGAGTACGTGTTTGTCTGTGTGGTTAAAGCCTTATTTTATAACCTACAATAAAGGTAATTAACAAACCCACAGAAATCTACTATCTTTATAGTTTTGTATAAAAGTAGTACTAAAAGGAAGGTATTAATATGTTATTCACATTTTGGATTATCTTCAGAAAATTGGCTGTTGGCATAGTACCTCAAAAAGCTATGCACATTTAATAACATGGAACACTTATTTCTTGTAGGTTATTCCTCAGGATACTGCTGATACTGCATCAGAAGATGGTGTTTATATCCACGGATTATTTTTAGACGGAGCTCGCTGGGACAGGACCAAGTCAGTAGCAAAGTGTTTTACTGTGGTTCTGGAAAGCTTTCTTAGGTGCTCAGACAAGATTTGTTTAAATATTTTAAGTGATACTTTTCATATTGTTGAAATAATACACCAAATGAAATATTCTTTCATGCATGGAAAATGGGGAAGAAAAAAAAAAAACAAGTAAGCAAGCAATAACCAAAAAAACACACACCAAAACCCTCTTTGGTTTAACACCAATCCACAGATAATTACTTTGTTGCTTTCTCTCACCAGGGGAATATTAGCTGAGCAGTATCCTAAATTGCTCTTTGATATGATGCCAACCATTTGGATAAAGCCAAGTGAGTATAATTTCTCTGAAGTGTGAGCTACTCAACAAAAAGTTGCAACAATTTCTTTTTTACAGAAAATCAATGCTTCTACCCTCACCAAAGTACCCAAATGTGCACAGAATGTATGTGCATCTGACCTGTGTCTTTCACATTAAAAATTGGCCTGGTAGCTTGACTCGATCTCATCTCATCTGACCAATAGGTGTGTCCCTCTCCCCACAGATGTTTATGATCATGGATTAGATGAAAGGACTAGTTAAATTAATTTTTTATAAATAAGTTTAGGTGCTGCCCAATCTATTTTTCAACCAAAAGTTAATTTGGGTAGGAGAAACATGGTGCTTGAATTCCTGGCTCTACTCAAGTTGAGGAGAACTTTTAATCAACTTACAGACACTCAGTGTTTTACATCACATGATTTAGCAAGGTTTCCTCCAGTTATTTTTAGCTGCTATGCTAGTTGTCTATCAGACTAGTAAGATATTTTCCATAACTCTTGGTTTTTTTGTTCAGCAGCAGTAAATACCTGTTTTTATTTATTCACTTAAGCAGGACTTTCTCCTGCAACTGTTGCAACTTTGATGTTATTAGCTGTTAGGCAGTCTTACAAAGTTACCACTTTTTCTGCCTCTGCTTTCTTTTGAGGTTGGATGAATCTGTTCAGACATGCATGGTTTTAGACTTTGCACGAATTCCATGTAAGCAGTCTATGCATCCAAAGAGTTCCTGCAGAGTTGTGTCCTTGGATCTCAGGTGACTTGAATTGCAGTTAGGTTCTGTGGCTGCTGGACCAGAATTCTTGTGGAGCTGTTAAAAGCTCATGTATAAACTCTGCTTTAACTATGTAATTATTCAGATTTTAATGTGTGTTTGAATGATTACAAAGCTGGTAGAACCGCAGAAAGGCATCAAGTCCTGAAAACAAATTGTAGTTAAATTAGTTGGGTTGAAAAACAAAACAAACCACACAAGAAAACACACAAAAAAGCCAGATAATTTTATTACGTTACTCAAAACAATTTTGCATTTTTATTTAGCTTTAAGGATGTTACTGTAAATACTTAATATTTGTATGTAGATTGTGTTTCTATCAAAGATCTGCTGAATGTAATCTAATATTTTGGGATTTTTTTTGAAGCTACAAAATCGGACATAAAGAAGTCTAATGCATATGTTTGTCCACTCTACAAGACAAGTGAGTGTAAAGGAGTCTTATCTACTACTGGACTTTCTACTAACTTCGTCATTGCTTTGACACTTAACACGGATAAACCTGCTCAACACTGGATCAAGTGAGGTGTTGCATTGCTCTGCCAGCTGGATGACTAACTTTGGGCAGTTCAGATACAGACTTCACAAGTTCTTTTTGTTGGCTTACAGAGGAAGTGGAACATACTGTGTAAAAGAAACATCTGGACTTTTTTATATTAAAAGAAGGCATGCAAATATTCTCTGATGCTCAATATTTTGTCTTAAATAAGTATGTCTTACTATTAGCATATTTACAATGTATAAAAGATATAGCTGGGATTTTAGCCTTTGGTAATATTATCGATGTGTAAACATCAATTTTATGCATTACTTGAATATCACAAAATATATCTTAATGGAAAATTAAAGTAGTGTGCACTGAGAAAAACATGGTTAATGAACTTGGAGCATTAAGAGTGCTGAATCATGTGAGTGGAAAGCTGGTAGGTAGTAAGTTTTGGGATTTCAGTCTGAGTTTATATATAGTCTGTGTTCTGTCATAGCAACAGTGAAGACTGCAGTATGAGAAATCGTTTAACTAGCTATAGTAGGTACTTCTGATGCCTGCCTTCCTCAGCAAGTTCATTTTTTCAATATTTAATTCACATATTCTGATTTTTGTAAGGTATTTTTTTCAAATAGTTTCCATGAAGAATAAATTATAAAATCTCCTTACCTGCCATAAAATGTTATCTGTTTCCCCACTGCTCCAGAGAGGCAGTCCAGTTTCAGTTCTTTCACCGATTCTGCCCTTTTGTTTTCTTTAAAAAAAAAACTAAAATAAAAATAATTACTCAAGCATTCTTCCTAGATCTCCTCTAGCAAAGAACTCTTTCTGCCTTGCATTCAGACACAGCCGTCATCATTTCTGTGTAAGGATGCCTCCATAAAATACAGTAGGAGTAAATTAAGCACACAAAAGTCTCACTCCACCCTACCATCACTATTATAACTAGGCATTATTATCCTTCATTTCTCTACTTAATGTGTGTTACACCAGCATAAGTTTTCAGCATAGGTCTGTCTGTCTTAAAGACTCTATATTATGTTTTGTTTGCTTTTCTATTTATATTAATATGTGAATTGTGATTAAGCAATCAGAAACACATAATAATTTTTAATAGAGTTCTTGCTTGATTTTATTTGCTTGTTTATGTTTACTTCTATTGGTTTTAGTTCTTATTTTTACACTTTTACTCTTTTAAGTAAGCTCCTAACAGTATCTTCAGTTTACTCTCTTAAGAAAGCACTAAAGAATTTTCTTTCCGTAATGTTACTACTTATAGTTCTCAAATTCTCATTCAAATAACTTTTAACAAGAGTATTTTTACAAAGAAACTGGACTTTTAATTCCTTCTTTTGCTGACACCATTTGTCAGATCAGATTATTAAACATAACTAACCTATATGAAAGAAACATGGAGAAAGTCCCAGAGTATCTTATGATCGGGTATTTATAGTGAGCTATTAATGGACATAGGCTCTACTGAGATCATTTTCAATCCTGAAAATATCACTTTCAACTTAATAATCACTTCTTCAAAGTGTGAGGTCTCCCCTCTTTCAGAAGGTGAGGAAAAACAGTATATTTTCTCAATTCATAGGAAAATCAGTAGTCCTTTTACAAAAAAGAAATAGTCTAGATTTAAAATGTTTATAGACTCGTTGTGCTATAGGTATAATTGACTACTAACTTTTACTTGTCTGTGTATTTTGTTAATATATTTCTCTTTTTTGCTACATGTGCAATTACAGAGCAAGGCCTTGCAATCACACATTAGGTGGATCAGGTAACAAATCAAGTGATGCAGGTTTACTATGAATTACAGCTCTTCAACTTTAAGATATTTCTAGAATTATTCCAAACTTTGTAAGTGGCATGTTGACAACTTCCTTCATTTTGCTGTACTTGTTAATTTTGCAAATTTATTTACTTGCTTTCAGGTTTATTTATTAATTTTATTTTACTTTGCTCTGTATTTTTTGTTGTTTTTTTCAGGCCAACTCTCTTGAAAGACAGAAGTGGAAGTTTTGATAAGGTAAAACAGATGAGAGGTTGGAGCCTAACAGCACATCTGTGATTTTAATCTATAACAACATGTAGCTGAATGTACAAAAGAACAGTACGACTGCTTATGCATATAACAGTGTACATCTACACACATTATCCTATTTAATAATTGATGGATTGTTAATAGTTTTTTATTATTTCTTCTTGCATTTTAACATTTAGACTTAAACAGACAGTATCAATGGTATTTATTTCTGTGCTCCATTGTTCGTATTACAATTGTAAAAGGGTATTTCCAATTGAACCCTTTCAATTTGGCAAACTTTTTTTTTTAAACTAATGCTATTCTTAAGCTTGGGGGTTTTTATTTTTAATTACTAACTCCATTGTGGTTACACCAGTGTGTGTTATTTCTTCCTGTATTTGGATATATATTGTTGCTATATACATCCCTTACAAGTATTAGAAAAAAACAGGCATGCATTGATGAAGAATGCAGAATTGTAAGTTTACCTCTTCTAAATAGCTGTAGATGATGTACGTAAGATGGTAAAGTTGGTATTCTTTTCAAGCATTGAGTTTGATGTTGTTTCAGTTAGAAGTCTGATGCACCTAATAGCACAAATCTTTCCTGACTACAAGATACGGCCCTAATAATATCTTTGCTTTAGCAGTTTGGACAAAAGCTATTATTAAAAAATTTCATGTCCTTCACTTGCCCTTCACTTTCAGGCCCCCTGTGAACAAACTGAAAAAATATCCGGAGTCTTATTGCACATCTGTTTTCCTACTAAGGAAACATCAAAGCACAATTGTCGTGATATTTGAGCGCCAGAAAGATGTAAGAGGGAATGACTATTTAATTGAAAACTAAGTTTACTTATGTTTGTTGCTTTCTAATAAGTAATGCCAGAAGAAGTAGCTATTCTCTATGTTCAGCTTGTGGAACAGAGATAAAAGCTAGCACATGCTATTGTGATAGAAAACATTTACTCTGTTCTAAACAGAATAACTCTTTGCAGCACAAACTCAAGTACTTGGGAGAAGGCTGGAGCTTGAGATGGAAAAGTTCCAATTAATTTATTATAAACTGTGTTTCATTTCTCTTGACACTTAAACAGCAATTGCTATTTCTGTTGCTCCAGACTTAACCTGAAGATATAACATCTGCTCCCAATTAAAAAGCAGTGTTTCCCTATGAGAAGTGATCCAGGTTTTGCTGATTTGCCATGTATAATTCTACATATATGTTCAACGATGATTCTGATGATGAAATCCCCACCCAACATGCTATTCAGGAAAGCTTGCGAGATAAGCATAAAATTGAGACAAGTTGCAGTGCAAAAACAGATGAAAGGTAATAAGTTATTCCTTCTTTTTGGGGTGTTTTCTTGCCATTATTATAAGCACATAGTAACCTTATTTTCCTTTGTGACTCCATGTGTTGTATTGCTTTGACCTTGTCTCATGGATACTGGAAACCACTGGTAGTTCACTTGTTGGGAGTTCTCCCTGAAAAAGTATATCCACTTCCTCAAAAATATGGAATGTGTAGAACTTTCAGGGACGTTTTGCATCAATCTCTAAATGAGTACAAGGCTTGATAAAGAAGATAAGTATGTGATGTAAAAATAGATTGGTATGATAGCTTTCCTTGATTTTAGTATTTAATTGTTGGCCTTTGTGGCAATCCAATATTGTAGTGGCAGGGGAAGACCAACAAAAAAAGTGTTTTAATGTGTTAAACCCTGAAAAAAACTACATAACTTAGAGAAATCTAACATGTAGTCTAGACTTGAGTATTTAAATTAAGGTATAATTATATCCTGAACTTCACATTAATTTTTACTTCTCACTTGATTTTTGTTCTGTTTATGCAGTTTCCAGTATATTGCAAGTAAAGAACATGGAAAGATAATTGCAGCAATTCGGACAGTTAAGTACAAATACACCACACTAAGCCTATACCCCTAGGAATCACTTGGGTATTGCATTGTTGAGCAGTTAAGTGCAGTTTTTCTTTATATGTTCTTGGAAGGAGTAAGGCAACTGAAAACGGGACACCCAAAAGCTAACTTGTTAGATAGGAACATGACAATGTTCAAATGTCACTCCTCTCAGAGATTCCAGTGCTTCATCTCCTGGAGTTAGGGGAAAATGCCAGGTCTTTCTTGTAAAATAAGCAACAGGATGGCAAGGCCCCTGTCAGTTAATACTTCATAAAAGCAGTTGCCACTTCGTGAGATACCCAGATTAAAATCCCTTCTCTACCTGAAGAGTGTTCCAGAATTGTTCCTTAACTGCCAAACTTCAGTGTATTCCAATATGAGATGCTCTTAGTCTGCTCCTCTGAAACTTTTACTTTTTGTGGTGTAATCAATTTATATACTGAGGCACAGATAACTAAACAATGAACATAAGTAGAACAGTTGTTTGGACAGTTGTCTGGCAGTGGGGAAGCCTTCAGTCCAGCCCTTACACACGTCGTAGTAGTTATAGAAATATTTAGTGAAATAGAAATCAAAAAAACAAGTATTTTGTGGAAAAGCTAGTACTATAAATGTTCCTTACATGATGGAGAATGTGTCTAAACACTAGTTACACTTGCTGTCTGGCCTTATGAATATGTAATTCTTCCAAATGTAGGAGAACATAAGCAGCAGAGGTTGGGAGCAGTCTGTCCCCTCACCCTACAGTTGTAATTAACAGAAGGGCAAATTGCCTTCTCCTAGGAATGATGGGATAAAAAACAAGAGCAGAAACCTGGTCTCTACTTGGCTTTCCAGCCAAGAAAGTGTTGCTGTTTCTTGATGAGATATAAAATTGAAAACATAATCACTTGTGTTGATTAAAGATTCAATAAGATTGTTAGTAAAAGCAGAAGTAATGAGATAGGTCTCATCCCTGTTAAATCAGCTTCATTTTACTTTTGCCAACCTAAATATTTTTTCCTACAGTTTCACTAGGACACCTGTTTATATATTAAACTTTCATGCACTATTGCTTATGAGAGGATTGTATTTGAAATATTTTAGTCATACTATTATAAGTAAGTTTTTTCAATTAATAATTCAAAATGCAAAGTGAGTCCATGTCAGTCATTGATTGTTCCATTCATGTAAACTATCCTCTGAGAAAAAATTGCTTTGACAAACAAGTTCTTTATTCTAGATACACTGTTGGGATAAATGGCACTCAATGTATTAGTTGCCTGAATTTTGTTTTATGATGAGTGTGTCTCAAAATATTGCAGGCCAAGAAGAGGCCTTGACGAAGCTGGTGAGGCATAGTTCTGCTTTTGAAGAAGCAGATCAGCAAGGCTGGCTTCCTGTGCATGAAGCTGCAGCACAGCTAAATCAGAACATCCTTGAAATAACTTTGAAAGGTACAGAATCCTTTTGGTTTTCCACCAAAAAGTTTTACAAAGTTGGGTCTGATGAACCATCCAGTTTCAAATGTGTTCTGCTTTTCTGTATTTCAGCCTCCCGTGCCATTACGTGGGAACAGACCACTCTAAAAGGGGAAACACCTCTCTTGGTGGCAGTAAGAAATTGCTTTGTAGACAACGTCCGTTTTCTCCTGCTCAATGGCTGCAATCCCAATGTTAAGAATGAAGATGGAGATTCTCCTTTAGTTATAGGTGAATACCTTATTTAGGGGTGAAGAGGTGAGGGAATGAGGCAAGATTATAGTAACATATTTTAGGCTTCAATTTGACATATTTGACTTCAAATCAATATCAAATATATTTTGCTATAAGGAGCAAAAAATGTTAATCTCAGTATTGAATGTGTCCCTGTCTGTTTTTTCTTAGACAATATCAAGGCTTTAAATGAGCTGACAATTCCAAGCTAGGGACTGTCACCACAAAGCTCTTAGCATTATTTGTTAATTAAAGTATTATCCTATTGGTCTACCAAAGTATGGGAAACACAGAACTAGGAGAAGCCAAAAATCTTTCCCCAAAGTCTGATCCAATGCAGGGAGCTCCTGATGCCTACCATTTTCCATCCCTCAGTTGCAAAGAATTTGAGGTTCAGGTTGAACATACATCTTTTTCCTCAAAGAATCAAATAGCTTTCTCCATGAAGTGCAGAGTGTCTTCCTCTGCTTTTCTTGGCATCCTTTATGCAGTAGTGCCAGGTAACCAGGTCCTCCTGCTGCTTCATGCTATTACTATTCGTCATGTCTGCAGGCATAAAACATTCGTATTTTCTGCTTACATGGTATCTCTTTCATTGCATCATCTTCTCTTTCTCCAAAAAACATGGTAATTGGTTTTGATTTTGAAAAATTATAGCAAACCAGCCTGATTTATCTGTATTACATAGAGCATAAAACAGTGTTTGTCCCTATTCAGACATTGTTGGAATTAATCCAAGGATGACAAGTGAAGAAGCTAGATGGGCCTAAATTCTCAGTTCACTGCTCTTTGATTTTTTTTTTTAATTGAAGAAGGAAGTCCCATACCTAGTATCACCCTTAGTGTGAATGCCATTTTAATTTAATCATGCACAAGAACTGTAATTCTTGATTTATAAAGAACCATATTTTGCCAAGATGTTTTTCAAAACTGTTCTATATTAATTTCATTGCCTTCCCTCTGTTTGGGCTACAATGCTATTATTCTTATTGAGTCCTAGCCAAAAAAAAGGAGCACTGTAAGTTTCTTGGACAAACCTGTAAGTTTTTCTGTGTTGAAAGGGTGTTTTTTTCAAAACTGTTGTTAAAGGAAGAGGAAAAAGCTTACCAACCATCTGTAGGAACCCCAGTCTGTCCTTTTGAAATGACTAAAGCTTCTTGTCAGGGCCACCTGCTTAGACAAGATATAGAGAATTCCAAGTACTTTTGAAGTGCACTATATTAAAGTGCACCATCCCCCAAGAAAGGGATGTATGGGGTTTATCTAAATCAGCCACCCAGGTTACAGATAATGAGACATCACAGGTTATAGTATGCTGTCAGTGGTATTTCCAGCAGCTGTGGCCCATGAAGCTTCTCTGCCTAATCTGTCTCGGTGAAGGGCACTCACTGTTCTACCCCGCACAGCTGGGAAGATCAAAGAGAGGAGGGAAGGGTGTTGCCTGTTCATTCTATCCACTCGAACCAATGCAAATTACTCTTTTAAGATCCTGACTGACTTAACAGATCAGACTTACCAAGCTAGGAAGGCATATGACACGGTCATTTTAAACTTTGTTTCATATTACTGCTTATGAAGATTAAATAGAGCTCTCTGAGCAGCCCAGCTCCTGACCGCACCAAGTCCCTGTGTGTGATCCCCATCTAGTGGCAAGGAAATTACCAAATGCAGCAGAGGATTACAGAGAGAAAAATAGATTACCATAAAATCATTAATTTATATATTTAATGTTATCCTGGAAACAAAGAGCAGACTTGTTGATAAGTTAAACCTTTCAGTGTAGTGTGTGACATTTCTCAGTGTATAAATAGCACTGCCAGGAACAGCTCGAGCTTTCCTGGGCTGCCACATAACAGAAGCCATAGTGCATAGAATAGCATTGAATAACATCCTGGCTGACACTTCACTTATTGTCTTACAGCAATTAAACTTGATTCGTATGAGATTGCCTCCTTGTTGATAAATTCTGGTGCAAAAGTGAATTTGCAGTGTGTCCACGAGAGGACTGCTTTACATGAGGCAGCCAGACTAGGCAGGAAGGATCTGGTGAAGCTTCTCCTTCGTTCTGGAGCAGATCCTGACCCTCGCAGTGGATATGGGCTCACACCACTGGCACTGGCTGCGCAGATCGGACATACAGAAATTATGGAGCTCTTACTGCAAAAAGGTGAGACTTTATTATATAGAATGTTATAGGAAGAGAATATTGGGGGTGGGGGGTCTATCTTGCCAGTGTTATAACTATCTGATGGGACGGTGTCAAGAAGACGGAGCCAGATTCTTCTCAGTGGTGCCCAGTAACAGGACAAGAGGCAATGGGCACCAACTTGAAACCTAGCGAATTCTGTCTGAATATAAGAAAACACTTTTTTCTGTAGGGTGGTTGAACACTGGAACAGGTCACTCAGAGACGTGGAGTCTCCATCCTTGGAGATACTAAAGCCTGACTGGACGCTGTCCTGGGCAGTCTGCTGTAGCTGACCCTGCTTGAGCACAGGGTTGGACTGGATGATCTCCAGAGGTCCTTTCCAACCTCAACCATTCTGTGGTTCTGTTTTACAACTCAGTAGATTGATTTAGTAACGTGTAGGTTCAGTGGCAGTGTTCTTCAAGTGAGTAGAAATTGTAAGCCACGTGTGTTAGTACTGAAATGTTTAAAGCCCAAATGGGACAAAGTAAATCTTCTTTCCAACAGAAAACTATTCCTAAATGCAGAGGCAAAAAATTGTTCTTAGCTCAGTAGCCAGTAAAACTTTGCATTACTGAAGTGAAAGGAAATGAACTGTTATCATGTTACTGAGTATATAGCCTGTAGTGTTAATAGATCCAAACATATACAAAATACATTTTTAGAGATTAGTTACTTGTAGCAAGCTGTACTAGTCATCAGTGAATAGTTTGCAAAACTGCAAGCAAATCTGACATGTTGCAGGAGGTATTTTGTTTGCATTTTTGGATGGCATCTTAATTTATTTGAAGAATTTGACTCTCAAATCACATGAGTTGAAGTCCATCTAAAGAACTCCTAGTATCTAAATTTCACGTTATAAGATATTAATATTATAAGATATATATTTCCTCTAAAGTAGTTAGCCTATTTATGCACATTTTTATTAGTCTTCTGAAAGTTCTGTGATTGGATTAAAACTGGTTATTGTAAGATCCACCTTCAGAAATAGCAGCCAAAGTAACTTTCCTTAGTAAAGAAAATTAAATGCTATCTGCACCAAAGGAATTGTTGTGATGTAGTTAAGTAAAGGCTTGATAATGACTATATTTTCATAATATTCAAATAATATATTAATATTTCAGTAAGTAGCTGTAATTGTTTCTAAATGCAATATTGTTTTCTCATGTAGACAGGTCACCTTAGGGAAGGCCTGACAAGACATTTATAGTGGGGAATTTTATATGATGGCTCAGCAGTGCTGGAACTGGATTGTATGAACTGTTTTGATACTGGGTTCTCTCATATTTATGGTTGTATCTGGTCTTTGTATATTAGAAGAATTGAAATGTGTTTTATGTAAGCCAAAACCCAATTGTTTGTATGAAGACGAACCAAACCCCTTGCTTGCCCAGTTCTAGCAGCAAGTCTTACTGTGTTCAAAGCAATTTGGACCCTCTTGTTCCCAGGTTTACATAAAGACATTTAAAGTTAAGGATCCAAGATGAAGGTTTATGCCCATAGTGGTTTTATTTGGTGAAGAATAGAATTCACAATACCATGTCACTGGAGGGTTGGAGATATTAATTACTGCTGGATATTGACAGTGAGTACTGTGCAAATCCTTGATGGTTCTTTCCAGGTGCGGATGTTCTTTCACAGGCAATGGATTGTGCTTCTGTATTATTTGAAGCAGCAGGAGGAGGAAATCCAGAATCTCTGCGTCTTTTACTAGAATATGGGGCTGATGCCAATGTACCAAAGCACTCTGGTCATTTGCCAATCCACAGAGCTGCATATAGAGGACACTTTCTGTGAGTTGATATACTTAAAAATCAAGTAATGGTGACACCAGAAATACTAATTTTGCTAATTCTACCATATTAAAAGCAGGCAGCAAATCTGTAGTTTTGTAGAAGGAATTCTTTTTGACCATGTAAATATGAATTTTCTATATCTGAATGTACAAGACCAGTCGGGATAAAATCTTCATCGTTTTAGGATGAATGTACTAATTCCTATAGTATTTCCCCACTTGTCACAAATAGTAACACTGCCCAGTCTGACATTGAGGCTCTTGAGACATCCTCGCTCTTTCTGGGTATGCCTCATCTCCCTCCACCCCATCACAGGAAGGTAAATGTACTAAATAAACAAATAGACTTAGGGGATAAGGGCTATCCCTATTTTAAAGACAGGAGGGTTACTGGAAGATATGTATGTTAAAATCACAGCCAGTAAGTGAGAAACAAGTCTTCAATACTAGGAATGTTGCATTGTGGTTAAGAATCTAAGGATTCTAAATTCCTATGTTAATATTTTATATATATTAGTGAAATCATATTTAAACTTAAACATATTGTATATATTAAATTATACAGTATATGCATTCATGTTATATTATATTATATTCTATTAACTCCCTAATTCCTGTAGGTTAAGAAGTAACACTGTGCTCTTGACATTCAGGAAAAGCTTCTATTGAGAAGGAATCATTATTCCTCTAGCAAGGAATGGGGTTGTTCATGAATAATAGTATAATAGAATAATATTTCATATGTAGTAGGTCTAAAGTCAGTATCCATTGCTGGCTAACAGTGTAGAGGTATGTATCAGTGCCATGGTACTGATTTGGTAGATTAAGACAATTGTATACATATAAAATGATGATCAGGGGGCTGGAGCACCTCCCCTGTGAGGACAGGCTGAGAGAGTTGGGGGTGTTCAGCCTAGAGAAGAGAAGGCTCTGGGGAGACCTTAGAGTGGCCTCCCAGTACCTAGAGGGGGCTACAGAAAACATGGGGAGGGACTTTTTAAAAGGGCATGTAGTGATAGGACAAGGGTTAACGGTTTTAAACTGAAAGAGGGCAGATTGAGATTAGATATAACAAAGAGATTCTTCCCTGTGAGGGTGGTGAGACACTGGCACAGGTTGCCCAGAGAAGCTGTGGCTGCCCCCTCCCTGGAAGGGTTCAAGGCCAAGTTGGACGGGGGGCTTTGGGCAACCTGAGCTAGTGGAAGGTGTCCCTGCCCGGGGCAGGGGAGTCGGACTGGATGATATTTAAAGGTCCCTTCCAACGCAAACCATTCTGTGATTCTGTGATGAATTCTGAAGCCCAGCAACACAGAGAAATTCAAAGACTGAGCTCGGTGAAAAAGTACATTTAAGATTCTGAGATTTATTTTTTTTTTAATTCTTCAGAGCCCTAAAAAACTTAGTTCCAGTTACTAATTTTGATGCCATTAAAGAAAGTGGGATAAGTCCAGTTCACTCAGCAGCAGCAGGAGCACATCCTCAGTGCCTTGAGTTTCTCCTCAAATCTGGGTTTGACGCCAATTTTATGCTGGATCAGAGAGTTCGCAAAGGCTATGATGACCACCGGAAATCAGCGTTGTACTTTGCTGTTTCCAACGGGGATATCTGTTCAACACAGTTGCTGTTGAATGCTGGAGCCCTGCCAAACCAAGATCCCATCAACTGTCTCCAAATAGCCTTGAGAATGGGCAACTATGAGTTAATGAATCTACTGCTCCAACACGGGGCCAACGTCAATTACTTCTGCAGAGTGAATACAACGCATTTTCCATCAGCTCTACAGTATGCTCTGAAAGATGAAGTCATGTTAAGAATGCTGATGAACTATGGGTATGATGTGCACCGCTGCTTTGATTGCCCTCAGGGGAACAGTTCACATTCCCAGTATGTGACTGATGGATGGACTTCTACTGTTATCAAAGATACAATGGTAAGGATACCATATGGCTTCATCTGTTGTTTTACTACCAGTATCCTTCCTAAAACTAAATGAAAAGGTACTTAATGTAGTGTCAGAAGAAGAAGTTTTGAAACTGTAAGAGTTTATACATAAAGGCAGGAATAGACAAGGCTTTAAAATTAAATAGATGTTGCCATGAGGCCTGGTTCATGACAGCAAACAATCATAAACAGTATTTTTGTATTGTGAAAATACAGCTGATGATATGCTAGTGATCAGTACAGAACTGGCTCTCCAAGCCAGTCTTGTCCATGCTGTGAAAGCAGGGATTTGCAGGCTGGCTCGCGGGGTTGGCTTGGATCCGCACACTGATCTAGGCAGGCTGTTGTAGGGGACCCCTGGAGCTGACATGGTCGGCACTGAGCTGCAGTTAACAAACCTGGGCCAACCTGAAGAGGTTCCTGGAGACACCCAGCAGCAGCATTGCTTTGCAGTCTGTAGAGTCCACTTGAACCTAATAAACCCTTCTTTAACCTGAAGATAAGGGGATGTGGCAGGCACTGGGCTGGTGGGTCCCCTGTTCAGCACACTGGGACACAAGTCTGAGTCCACTTAGGGAGTGGTAGCACTTCTTTTTAAGCATTTAGTTACCAAATATACAGCTGCTTAAGTTCATTTTTGGATCTAGTACAGAATAACCATCTCAGATTTTCAGATGCTACTAGTGAGGCTTAATGCAGGCTCTGACCACCTCTAAAGCTCCCCTGGCTGACAGAACGCTCATTCTGCCTGCCATTCTGCTGAAGTTATTTAATTGCTCTTGTCCTGCAGAGGTGTAAGTTATTTACAGCAGTATTAAATATTATCCTGTTAAACATTCTGTTTCTATCAGTTCTGTGAAGTGATAACCTTGTCATGGTTGAAGCATCTGTCTGGGAAAGTAGTGCGAGTCATGTTAGATTATGTTGATCACGTTCCTATCTGCTGGAAGCTAGAGGCAGTTCTCAAAGAACAGGAACTCTGGCCAGACATCAATTTGATTTTAAGTAAGTACCTGATGTTTACATTTGAAATGACAAACAAGCTGGGATTGGGGCCTTTTGGTTGATAGTATTTTAGTTTTCATTTTCTTTACCTCAGACTGGAGCTTTTCTTGACCCTTGTTAGGCCAAAAGTTATGTTTTGACAGTAAGAGATCTCATAAAAATCAGTCTGTAGGATTCAAACTAAGTTTCTCTCAGAATTCTGATAGACAGTAACTGCACAATTTATGTAGAGCACTTGGAAACTTTAATTAAAATGTAGACAACATAATCCTCTTCAAGGGGAGAAAAGCTTCTCCCCGGGCCTCAAATTGATGGAACAAATCTAATAAATCACTATTTTTGAGTGATTTAATTCCAGTCTAGATTAATGCTGTCCTTTTTGCTCACAGATTAAGAAGTAGTGACTCAAAATTCTACTTCTAGTAGCTTCTTCAGGTTGACAGAAAACTGGCACCACCTTACTTGGGGTTAAAGTACATTCTCCAGACTTTACTACTTAAATTTGAATTAACCCACATTTAGCCAACTTGAAAGAAACAAAATCTGTTGATTTAGGTGCCAATGATTGTAAATATAACTGAGAGATGTATGGGCTGAGATAAAAAGGCTAGATCCTGACAGGTCTGGTTGTCCAGGGACAGCCACATTCATTTATCTGACTGTTCACAGAATGAATAGGCAGCGAAATCAGGAACAACGTTTTTGAAAGGTAGTAGACTACTGAATAAATAAATTGAACAAGATTTAATAAATAACTTATTAAAATCAATCTTGCCTTCTCATTTCTAGCAAATCCTCGCTCTCTGAAGCATCTGTGTCGTCTGAAGATACGGGCATGCATGGGCCGGTTGCGTCTCCGTTGTCCTGTCTTCATGACCTTCCTTCCACTGCCAAACTGCTTGAAAGACTACGTACGGTACAAGGAGTATGATCTTTATGGACAGAAAAACTTCGTGGGAACCTGCAACTCCGACTGTACATAATTATTAGTTCTATATTTTGAAGGGAATGTTGATGTGGAAAAGACTGTTGTGCAGCTGCTTTTTTCTTTTGGGATTCTATCTCCTATGTATATTAAGGAATACCAGCATTTCCCCCTCACACCCTGAAGAAAATGGGGAGAACCCCAAAATGTAAGTATTGGTGATCCTACTCTACAGATCTACTGGAATATAAACTATCAGAGTTATGGCATTACTATTTTAAATGCTTAGTGTGAAAAGCTAGGGAACTGTAAAATGTAGGGCTGCAAACCTTGGGTTATTGCTAACACATAACACTACCCCTGTTGCAGGGTTAAACTCAGGGTTTAGTGAAAGGTCAGGGATTTAACTAAAACGAGGAAGGGACATAGCCCTTTTTTCTTGTACTTCCCTTTCTCTTGCCAAGAAGTAGTTTTTATTTGTGAAGTCCTACAGTGAAGTTCTGAAAAGCAGCTTAAACAGATTTCTTCTACAATCCCACTTCTAAGCAGTGAAATGGGATTAACAGCTATAGAAACCTCTGCTTATCACAGAAGGAGCGGTATTTCACAAGGCAGCACTATTTCTGAAAGACATGTTCGTTCTGCATCTCATGCACAGGTAGTGATATGTTTCATCCATTATGTATTTTGACTACCCTCTCTAGAACCAGGTTTTCCTTTCACAGTGCTGTTCGAAGGCATGTTTGCACGTTGTGGAGTTTCTCTTCATGTAGTTGGAGCTCAAGCTTTTGGAGCACCATCTGTCAGCCATCAGTTGTCCTAGGAAGTCTTACAAAGTACCCACAGCACACCTCTTCTTTCTAAAAACACTGCAGCTGTCAGTCTGTATTTTAGAAGAAAAAAGTTCCTCAACACAGTTGGCATTAGTAGTATTTATTCCTTCATTATCAAGTAAGCATAGATTTTATTTTTCTAGTTATACATGCATCTTTATCACAGAAGTTACATAATTCAAAAGTCTGCTTTTCCCCAGAAAAAACTACAAACCTTATAAAATACAAATTTAACCATAATGTAGTTATGACCCATTGATTTTTACATGGTGTTTATCATATAATAAACTAATGAAGCCCGCAAAGATACATATCAGTACCCATGAGAAGGGCTGTGCTGGTATAGCCTCTGTCCAGGTGAATTCTGGCCAGTGTCACAACCACAGCTCTGCTGCGTGCTACGCGCTGTCCTGGGACTACCCCACCCTGGGCACTGAACAGCCAGCTACCACGGTCAGGAGTTTCTTCTTCTAAGGTTCAGTCTTTGATTGTTGCAAAAATAAGTTATCAGTATTCCCAAGTACAATAACTTCCTCTGAGGTTATCTGGCTAATATGATTAAAATGAAGAGAATGGAGATACACTTTGACAACAGAGGGCTATAACTGCATGTTAAAACTTTGGTTAATGGCAGGGAATGCATCCTGGCACCAAAAATAGTACTTCTTGAAAGTCAGTATTATGAAAAACGAAGGAGGTTTTTGCATCAGTACAAATCCCACCCAGAAAGTTACTATAGTTAAGCTTTTATTTAATCTACAAAATGCTGAGTGAAGCCCTGGCATAATACGTTTACTATCCATGTTTCCAAGATTAAGACACAACACTCAAAGTTGACAAGTATGCCATTGGAGGGTTTTAGTACAGCTATTCAGGGAAAATGTGCAAGTCAGTCTCAAACATTGCAAAAATCACTTATACTTCACTAGAACAGGACCAGTCCAGAACATCATCGTAAGAATCTGACCACTCCACTCTATTATAAAAATGACCTGAAAGATTGTACAAAATCCTTGGCTTGCAATATAAACTTCATTAGGAATACAAGTGCATTCACAAGGACACACTGACTCAGTCTTGTCATGACAACTTAGATACCACTGTGGCAAGAAAAAAAGAATCCACTTACTGCTTAGTTAAAAAGAAAAGCCTTGGAGACTAGTTGACTTGCAAGGACTTTTGTTAAACAGAGCAACAGAAAGAATATAAAATATCAGCTCTTTCAGTTAGACTAGACAATATCTCTACTAGACTCACTAAGCAGTGGCAGGGTTTCTTTCTCTATGTGAATTATTTCCAAAATAACAAGAGACTATATTGTAACATAGTATTCTCTATTGGCTTCTCCTAAATTCTGTGCAACTAATTCATCTGAATTTACCTTAAACACATACACAGTCAAATTTGCTTCTTTATATCAATGTACATAGATCATATCTTCATAAATAGCTTCAGCTGTTTCAGGATTTTCCGCTCTGGGTTTACATCCATATAAAGATGAAATCTGACAGTATTGTAGTGGGAGAATATTCCTTAAGTATTACTTTACTGTTAGATAGTAAATTGTCTTGATATAGTTTCAAACCTAAACAGATTCAGGAAGTAATAGACTATCAAATTCAAGTTAGTGTACACTACCAGCCTGTAACCAGTTACATATGGCCAAGTTGTATAGGACTCTTAACTTGTCCTCTGATTTAAACTTGGAGAAATCTATTAGTAGCCATAGAGGAGTGCAAGGTATTAGCTGTAATGCAGTAAAATTCATACCCATAAGCACACTTTATATATTTTTATATTTATGCCATTACATACATAAAGAATGGACGTAGCTTGAAACAACTGACAGCAAGACTTGCTTGGTCTGCAGTGTGTAAATCTACATAGCGTCACAAACTTAATATCCCCTTACCTAAGGGGAAAAAATGTGGCAGGAACTAAGAGGCTGCAATTAGCAACATAAAAAGTTAGTCCTAAACACCACTGCTGATTCAGTACCTATGCCAAGTCACTTCAAAATCATGTACATGAAAGAGTACTTTAGGAGTGTCTGAAATACTGGCTGATGCACATGAAGCAAACTACAGCTTCAGCTGGAAGTGCCTGAAAGATCAGTCTGTAAGTAAAAGGCAAGAGGGAATATTAATCAGGAGAAATAAATTACAGGAGAGGAAACCAACCAGTCATCTATTTACAGCAATAAAATGCTCAGGTGGTGAAATCCTACTGCAGTAGTTCCCAGAAGAACATGAGGTGTTCATATTAAAAGTCATACTCTCAAGAAAAATACTATGCACACTAATTTTTTTTAATTAACAAAAATGTTTTCCGATTAAATAGTTCTAAACCTCATAGGAAAAGAGGTACCAAGTAGTTTTTTATTTTGGGGAGGAGGACATGAATAAAACCTCAGCAGCTATTTTTTGCCTTGAGGTAGTTCTACTTACAGAGCCATGTGCTCCTCCCCTTCAGCAGAACTCCTCAATTCTCACCCCACTGCTAACTCCTTGCACCATTCTCCTTTAACTTCCTCATCTCTTCTGACCTGCCATTTGCTCTTGCAGCTTTCAGCACTCTCCCAGATGCTTTTACATCTTTTTGCTCATATTACACCAGTGAAACTCCCTTAAGTAAGCAAAAATAACACCCTCATTTCATTCATGCATATCAATCTGTTTTCTTTAACCACTCTCTTCAATCATTTTTCCTTTTTTTTTTAGTGGTTAAGGTGAGAATCATCCAACACAAATGAAATGTACTTCACTCCTATGCTGTCTGGTTTAGAAAACTACATTTAACAGCATAGATGGAAAGCTTGACAAGCAAATGGAGTAATTCCAATCATGTATTGCTAAATCTGAAAAATCCCATATGACAGTAAATTCATCTGCCAACTTTATTCTCCAGCTTCCTTCCTCATCTTTGCAGATTTAAGTCTAAAACAGTAATGGTAGGCTTCAAGAAAAAATAGAGTAATTCAATTTTCTGGCATTTCTTCAATAAGGCTGATGCAAAATAGGCTACACCTCAGAAATGCTTTTTGCTGAGCTTGCTGATGTATTAACTGTCTTCCCTCCATAGCTCAGGCTACTGCGGCTAAACTGGTTAACACGTTAACCCTTACTCTGCCAAGCTGGGGGACTAGATTCTAGAAACTGGAGACCACCGATTTCATATTCTTCCTGTGCTGTTTCAAAACTACTTAGTCTTCAGCATGTACTTGAGGGAGATACAGTAAGACACAGCAACCTTGAGCTATGCTGTCATTATTTGCTAGAAAACAGAAATATCAGTAAGTAAAAACAAACAAAAAAAAAGAGAAAGAGACATGAACTGGAAGGATTTGTAGAGATAAAGTGGCTGCCATGCAACTATCTGTAAGCCTAGATTTAGGCACAAAAAGGGAAAAAGTTGGATTTGCTGCCTCTGTACTTTTCTGTTGGCAAGGATAAAAACAGTCTCTTGAGGATGAAAGCTGAGAATAGAAGACTATGTATGAAATAAAAATGCCACTCTTTTTAGAGAAAAGCCTCAGATTTGTCTGGTCCACGTGACAGTGTGCTAGCCAAGTTTGGCCACAGGGCAATGCCATTTGGCCTAACTGGGCAACAGCAAAAGCAGGTATTTCTGCAAGTGACTCGCTACTCCGGGGATGAAAAGTGTACTGGAACAGGAGTTGCTAACTGGGGAAGAGAACCTGGAGGCTCTCTGCTGCTCAGCCTCCCCCTCCCGCTCCTCTTTTCAGGCAGGGGGACTGAGACCCCTCCCAAGGCTGCCCAAGGCCACCCCCCACCCCCTGAGGCCGAGGCTGAGGCTGCGGGGCCAGCATGCTCTGGCTCCTGCTGCGGTAGCAGCCCCCGGGCAGCAGCCTCAGCAGGTCCTACCCAGGCCTGCGCCCTTCCCGTCCGACAGGAGCCAGGCCCAGGGAGCTGCTGTGTAGAAATCCCCATCTCCAGCATAAAGGGCAGGAGGGGAGTGAGGCCTCCAGCCAATGCCAGGACACTCCTGGGCACGAGGAGAGCCCTACAGCCCCCTCGCAGAGAGAGCCAGAGATTCCTCACCCGCTTACCAGCACTGAGCAACTCCAGCTATGAAGGGCTGGGCCATCACCAGCTGAGGGGGAGATACTCTGAAAATTGCTTCCATTCCTGGTCACCAGAACTGCCCTGCAACGAACTGTAAAACACTCATAACGGTGATATTATAACTTGGAGTATAAGTATATTCTTCTTTTTCTATATTTCCTGTTATGTTCATGCCACTATTAGAGAGATATCTTCTGTTCCACTGGATTTTAGTATTTATAGTAATTAGTGCAAAAATAAATATTTCTCTTCAAACAAGTTTTCTCTTCTGGATCAAAAGGTGAATGCACATTTAGTACTATACAAAATAAATATTACACAGGTATGGAACATGGAGTTCAGATTATAAGCTGTAAACAGACACTGCTTTGAAAAATGCTTTACGGGATTGACTCTAGGATGGAGGATTAGCATAGTCTCTTACTTCAGAACTAATATATTGTTTGCAAAATCAATTTCCATAAAAAGCCTTAAAGAGCCTCAGCTCATTTTCAGTAACCGTAGTGTACTGGTGGCAAGGCATTTACATATTCAGAAGATTTTTCAAATGATGGAATTCAAGATGTTCCTGCAACTCTTAAGTATGTTTTATAAAAAGTGAACTTAAAGGCTTACAGCATTTTATTACATGTACTGGGGAAAAACCAAGAACATGGCACTTGTGCTACAAGAATATATACATTATTCTTATCATTTGATAAGGAATGCTTTATACATTCCTCATGCAGCAAAGTGCAACTGCATCTCATCAGCTCTTATCTAGGTCTGACAGTATTTCTTCTCCTGTTGAAAGAAGTCTTTCAGCATTATATTCACCAAAAAAATCAACACAGTATCATACAGTGCAATATGAAACAAAAATTAAGACCTTTCTGTCTAGAACTATTGCACATCTCACTGATGTTAATAAGGATTTTTCTTTCTAAATCTAAGAACAGTTATGTGCAACAAATTAGGTAAAGCTTAGCACTGTCTTATTTAGACATCCACTTTTGTTTCCAGCAAGGTGTTCTCCATACTGCAGTGTAAAGAACAAATTTCAGTGTACTGCTGAAGTCCAATGAGAGTTTTAAGTTTTGCTTCAAGAGCAGTCAATTGCACAGAGAGGTAAGTGGGGAAAAAAACCCACAGGTTTTTTCCATACTGCAGAGAAGCCTTGAGAAAACATAACTTTGTAATAAACATGGTACCATCACCACGCTTCATCTGCATACAGAAGAGAAACTGTACTGACATGAAAATGGAAATCACTTAATTGAGAAAGAAAAATCAAGGCAGAAGAGGGTCTACATATTGTGAAGTCCTTTACATAAACAACAGACCCTCCACCTACATTTCACTTCTTGTGGAACTTGTGCCATTTCACCTGACATATCCATGACGCCAATCTTAATCAAGTAGGCAACCTTAGGCTTCAGATTCTCTCTTCTTCTTTCCATCTTCTCCTAAATCACTGTCTTCAGACTGGCTGCTGCTAAGGACTACAAATTGTCCTTCTCCACTGCTCTGGTTTGATCTGCTGGAAGCGGCGATCAACCGGCTTTGCTCCTCTAAATCCTAATTTGAGAAGGAGGGGTTGGGAAAGCAGAAAAAGAATATTAACTTTAAGCCTTCTACAATTGAAACAGGACATGTTTATTATGATCTCTAAACTATCTTTTAACACTATCAGTGGACAGACTTCTGTACAGAGGGAATTAAAAGATTGAATAGGAAACCAAAACATTTCCATTTCAGTACAGCTGGCGTTAGAACAGCAAACACATTAACACACCTGTGCCTGTAACCCACAAAACACAACAGGTCAGAACAAGCGTCTTCAGCTGCAGCCTGCTCCCTCCTGCCCCCTCCTCACTGTGTGACTGAACCCTTGTCAGCAAATGAAATTATTCTGGGCCTGTGATAGGTGTGCCTTCAAGCACCACTCTTAAGTATTCCTATAAAGACCTTTTGTGGTTTACCTCCTCAGAAGAGCTCTTTCTAAAAACTACTATACAAAGTTATACAAAACCTGCACAGGAAATACTTCTAATAATTAACTCCATAATGTTCTATGAACTTGTACTAACGAATGTGATAGTGGAGCTTGGAATACAATACTGCAATAGAAAGTAAGCAGAAAAAAGAGTATTAAAAAATAATGATGAAATGTACCTTTTCAATTTGTTTTTGTTTATTCAGTTCTTTTTGTTGCTTCTCTTTGACTCTGTCTATTTCTTTCTGCTTTTCCGAGGCTTTTCGATCCTAAATGGCAAAAATGTAAATAAAGGAAGTAACAACAGCCTAAGATGTTTGATACAGTACTGATTTATATGAGTTTGCTCAAAACTGTTATACCACTGCTTTGATTATTCTTCTTTTAAGGGACTGGTATGTTTGTTAAAGGTAGCAAGCTGAATCCTATCTTGAATATTGTTCCACAGTAGACATTGGTCAGTTGTCTTATCTTGGGTTTAAATTCTAGAAAACCAATCCCTTAAAATACACCACAACAGTATTACAGCATCTATAAACATCTTGCAGAATATATTCTATTACACATATTATATATACTCTCTCCCTTCCATTCACCAGTATCCCTTGCCCCAAAAAGATTCTTACCAGTTCTGCATGAAAAGCTATCTGTTTTGCCAGTCCAACAGAGTCACAAATCTAAAGACAAAACAGATTGGAAATAATCAAAAAGACTAATACAAATGCCTTTAAAACTAAGCCAGATTCCCAAATCAGGTATAATAGCATATTAAAGCACTTGCAGGTACTTAGACTGTCAGGTTTAACTGTTTTTCAGTACATTAACAAAATACTCTCCCACAGAAATCCCTTAGACAGCTTGAATGGATCTAAGGTCTCGGAATCCACATCAGGTTCAAAACTAATACAAGTATAACCATCACCAATACCTTTTCCCCTTCATTATTTGATTCAAATATATAGCAGATGGAAGTTTGGCGGCTCTCAACTCTCCCTCCTGAAGTTCTAAGCACAAATCCAAAAAGGCGCTTATTCTCCTGGTGCGTAGCATACAAGACTACATTGGGCAAAGGAAACTGCCAAAAGGATCAAATATGGAGGTATTAAAACTGGTTCCAAATACTTGCTGTATGAGGTTTCAATACATTGCACATTAGTTACTTCAGTATCATAAATGCACAACCACACCAGAAGTTACAACCTGACCAAACATGTAATTACAAAACACAAACAGTAAAAAACAAGCATTAAATCATTCAAAAGATAGGAAAACTTCTAAAAACACACTCCATGTAAGAAAAGGAGACCACTTTTGCAATGCAAATCAGTCATCTTTCTAAGTGTGAACAGTCCTTCTCTTTATTTTCTTTAAAGACACATCATTCATACAAATTACATTTGTGACTAAGATTTCAGTATAGGCACTACTTCTCCAAAACCTTTATTGCAATTAGTTCAGCTCTCCTGAATTACATACCCAAGGAAAAAAAAAAAAAAAAAGAAAAATAAAACCAAAATGAACAAACCACATATCCTCATTAGTTTGCTACAATAAAACTATTTTGCGTTCTTATTCCTAAAAAAAGGGGGGACTTAGAAATTTCAATTGTATCTTTTTAAGACTTACCAAAGGATGAGTTGTTAAATTCTGAAAGCCCCTACTACAGCTGTTATAAACTGACAGGATGAGTTTTTCCTAACCTTAAATGTACACATTTAGAATACTGGACATGCACTCAGTTGATACATCTCACCTGTAAAAGCTTACAGCTTTGGGGCAGTTTTGAACTTAATGCCACAAAGATAAAGAAAGAAAAAAAACACTACTTGAAATATCAAGACATTTTCACATGCTTAGGATTTCCTTTTATGGAAATGAAAGTAATTCAGAGTCCCTGAAAAACCGAATGTTTTTAAAAGAAGACCTGAAGACATGAAATGGCAGACCATAAATTGTGCATAATAAAGAAGAGGGGGAGCGGGGAACAGTTTTGAAACATGAAAAATAAAGACTGCTATTACTAAAGAATTAAGCTGGCCTTATTTGATATCCTAAGAAGAATTCCACTTATTTCTTTCAAGTGCATTTATTATACAGAAGAAAAAAAAAACCAAAATCAGAAATCATACACCACTCTCAGTGCAATTATACATTAAAAAACAAAAACCCAAAACAAAACAAAAAAACCCTGAACGCCAAGCAAACCCTTTCGGACTTCAGAACTAATTTGACTCCAACCCTCATGTTACCCCTCTACTGACAATATAAATGTTTATAATCAAACACACTGTTAAAATACAATGATCTGTTTTCCTGATATTTTACCCTATTAAATTGGGGGAGGGGAAAAGTTTCAAAAGCCTATTTGACCTATTGAAATCACTTCCCTTAAACCTGATTTGCTGGTGTTTTTCTGTCTATTTTTAAATGTATGCATTAGTCTCCTAATTTCAGTGGAAATTCATCTGGTAATCTCATGCTTTCAGTGATTTTTGCTAACATCTAATAATATCTAATAATATTATTTTTCAGTTAGAAGAATTACATTGCTGAGTATTTATCTTAAAATGTAAAGTTACTTACTCGTAGTCTTGTAACTTGTGTCTGTGGATCAATTAACCTAAAAATTTGTTTTTAAAAACAAACCAGAAAGTAAATTTTACCAAAGTGAAAGCAGATCATTCCGTAAATAAACACAAGTAGAAGTCAGAAAGCAAACTTACTTTAAACAGTCACAAGTGACTAATAAATGTGATTCTGTCATCCTGAAAACGTTATGGATGGCACGAGCTGCTAGTATTTGACGCATTGTTTCATAAACAACATCTGGACTTTCATCAGATTTCACCTCCATAGAGCCAAGAAATCTTACAATAAATAGCTGGTGAAGAATTGAATCTAAGACAAAGAAAAGTATTGGGAAAAAGTGAACTTCATTTTGGGTTTTCTATTTCAAACCAGAGATGAACTGAAGTCAGGAAAACTCCAAACTTCTAATAACTTTTAAAGAGATTGCCCGTGCTTATAAATTAGAGGTAGAATTACTAAACAGCAAGTTACACATCTTTTCATTTGGTTTAATGAATACAAAAGATGCAATGAATTATTTTTAAAACAGACTTTCAGATAGTAGCCTGATTTAACTCATCTAATACATTGCTTTGCTGATGTAACTAAGCATTCTAAAACTGGTGTTAAATTAGAACAGGGAAGCTATAGATGAAAATAGAAAAATAATTTTCAAATTCTGTTTTTTAATTTGCATTGAAATAAAATTTTTGTTTTACCTTCTGTTTCAGATTTTGAGCCTCCAGATTCACCAAAAGGATTTGTGCGTCTATTAAAAAATGAAAACATTAAACCACGAGTCAGATTACAAGAACCACTGATGAATGATCTAGTAGTCTCATGCTGCATCAAATAAGAACATGTAATGATTTCACAGACTTTGAAATCCGGAGGAATGTATGATAAATCATAAGGACAAGCAATTTAATCAGGAATTAGATATAAATTGCTATATTTGAGGGCTCAAATTATGGGAAACATACCAGATATTATTGTCCTATTGCTTCCATAGAGACTTTTGCTCACATGGTATTTTTTTTTATATCTGAATTAAGCCCAAGTCAAAACCTTGTTAATATTTGAAAAGGTAATAGTTTTAGGGGATGAAATTTCACAGAACAGCTTCAGGAAATACCACCAAAAGCTAGTCCTGTCAGGACTCTATAGGAGCACCACACTTCTCATCACTGTCTCAAGTTGTTGAATTACTTACTGAAGAGAAGTCACTGGTTTTGTTTCAAATGCAGCTTTCTGAAAACATCACTGGGGTTTTACTCCTAGAGGGTCAAGAGAAACGTGGCTATTTCTGGCTCTCAGAGACAGAATTGCTATCAGTTACAATGAAAAGTGAAAATACTCTAGGCTTCCAAGTCTACATTTTCCAAAAGCAGTAAAGCAATGCTGAAAAGAGTATGGGAAATGGGCACATTTTATTCAGAACTTCTAAAGAGGCAAAAGCCCTTTCTCTCTGGCTAACTGGTAGCTGAAAAACTATTATCAGGGGTTAGTAAACTTCAAATTAGGTTTTATAGGGGAGTAGTGAATGTGTCACCTCTCAATAGTCAGTGTTCTAACGGCAAGTTTCAGAACTAAGAGAAAAAAAGTCACTCCTGTTCAGTTCCATGTCATACTGACTGCCAGTTTTATTTTATCAGTGAAGTCTTTTAACTAAGAGATGTCTAGTTTAAAGTAATAAAATTGTTCTAGATTGCACTCTGAAGTCAAGATGGCATTGCTACAATGTTTATATAACATGGACTCAATCAAGAATCATCCCATTAAATGTTGACCTGTGTAAATACACTAAAGGGAAATTCTATTAACATCTTCTGTTGCTCAGACTTTTATTGTTGTTTACGGTTAGACTGGAACAGTAAATGCAAAATCTCACAGGATCTCTCAAAAGGCAAAAATAAAATTTAAATACAATGTCATCAGTATCAGAAACTAAGGAAAGTCTTTTCTTTTTTTAATAATACTTCTAAAGTAGCATGTTGTCTATCTGTATGAACACTGCAGTTCTTTGTTGACAGTGATGGTTAATTGAAAATACTGACCACAACTCTATCATTCCTACTATGAAAAACATGATTTTCTAGAATGGAGTTATAACTGATGACATGAATTTAGCTGAAGTATTAACCTTTCCACTTCCTGGTATACAGTTCAAGTCTATTTTAAGTCAATAAATACTCAAGGATCTAGCTAGTCAACTGATTATCCTGCTATACCAAACAACAACAAAAAGAAAACTGTCAACAACAACAAAAAACCTTGAATATATATAAATTTAACTCTTATGAATCTGTGAGGTGCAACTGAAAATTCTAGTATTTTTCTAGAGGGCAGGGGGTTACAACACATTATTGTGACTAGAGTCATTAAATTAGTTTTCAGCTTTCTGGCTTTTTTTGTTGTTAAGAGCAGCTGGATCTGCAGATATGTTTTCTTAATATCTGAATTTTGTACATATAATTCCAGAAATGCAGTGCAGATTTATAGGTTTTTATTATTAGAGTGGGATGTTTACAAAAAAACAAGTAGGAGAAAATGTTTTTATGTTTTGGGAGGAGCTCTTAGACAATTTTAACTTGTCTGTATATGAGATTACTCTAGAAGCCTAGATCATTTTCACTCACCTTTCAGGTTAAGAAGAGTGTCATCGTATGCCATCATCACCTGGAGGCAGGGCTACCAAATTTCTCTTGAGTTTCCAAGAGGAAATAACCCAAGCTGCTGGGTGAGCAAGCAATAGGAAAGGAAAATACTTTGTGAAACTGAAAGATTAAAATAAATCAATAAATTAAAGCATTAGCTGTTAAAGCAAGAAAAGCTGCTGCTAAATAGAAAACTACACCTTGAATCTAGTGCATGTAATTAAGCCATTATTTTACAACTCTCTGTAACAATTAAAAAAATTGTTTTGCTCTGCTGGCCACTGCAAATTTTGTGATGTGAGGCAGTGCAAAGGCAATGTGTGTTTTGGAGCTGCAGCCTAAACATGGTTTTCTTGTTTGTTTGTTTTTAAACTAATAAGATTAACTTTAGGATTTTTTTTTTCCTTCTCTTTACATTGCCTACCTGCCCGACTGCCCTGAAGATTTTGCTTGACCAGGCAGATCTTCACTAACTGGAGATATTATGTCAAATTGTATAGGAGTATCAGGGGCAACAAGTGAATCCAAGGAAAGTGCCGATAAAGCTGCTGATTCAGATCCCAGTGACCCTGTGCTGCTAGTCCGAGCTGCAGGAGGACGAGATTGTCTAAAACAAAACAGAAAGATCAAAATGAAGATATCTTCATTTCAGGTTGGTTGATAATAAATCAAACCATATGGGAGACCGATGCAATATTCCAAAACCTGGATGTAAAACAAAACAAAAACTAAAAACCTGAAGATGATCAAGGTATAGTAAACAAATATGGAATCTAAGTTCCTAGTCAAGTTTAAGTAAGTTACTACTTTCATTAATAATTGCATCGGACTGTATTATACTTCATGTATGATTATATGTTGATGTTAAAACAATCTGAGGACTGCTTCCAGGAGTTGGACACATTAAGAAAAATCTCATTGTGAATTTATAGAACAAACCAGACATAGGACGCAGGCAACACAAATGTCTAGTCAGCTGGAAATCTGGATTACTTGTAACAGTGAATGCTAAACAATGCTAAAAAGGTGAGTTCAAGAATTTTTCCTCTAGCCTATCAAAGATTTCATTCTGAACATAGAAAGTTTCGTTGTTTGCTTGGGCTTTTTTTTTCTCCTGGAACTTTATCCAGGATTCTCTTTGTAGATGTGCTCTTCAAGTGACCTGTAGTTCATTAACTTACACAGTTGGCCGCATGCTCTCATGCCTCTGCTGAAAGGAAGGAGATGGAGTAACAGCCTCCAGAGCTGACTGATTTACACGTGCAGCAATTTCCTGCAACAGAGAGATGGGGGGGGGGGGAACAAAACCCCATTTTCCTCAGAATAAACTTTTAATATTTTAGTTTTATTTATATGCAATTGACAGAAGTTATAAACTCAACCCTTTGTGAGAATCTTACAATCCTAAATTTTCACTAACATAGTTGCAGTATTTTCTTCTAACTTGCAACACATTTCCTGCTGTTCACTTCCTAAATTTAAATAAATGCACTTGCTTTATGATACTGCAAATGTTAAT
Source organism: Strix uralensis (assembly GCF_047716275.1). Classification (NCBI taxonomy): domain Eukaryota; kingdom Metazoa; phylum Chordata; class Aves; order Strigiformes; family Strigidae; genus Strix; species Strix uralensis. Next base: position 15,058,446 of record NC_133981.1, read on the forward strand.
AAAAGTCAGGAATAGACGAAAGTCCCAATGATAAGTCTGACAAAATAAGCAAATGTAGCCAGGAAGAAAAAGAAAAATCTCATTTGAGAAATGCAGTCCTCAACTACTAACTGAAAAACATGAAGGTTCAAAAGTCTGCACTTGAAATTTGGGAACACTTAAATGTTTCTGAAAAACCAAGACATGAACAACTATCAACTAAGAAATATGCAACAGTGTTATTTGAGCAAATTATGAGCCATTTACAGTTGAAGAATTCCATTTTAATCTTTCATTGAAATCACTAATCCTGAAGTATAAGTATTTAATGTTGACAGCTTTACTTCATGGGGTAAAGCCAATAGTAAAAGTCCTTGAGGAAAGAGGATTTTTGGAGAGGGAAGGTGCAGGAGACAAAACAATCAAGAAGCAACATTTTGTGTGAGCGTATGACTCTGAAAATGAGAATGTAAAGTCATTGGAAAGTGAGCAGAAGGCACTAACACCGAGGTGTAAATTCACTGATGTAAGGCAGCTGCACCTGTTTACACCAGGACTAAACTGAACCTCAGCTGCATATTCATCAGAACATGGGCTTCAGGTAACTGAGCTCTGCACTACTTTCTTTCTCATCCGTATAGTTAACTTAGACAGTCAGCCAGGTACTTGTATTATCTACAAAGTTACGTTTAGTTCCTACACCAAAAACTGGCATGACGCACTTTTCCGTTTCACCTTGATCTTCCAGATCATTTGGCCAGAGCCTGGTGTGACGTGGTTGAATGATGAATTCCTGTATTATTGAACACGCTGCCTGCTGATTGCTCTACCTACAGGTCTCATCTCTGCTATATGATCACTGGAAAGTTCCCTCTCCAATAACCTCAATAACCTGTTCCAGACCTCAGCAGGGACATCAGGGAGTACAATTTCACTTTCAACACACTTTATATATAGATAAATGCTCTGCTATAAAACAGATTTTGTTGGGCCTATTCCCCTAATTTAGTAAGTAAAAATCACTATATAAGTTTGTATCAATATGATTTACTATATAAATATAAATGTAGACCATATAAATGACATGAATGTACTTACCAAAATTCTCTACATGAAACAAATAATCAATTTCCAACTCTTCAAAAGGCAAATAACTCTTTCATCAAGTGAAAACGTGTTTTTCCTACAAAATTGCTACACTCATGAGATTCATATTCATAGGGTTGTCAGTTCCCTCTGGTAGAAATTAAATGTATCCATCCAAATATTTGTCGTATTAGTTTGTAACTAAATATCATATGGAAACTACAAATACAGGATCCTGAAGATGTCAAAAAATTATACCAAATATAAAAAACTCACATATTTTTAGTGCTTTCTGTATAAGCATTTAGATGAAGGAGATAACGGACTATATGCTTTCATACCATGGAAAGCTTATAATTAGACATGTAGGAAGTACTCAACTTAATTCTATGCTATCCAATTAGATCCAGTTGATCTCTTTTAATTTTGTGCATATCTACATCTTAACATATCACTGATACTATAAACTTTAGTAAAGTTACCTCAGGGTTTTCACTTAGATATATCTGTTTAGATATGTTGTTTATGGTGCATATCCACTGAAAGAGAGAGAAAAGAAAAAAATTTATTTTTCACAGTATTTTAACAAACTTGATTAATACCAGTTGGCTAGTTTCAGCATTTTTCCCACTTTAGGGAGCCAAACCAGTATTCTGCACACCCAGCTTGTCATTAAATTCGCTATCTGTGTACTGCACCTTACAATATCACATTTTACTTGAAAAAATTATTAGTCACACTAAAGATCAAAACTAAAGCACGCTTAAATCATGACTCTAAGAAATTTAAAAAAAAAAAATAAATCAGGATTCTCTCTATTCCATTATTCTGTGACTGCAGATGACATTGTTTCCTTAAACCATTACAAAGAATCCATCTGCCTTTTGTGGAATTTGCCCATTTCTTGCATATGTAAGCTAGAATCTGTTTTCTCCCTGTGCTATGGAAAATCATCTGCTCCTGCTCCTTGCTTTTCAACTCTTCTCCAAAGGAGAAAACTAACTGTGTTATGTATACTGCCAGTGCTGCTCCACTGAACCCCAGCTTGTTGTTAGGGTTGTCTATCTGTTGTTAGCTATCTAAAAGACAGCACAGCACCTGCAGCCCAGAAAATCACACATCTGAGCTGCTAAAGCTGACTATAAACTCCCTTCCTCCAGTGAGGCATCTGAGGGCAAACGTTTCAGAGTTAGGCTATTAGCCAACTTCAACAGATCAAACAAACCAGGGCCAACCTGACACAGCACAGCTAAAAACCTCAGAAATATCATAAAAGGTCATTTTATATCAATGTAACATTGAAGATTGCAGAGGAATTGGAATGCAGCTGAAAGTACCATATTTTATATATTTCCTTACCCAACTGCTAGTCCAAACACATTTTAAATCAACAGTGCTTTTAAAACATTTTCTTTCCCATCCCACCCCTTACTGAGAAGTCTATATTGAATAATAATGCAAACAGACACACCTTTTTAATTAACAAATACTTTATATCACTTACTACATCTGTTCCTTTGTTTCTGGACAAATCTGACTATTCATAGACTATGAATGTAATGAATCTGTAAGTTTGGCCCATCTTTACAAGCCTTTGGAAAGCTGTAAAAGGCTGTCCAAATAAAACATAAATTCCAGTAACTAGAACCTTCTCTGTTAGACCAGTACAAGCCTATAACACTAGGCTATTATTTGCAAAAAGTCTAGAGAAATTTTTTATTTTCACCTCTAGAGAAAGCTAAATAAAGTAGGGAAAAGATATCCCTGCTGGACTACTAGGTTTTTTTCCATTTCCTTTTCGCATCAGTATTTGCTATAACATAGAAGTTTGCTACCTAGTGTTTGAATACTGACATTTCTCAGCTGGTATTCACCCATTGCACGGGCCAGTAAATCTGCATCACCAGACTTAGCAGCTATTTGGAAACAGGGATCACAAGCAGCTTTGAAAGCAGTCCAAAAGCAAATTATTTCACATTTCTTGATTCAACTTGTTCATGAAGTATAAATGTGTTTTCCATAATGCATCAGGGGTAGAAAACCAGTGTTTCCTCATTTCTCAGCTGCCTGTATCATTATCTGTGTCCTAACCTAAGACTTCCTCTAGCTTCCATTCCTGACAAGCAGGTAGGAAGAAGGAAGGTTAGGAAGGAAGGAACGAGAAGAAGGAGAAGCAGCATTTGTCAAGATTCCATTACTGCTAGCTATTCTGATGTGGGCTTTTTTTTTTTTTTCTCTTCTTTTTCCCTTTCTTCTGTAATACTGAAAAGGACTTGGTGGCGATCATAACTGCATTTTTTTCTCTAGGATTTAAACACAGTAATATTTTGGCAGAATTCTTGAAACCTGTCATTATGGATAGAATGAGTTAAAAGTTCACTGCTTACTACCTAGAGAACATAAAATGAGCATTCCAATTATTGTAACAAATGTATTCCTTCTGTGCAACAGAAAATCATTGCACTCCATGCAAACCTCCTATAAAAGCTTACCTCTTCATAATCTTTTTTACTCTCTGCCTGTAAGATTGAAGACCTGAAAGATGAAAACGGACAAGGCAATTTTGTCTATTTAAAATGTCTCACAAATACATTCAGACAGGAAACTCCATTTTCATGTTTGTACGCTGCACAACAAATTAAGAAAGGCTGACGATTCCATATACGTGCTGAGTGCAGTCAACATTTAATTGGCGGGGGCGGGGCGGGCGGCACAGAATCAGAATCACAGAATCATTCAGGTTGGAAGAGACCCTTGGGATCATCAAGTCCAACCATCAGCCCTACTCTACAAGGTTCTCCCCTACACCATATCACCCAACATCTCATCCAAACGACCCTTAAACACATCCAGGGATGGTGACTCCACGACTCCACCACCTCCCTGGGCAGCCTATTCCACTGTCTGACCACTCTTTCTACGTTTTCATTTCAATTGAAAATAGAAAAAGAACAAAATTCTAATTGTGCCCATGTAATACTTAAGCACTCACAAAATGCAGTAATACACAACTGTAAACTGATTATGGTAATTTTATTCTGAAATACTATTCAGCTATGTTACAGAGCTTATAAACAAAAACCCAGACATTACAAAGTTAAAAAGACATCCCATACTTTGCTTCTAAATACCCCCAAAATCTATCAAGCTATAATCTGGCCAAAAGTAGGCCATCTTTCTTTTCTTAATTAGTGAGTCCAGTATTACCTACAGATAACAGTAATGTAAGAATACTTACTTTTTGCCATCAAAAGATGTTATCTGAAAACAGTACCGTCTGTCTTCACAGTCCACAGCCATTACAGAACAATTATCTATATCCATGACAAGTCCCCCAGCTACATCACCTCTTGCCTGGCTCATCAGATTTCCACCTTGAGTGAAGTAAAACTGTCTCTCCCAACTGGAAGATACCAGCCCTGTCTTACTAAAAGATGAAGAGGTTCTTAGTTAGTAGATTAAGAGTTCAGCTGAGCTGAAAGTCACATGGAACAAACCATCTGGCACTAAATAGAACTTTTTTCCCCATTTACTGTTTTAGGTTAGCTTTACAGCTAAATTAGTCTCTTTACACCCATTATTTTTTCCATGCTAAACCTATTGCTGGGCAAAGAATACATAAAACAGTAATAATTGCTTTCTTAAATTATGTGAAACAATTTAGAATAAAAAGGCATCAGTTTTGATGATCAGCTTTTATGGTATTGCTTTACACAATATGCATCTTCAAGTGATATGCATTATCAATATAGTTGATAAGACCTCTGAACTCCACACTTACATTGTTAAGACTAAGTTTTAAAAAACTTCGTGCTAAGAATTAGCTTAGTCATGTAAGATACCTCAACTTTCAAACATTTTGTACCATTTCCAAAATTTTGCTTAGAGCATGTTGGTTTTTTTAGTGGTGTGGGTTGTTTCTGTTTTTTTTTTCCCCAGAACTACAGAAGAGGAACAATCTGAAACCAAAAATCAGTAACACTTGCAGTTTGGCCTCTCTTCTTGTTCAGATACTCTCTTCAATATTAATTGCTGCAACTGTGTTCTACTACAGAAATTCATTCAGCAAGTATGTTACTCTAACTGTTGTTGTAAAAGTAATCTACATTTTTTAAAAAATTCCTTGGAGCTTATTATATAATTTACAGAAAAAACTCTGAGTATTACAACTTATTTTTAATAACTATAAAAATGAGCTGCTAGACTTTAATAGAGTAACAGCTCCCTCCAGTGGACAAAAGACTACCCCATGAAATTGAGAAGGCCATTCAAAGTTATTTCGATTAACAGAGAATGTTTTGCCTTGTATATCTCAAGCTTGTCGTATTTTATTAGTAATTTGAATCTCAGATCTCTAACAGATACTTACAGAACAATCCTGATAGCTGCAATCTTGCCGTTTTCCAATTACAATCAAGTGAAACTGTGCTCTCAAACTTTTTCTTTTTGATGTGAAAATTCAGGCAAAATTAGACTAAAATCAGAATAATGCTTTGCACCTGAATGACACTATGTCAGTGTAACAATTAAATTAATATTAATTAAGTGAAGGAGTCAAAGAAAGAAACAGAACAGCTCCTATGTGACTTACTCAACTAAGTATGTAAAATCAGCATAGCTAACTTCAAAAAAAGTTGCATACTTTTTTTAGCTTTCCTTTCCCAAAATTAAATACTCTGAAATTTTGAAGTACCAAGTTAGTCTTACTTTCTTGCATTGAGATAGCCAGCTTTCCGTGTTAGATTTCTATGGACAGGAAATTTCATAGGATCAGGATCAGGCAAATACAGTGGATCACTAGCTACTTCCAAGTCCTCAATAGTTTGTTGCATGTTTTCTACTTCACACTCCATTTCCCTGCGAACACTAAGGTAAATAATGTGTTATTAACAAAGATAACTTATTAATCAGTAGAAACATAAAAAATAATTGTCTAATAGTTCAAAATTGCAACAAAAACAACTTACTTCTGTACACTTGTGCCAATATTGGTCAAAAATTCTTCCAATTGCTCAGTAAGATTTTCTGAACCCATTTTAAAAAAACTTATCTTTCAAAAAAAAGAAAAAGAGGAGGAAAAGGGAGAATTTAGTCATTAATAAAACTACATTAACAATTAACAGATGAAACCATAGGAGGTTAAAGTTTCTCAGAGAAATCTTTCATCCCTCACTCCCATCAAAGCCTCTCAGTAAAGGCATGGTTTTGTCTGCAAGTGAAGGCTGATGCTGACATTGCAGTGGGATTTCACTGTGTCAAGAGAATGCGCAAAGTCACCTGGAGGAAATATAGAAATATGCAGATAGTGCCCTGCAAAATAAAAAGATCTGATCTTTCAGTGATGTCAAAGTCTCTCTATACTTTTTCAAGATCACCAGTCTGCTAACTGTTGTGTTATGGGTGGGGTTATTTGGGGGGCATAGGGGAGGGGAAACCTATGAGGACTTGTCCAGAACCATCCTCTAACTGTGGACCCTGCCAAGGAAACCTGACAATATTTATCTTAAATAGAGTGTGCTCCATATTGGTCCAGAAAACCTGCCACATCTAAATTGAGTTTAGCCATATGAAATCTCAGAATAGGGAATCACAGGGTATGGCCCTGCCCTTCCCATTCTTAGATTCAGCAAAAACCTGCACCTGAACAAGTTGCACTATCTACTTTGCTACAGAAAACATTCAGAGCTTAGTTCTGAAATAGAAGCTGCAAAGTTTCAAAAAGAAGTAAGAGTTTTTCTTGGACTTGGGAAGCTTTCAGACAGTATGTAGAAGTTAAGTTCTACTCAGGACACTGTGGCAGTGCCAAATGCTTGAGTCTGACTTTGTTTTAAAAAAACCATACCGATGACATATTTCTGAAAATACAAGTTAAGTCTCTACAAAGAACTTTTTCATAACTGTATTTTCTATTGCACCCATCCTCAAATAAACCAATCATAAACTCATTTATATTAAACAAAACCAAGACCGAATGATTTTTAGCATTTCAGTTCTTCCACACCCTTGGCTGAAAACAGTAGTGATGTGACTTTGATAATTATCTCACCTCAGAATAGCTGCCACAGGAGAGAGTTTAACTGTCTTCACATTACTTTCTAAGAAGTTACACTTCCATGTGGACTTCCATGCATGAAAGTTTTCATCAGCTATTCCCATTAGTGAGGAAAAAAAGTTCCCAGCAATGAAAATTTAGGCAGTGCATTAAATTTAGCCATCTGGGTTTTGGGGTAGAATTTTATATTTGTCACCCAGACTTTCCTAAAAGATTCTCCAATGGGAGTGAGGGTACGTCATGACGAGATTCATGTACTGAGTGGGAAATGCCTAGTGCTAGCTAATGACACTGTTCATGGCAGCAGCTGTGACAGCTACAGGGATGAGGATGGGATATTTCTTCTTCGCCATTTGCTTCCTTGGATTGCAAAAGAGGTCTTGCAATGGATTTCAGTACATGAAGTACTTTTACATCTTCTTTCAGACCTACAGCTTTCAGAATCTGAAATTACCTGAGCTTGCATGTATCCTAGCAAGGGTTCTAGCATAGCGATTTTCTTTTTGTACTGAAGAGTATTTAATGCACAGAAATAATGCATCATAGTCTGATGCTGTTTTTTCCTTGAAGTATACACATCTTCTGTAACTTCAGCCTTGATCTACAGAGAAACAGACAGGGGGAGGGGGAAAAAGGAACATTTGAGACTTGGTATTCATCACATGCCTTCTGGACAGCTTTATAGTCAGCATGGAAAACTCAACACAGTAATGTTCTCTACACTCTATCATCAGCAATTGCATATTTTACCCTACAATTCCACTTCTCTAACTTATACGTGAGAGATACATGAAAAACAACTACAACGTTCTTTTCTCCCTGGAAAGTGCAGTTATTTCTTTACAAAAATAAATTGAATATAGTATCACAATCTTAATCATAGAGCATTTTTCAGTACAAAAGAGGCATTTATTGGGCAAGCCTGCTTTTCTGTTCTGAAGCAAACTGTCTAGGGTGCTAAAACATAAACTATCAAACTTCAGGTAGAATCTGACATACATTGTCTTCCATCATAAATACATAGATGAAAATTATTTATCTCCTCTAAAAATCTTAATATTAAGTATTTGGTTTTACGAACCTTTTCGTTTTCCCTTCTTTTTGACAACCGACTGTATCTGGTAATGGCAGCATCATGGTCTAAGCAATCAAGAGAGAATGTACAATCATTTTGGTAACTTAATGGCTTATGAAACAGAGCAGAAAACCTTTTATATCACTGTGTGTTGCACAGCCAGCTGAATGCAAAGTTCTGTTATATTAAAACCTTTAAGAATTGTTCTTGCCTGTCTATAATTACTTCAGTACCACAAATATTTAGGCTGAAGAAGAATTCTAACCAGCTGCAAATATGGCTAAATTGTTACAAATTTCCCTAAACATCTAATATTCTTCAAAGAAAAAAATTTTTATAAGTAGAAACAACTTTCCATCATTAAAACCTGTGTCTAATCTTTTTTTGCTTCTAAAGCAATGAAGCAATTTACACTGAGATAAGCAGAATCCTTACTTAATCTTTACGTAAATAATATGTTCTCTGTAGTAGAGCTAGCTAAAAAAAGTAACTTCTGACAACAGGGAAGAGAACTATCAAATGAGTTTTAGGGAGGTAAAATTTGTTTATTAATCCAGTCCTGACTTTAAGAAGTGAGGTAGCACCTTACTATTTTTAGTAATTTTGGTAGCATAATCCTAAATTATTTAATAATTATATATACATTTTGAGTATTGTAAAAAAAGACTAATACTGTCAATTTGCCTTAACACTTCGGTACACAAAGCAGGGATTTACAAGTGACTCAAGGCAAGCTGGGTGCTTAAGTATCACTGAAAAAAATTACATGTTAATCAGTCACTTTAAACCTTGCAAATAACTTCACTAGTTTTCTGAGTAAATAATCTACTATAATACTGCCATCTTGTAATATCTGTAACATTAAGTATTTTACACTTACCATTGCTTGCAATTTGGAAAACTTCTTTTAGAGTTAGTATCTCTACAAAACAACATATCACAATTTAAATAAGTTGTTATTAACATAACATTTATACATTAAGGTTTCTATTGCAATATTTCACTACTGAACAGTTGTAGGTCATACCTTGTACCATGCTGAGTTAAAAGCACAGGTGCTATGTGGCCAGGGAAGTCTGCTCCTACATAGGGCCCGAGTATCATTTATGTGGCTGTTTGGTTTACCAAAAAAAGATACTCTAAATTAAGGAGGAACTTCTTTTCAAAATACTTTGAAAGACATCGTCAATACAGATTCGTCACCTACAGTTCTGGTCAGAGTTCTGGTCTGAGTTGGGGAAGTGGAAACACAGGAGATGGGGAAGTATCATGGGATCAAAGGAAAGCCCCAAACACATTGTGATTCCTCCTACCTAAAATCAGTCATGTTCTAGATGGTTCTTTAGTCCCAGTGTATCAGGGAGCAGAAAACAGCGCAATACTTAGCACTTGTTCTGATCTTCATCGTGGTTTTGTGTCATATTACAACATCAACAGAGAGCTATGTTCAACTTTATGGTAAAGCAAAGAGAAAGAAAAAACATGGAAAAGCTTTACAGAAAGTGCCTGTGAAGTCCATAAAGTATGGCATCATTAAATACTACATCAGTTGGTGGTTAATAACTTCCCAGTAGGAAAATTCAATTTGCAATTATTGCTTCAGGGATGCTTCTTCAGGAAATATTAACTGGAGATTTCTCCAGGTTCTGAGGAGTAATACTAGCCTTGAGATACTCATGTGCCCTTTCTCAGAGAGCATCATCTACTTAATCCATAATTTTGTAACACACTATTGCCAAAGAAGTATTTTCCAAGATTCATAAAGAGTAGAAGACTTGTGGAAGGGCTGTAATTTTGATTTCAATTTAGACTTAAGACATTCATATGTTAGGTATAACCACTCTAGGATATTCACATTAGGGATTTATGCTATTTTGGTTTTAACTGTTATCATTTATATTTGAAACCATGTGCCACACCAGCCTATTCACTTTAGCATCTTGAGTAAAACCTATCATAGTCAGACATGTTATATATTATTCTAGACCAGGCAGAGTAAGATACAGCTGTTACAAAAGAAAGAAGTTGGAAGCATCTTATGCCTGCATGTAAGAAGTCACCTATGTTACCAGCAGTGTGGAAGAGCCACCTTACTAAATCTTAATAATATAACAAGTACTACAACTTTGGCACTTTGCCTTTTGAGTTTAGTCCAGCCACTATATTGTCATGGTATTATCATATATACAAATGTTTCCTGAACATGAAAACGATCTGAAATTATTCTTTCCTAATGTTTACAGTACCTGCAAAATTTTCATCTTGAATAGAAGTGCTTCCATAATATAAACAATATTTTTCTTGGAACAGTAAGTGTTAAGTTCTTCAACTGTAATACTCATGAATAGAAATAACTTACATTTTTTAAAAAACTGGGAGATGCTTACTTTTGAGAGCTGAAAAATAAGTGGCGTATTCTATTTAGTGAAACAGCAGCCATGGAGATTAAATGGTGTGGTTTTTTATTGCTGCTGTTGATAAAAACGGTATTTGTTCGAGCACTCTACCTTTTAGATCCCTTTCTTTAAACTGGGTAATAGGAAACATCATTGCATCTGCAAGTTGAGTTGAAAGTACTGCATGGCAAGAGCTGAGCTGTAAAAGACAAGAGAAAGAAGGAAATTTTAGGAAAACAGTGCTGAGACTAAATCAAATCAAGATAGATTGACATCAATTTCATTCAAAGATGACACATACAACTCAAACATAATTTTGCACATTCATTTTTTTGCAACTACTCTTTTCTAGCTTCCTGATCTCATCACTAGCTTTTTATAGAAACCTTTAGAGTTTAGTATTTGTCCCTACTTTTCCAACTTTATTCCAAGTGGATCATGTCAGAAGATGGCCTCATACATTCTGATGACTAGTCAGTTTATTTCTCCAGTCTCCCTCCAGCTACATCACAGCCCATCTTTCACAGGTTACTGAGGTAGAACAAATGTGTTCTTCCTCCCAAAATTCTGTTTAAGGAGAGGGATCACAGAAAAAGTCCTGATGCTAAATTGTCTTTTGTAAGAGTCAGTATGTCTCTAATACAGACACAGCACGAGGTTCATTTGTCCATCAGGTATCTAAAAATCAGGCAATGCAAATACCCTCATGAAAAAGAGTTTCTAACGGCCATTCTGTAACATTTTATGGCTGTACCTACAGTAAGTTAAACTACATTCTTTCTCAACAATGTATCCTCATTTTGCTGAGTTGATTCTATATCTTCAGGTCATGTAACTTTAATATATGCTGCAATATACAATTCAGTGTTAACTTATTGACAAAAGAAAGCCATTTCTGTACCTCCTATCTTAAAAAAGGCTGGAATAATTAAGCAAGTTAAAGTCTATACATGACAACATTAGCAAAGTAAGTGAAACAAATAAAAGTACTTGCCTCATCTATCACTTTTGCAAATTGCTGTAGAGTGGAAGTCATAACTTCATCATCTCCCCCTAGTGGAAAACGCTAAAAGAAAATAAAAGGAGGCATGTTTGCAGTGTTTTCTGCCATTCACAAAACTGTATTAATCATGTCTATAAATATATTAGGTATTCCATTACATTCAAACATTATACAGTTAAGATACACTGAAGCACTTTATTGTCCTGTGGAGAAGGAATATTGGGGGCATGGGAGGAAGTAATAAACAATTCTCATTTTTAAAAAATAATTCTATTTTCAAAATATATTAATTCATTAATCCAATTAATAATTTTACAAAGTAATTAATAGATTTTATTATTAAAAAAAAAAATCAGGAAAGATGCAGACTTGACATCTATGAAGATTTTTATCCAGCTTTGCAAATTATTTTAAAATTATAAAAAATTAAGCAATATTTGGTGATTATCTTAAATTCCTAGCTCTTAAATTACGTGATTACATGAAATTTTCAAACCAGCCAAAACAGTTTACTTCTAAAAGGCCTCAATGGAGGTTACCCAAAATATGACCAAAATGATCACAACTGAAAAAAAAATAATCCAGTTAAAACATCATTTGTGTATTTTTAAGATAATCTCCTGACTGGGAAAAAAAGCAGTCCAAAGGAGACCAATCATAAAAATAATTTAAAACACTTGGAAATATTCAAAAACACAGCTTCTTTATTAAAAATCTTGAGCAGCTCCTTCCAGCTTGTTAGGTCCCCCCCTCCTTCTTCTCAATGAATGTAACAAACTATAATTGAAATAAGGATATTTGGTGTATATTTTGATATCCATAACTGCTAACAAATATCTTCCCCTAACTGGTTCTTCTAAATTGAAACTAGTTCTTTTCATTTTGATTTTGCAAATACTGTATTTTTGCTAGGAAATGGCAGAAACAGTGCAATTCATTAAATAGCTGTGCCATTAAAGTCAATTTGGTATTGTATGAACAATGTTAAAACAATTCAAATGGCAGTATTGCAGCTACTTCTGAAAAAAAAAAAAAAAAAAGCAGAAATAATTTAATTCCTGCTATAATTCAGAGAGTGCACAGACATCTTAGGCAGCATTTCCAGTCTGTCATTAGGAACATAAGACTTTTTTTTTTTTTTTTAAATAAAGACACCCTACATCTCCCTGTTTCTCCATCTCTTCCTAATGGGACTACTGTAGGTATGAATACTCACTATTCTTTTGGATCAGCACCACTGTATTTTTGATCCTATCTGCATTACACCTATTCGTTAGTAACATTTAGCAAAAGAAAAATAGTGTCATCTCAGCCCTCTAGAAAGACTCACCAAACCAAAATAATTTGTAAATAGTACATTTTCCAGTTTATCTCATTAGGTGGAGAATGATGATAGGGACTGCCAGCCTCCTTAAAAGAAGCAACTTTTTGTTTTTAACGTGCATCTCAGAAGAGGGGTCCCAGAAGCACAGCTACAAAAAGGAAACCCTTCACAGTACAGGCTGCCAGAGGAGAAAGTTAGGAGTCCACAACCCACGCTTTCAGAGATGGAATTATTCTCACTACGAGGGTAAATTATGGTTGTTAAATGAAGACTGATATGCAATCTCTCCTCTTTGTGACTAGTAAAATTAAAGCACTTAACAGTAAACAGGTTTATATACAAAAACAAACCACCACCATGACCCTGAGCAACCCCCAGACACTGATCCAAAAGTGAAATATTTCAGAACTTACTAATATTCATCATGGTAAGAGAAACTTCATTCTGTTTTACTTGGAAGAACTAACATGATGACAGTAAATTCTTTTGGCAAAAATTCAAGCCACCAACCACAGCAATTTATTTTATCTGGACCAAACCTAAACATGTTCTACAGTGTGCTCTGGGAGATAAAAGACTACAAAAATACACAGTCCTGACCACATAAAGACAACAATGATTTACACAGTACCTGTTTCTCATATTCCTTCAGAAGCTTTGAAGTCAGATGAGTTGCTGCACTTAATTCATTCTGATTTAAAACAAAACAACCACAAAACCAAGCTTGTTACTTTTTGATTTAAATTAATATTAAAAAAATCACATATTTAAAGAGAAAACTATTACAGACATGGAACTTAAAATCTGACTACAGATTTTCAGAAAACCTAAGCATCCTGCCCTTCAATTTCTCTAACATTGCTGAGTTACAGGTAATCAGTTTTTACAAATACCAAGTTCACAGCCTGTACTATGTGGACTGATTTCTGTATTTTTCACATTAGGCAATGCATATTTACATTTAATTATTTCAAATTAGCTGCCCTAGTTACTGAGTATTAGGAATCTGTGCAGGAAAGACAAGATTACAATGAACCTCAGTACTACCAGGTTACAAACTGCTCTGTACATGTACACAGACAAGACCTAATTAGCAGATTCATGGTATGGAATAACTTCATCTTTCATGATGCAGTTGAAGGAGAAAGCACAGAAATTACAAGCTAAATAGGCAATAAAGTAAAACTACATAGCAGCAAACCTACAATAAACACACTAGTCATAACAGTAAAAACAACAGTAAAATAAAAATATGAAAACCAACAGTAATAAATCAGTAAAAAAGTCAAAGAGTTCAAGTACATACAAATTAAAAATACAGCCATAAACTCATTTTTCAGAAAAAACACATAAAACAAGATTCTGGCTTTGGCATAAAAGTGCAGTTACTTATAGATGATAAGCAAAACATGAATATATTGTGGGTAAAAAATTATCTCCCACTTGGTACATACTAAGGTCATGACAAGAAACATTTTAGAAACACTTGGGAAATACAATAGAACTACTAGAAGACAAGAAAATCTTTTTACTTGTCATAAGAAATTCTGTTGCAAAAGAAATCACAAGAATTTAGTCTTTACCACTCCCTAACACATAGAAAAACAATAATTTAATTCTTATTTTGTTTCACTTCCACATTTAAAGAATGTAGAAGTTTAAAAAAAATATTACTTGTAAGAATTTTTAAAAAAGCAAGAGACATTAAATGTGGTTCAAAAGCTTTATAATGCATTCAAAAATTTCATTAACATTACCTGAGCATCATATATTCTGTGCATGGCTTGAAATAACTGATTGATGTAATTGGAAATTGCAGCAGCATCTTCTTCAAATACTCCCAGCAAAGACCGGGTCTGTAAAAAAAATGAAACACCCAAGACACTAACATGTCAACTTAGAAAAACAGTATTTAAATGTAACAGAATTTCAAAGTTAAACAGCGTTGTTTCAGGTTTCATTACTGAAAGGTTTATAAACCCTTCAATACTGTTTACAGGAATGATATCTGTTGCATGCCAGAGAATCTTAAAGATATCCAAGCTCAGCCTCACTCCTGCTGTGTGCCTCTCTCCAGGTTAAAACAAGTACATTTTCAGGAAGGAAAGGACCAAGGGAGATGGCTAAGTGTATAACAAAGTTGAAACTGTGGGCAATTCCTGGACCCACTATGGTACATCCCTAAGGAAAAGGGTATAGATGACTAGTATTAAATAGCATGCCAGGTATACACATTTCTTCTGCAGTGAGATCAAAACACCAGGCTGTGGCTTTCTGATACTATCCACCCTGCACAAAGACAGCTGCTGGCTGTGCTTGGACCTGTAATTCACCAGTGCAATAACAGTCAATTCTGTAATCAAAAGGCTGAGGAACTAAAAGCTAAACCAATCCAAAACAGTACAACCTACATCATGTATTTTAAGATCAACAGGTTTCTCCCCCTCACCACTTAACAGTGAAAGGGAGTGAAAACATCCTTGTCCTTTTGTCCTTACCTCAACTTGTCAATCGGTCTGTTCCTTAGCTGGTGTCACCCACAAGCTTGATGACTATGCATCCTACTGCACTGCCTGCATCACTGATGAAGGTGCTTAACAGTATCCACCCCAAAATCAACCTCTTTACCACTGTCCACCTATTAGACTTCAAAACACTGATCACTACTCTTTAAGCCCAACTATCCAGCCAGTTTTTCCACTCAGGTCACAATCTCCGGCCAGAAGAATGTTACCTGAAACCGTGTCAGAATTCTTGCTTAAGTCAAGGTAAATGACATCCACTGATCTTCCCTGTGATGAAATGACTGGCTCTGGATGAGAGGGCAATCAGGTTGCTCGGGCGCAATTTGCCCTTAGGCTTAAAGGAGATGCTGACTCAGTGTTCTTTAATCCTTTTTTGCACTTGGAAGTAATGTTACTCCTTACCAGAAGGATATGGAATAGGTTCCTTCCACCAAAACAAAAACCCAAAAGGGGAAGAGCAGAGAATGTACCTGTAACTCTCCACAGACTACATTTGCTTTTCCTGATAGCAAATACTGGTTGGGATGCTTGGATGTAGAAACAGGAGTATTGCTTGCAAGATGCACAAAATAAACCCTTTAACTCTAGTAATGTTTTAGCAGGATGACCGTGCTTTGGTTTTAGGTTAACACTATAATTAATGTCCAGACAGAAACTGGAAAGAATTATAAGTATGTAACTGTTTTTCCTGAAAAATTATGATTGTTAAACACTTGAAATTGGAAATTCTTTTTCTTAGTCCTTCCTAGGCTAAATAACTGTAGTTTCCTCAAAGAGGAAGGGAAGGAACTTACGGGACCTCGGAAAAGAATGAAAGACTGACACAAGAAGTCTGGACATCAGGAAAACCTCTCTGATGAGATTAGCAAAAAGCACTGCATCACCCTGCATATGAATTGTGGGGGTTTTATTATTAGGAATTCTTGCTATGTCAAAGACTTGTCTTGAACTGACTTAGACTTTAGTCCATCTCCCCTTGAACCATGGAGGTCTTTTTCAGCTGCTTTTCTGATTTTCTGCTTTTAATGATAACCAAGAATTACATATTAAACCTGTACAAAGTGTATTATTTGACCATTCTTTGGACATGAAATTCTTTTATTTAACTTGAATTAGATGCCTGGCTGTCTCACAAATATTGTCATACGATATAATGCCTACAGGATAGTTAAATATAAAAAAGATATAATCAAACAGCATCATCAACACAATAAATCACTTTAATGGTGGTTCTAGTTTATAAAGCAACTGGAAAAGAGGGGTAGAGGAGGAAAGAGGTGGAGAAGAACTCAAAACGTTTGCCAGGTGTGGCAACAGGTTGTGTCACCTTAATAGCTGTGACTCTCCCATTAAAGGAGACATACATGAAGGAATGCAAAAGAAAAAAATTACATAGTACCATAACCACTGAATTATATACTCATGACCTTTAAACCTGAACATCAATAAAGCTGAACTTGCAATTTTAAAGGAGTATCATGTAAAGTGTCTGGATTATGCCTACTCTTTAAAACTGTAGAACAAAAGCATTTCTGGTTTATTGTAAAAATATGTTACTGACATCCGAACTTCAAACTGACATTGTATGATATTGATGGAAAGAAAATAACCTGAAACTGCAAACAGGCTATGGCAGACTATTGCTTAGCAAAAAATTAGAGGAATTGTTTACTCAGGTTTCTAGTAAAATTTTGCATCACTCTGCATGTTCTTTAAGATGCTTTCAACCCATTTATACGAGCAGGTACACTAGAAACTACCAGTGGTAAACTGCACAAAGAAACCACCTAGTTAGAAGTCAGTGAACTGTAAAGCATTCTATGTCATCATATGTATGGCAATGTAAGTGACATGACATAGAGCCTATACTATCAAGTCTCTTGGCTTTTTTATTGTGCAATGCTTCAGGAATGCAAATAAGTCTGAGCAGAAACTCTCTCTAAATATATATTACACACATACTCAGTGTTTATATATATGTCCTAAGTTAATATTTAAATTGCACTGCTTTGCCTAGCAAAAGACAATGTTAAACTTGTCATTTGGTTTACATCTAAAAACAGTGGTTAGATTTTAATCCTGAGAAAAGAGGAAATGAATGGGTTTTGCCATTTTAGAAAAGCCTTTCCTTCCCTCAGATGCAGAGTAAGTTTGATATGATGTTTATATACCTAAAGTTAGTGTCTTAAACATGACACTGAAGTTAGTGTCTAAAGGTGCAAAACTCCAGTCCATAGTTCAGCACTAAACAACCTAGACTGATGATCTTTTTCAGAAATTACAGCATGAACACATCAATCACAAAGTCATGATAACTCCTAAAGAAAGCAAGGTTTCTTGTTTCTTCAAGCAACATTTGTTGCCATTTTCATTGTACTGATTTCAAAATAACAAAAATGAACTAATAGAAGACTATAGAGTCCTTGTTATGTTCTTCTATGAGGTGGTTAGCCAGAGAATTCACCTGAACTTGAAGATGTAAAAAAAAGACCTGAATTCACCTTGACATGAAGATGTAAAATTTTGTGGCTAAAATAGAAGAAGATATTGGCAAATCTAATAGTTTAAGCACATCAAACTCATTGGGCTAAATTAGGCTTTGCTAGTCTGTATCACAAATAACCTAAACTGGAAGATTCTAGAATTTATAATTATGTTCCAATATGTAACTTCTTTGCATGTTCTTCCCAAATGACATTCCAGTCTTAATTGCTTGGAAAAAAAACCCCTACATCCCACTTTTTAGGAGTCCTAAGTTTATCTTACATTTGACATTGCCTATAAAGTTCTGACTTCCGCATACTGAGAACAGACCTTCAAGAGATAATTTTGTTAAATTACTGTAACAGTTTAAATTTTTTTTTCTCTTCACAAGAGTATATCAGGTTTAGTCTCTGGCCCAGAGACCACACTACAGGCTAGCCCTCATCTAACATCTAGTATTTGAGCTACATGGGCCACTCACAAAGCAATGATACACTTTCTGCACGGCCTTTCTCTGTTGCCTTTTCTAAGTCGTCCCTCCACTCGATGTAGATTTGTTAAAATGGTTGTCATTTGGGGTGTTAAAATTCCCTATTAAGCAAGTGAAACTTTCTCTTCCTATGGTTGAGGTATCAAAACTACCAATGCATATATTATTACAATATAGGAAGCCTTGCTTGTCTACCCAGACAATGCAGCAAAACAAGGATCTTAATTCAAAAGGCTGCGATAAAAGAAAATACATTGTAAACTTTTTTTTTTCTTTTGCATCTAGGAAGAGCAGTACAAAGTACTTGCACTGGTTTCTCTTGCTGGCAGCAACGACAGCAACTGAATAAAGCACTTCCTGCTTAATAGTAGTATGAAATGCCAATGCAATACATGGCATCCCTGACAAAGGTCAAGCAGCAGAGATGGAAGTGAAGACACCAGAGCAATTAAAGGCCTCTCAGCACCATGCGTTTCCCACCTACTCACAGCCTTAACAACCGCCACGATAACCGCATCCGATAACTACTTTTCATACGCATCTATTAAACCTTAATGCGTTTATCGTAAAAAATAAAGATAAGAAAAATCGACTTGAGAAGTAAAGACGGGTTTTGTCAACACGAGGTCTCCAAAATAAATCATGAAGGTAAACGCGGGGGTGGGGCAGTGAGGGAGCCAATGCACGCTGAAGCACAGTACCTCTGGAAAATCGCTACCGAGCTCGCCCCTGTGCAAACAGCTCCCCAGCCCGCAGGACACCCGGGAGGAAGCGGTGGTGCGAACGGGAAGACCCTGCCGCGGACACCGGGGCGAGACCTCGCAGGGGGCACTGCCCAAGCTGACAGCCCGAGAGCCGCCGCTCCTGGCGCCAAGCCCCCGCCCCGCCACAGGGGCGAGAAGGACAGGAAGGCACCTGGCCGTGCACGCAGCGTCCCCGCCCCGCGGCCGCGGAGCTTTCCCCTCCCGCCCGGCCGCCACCGAGACTCCTCAGCATCTCCCCGAGGGAACACGGGGGGAAGGAGAGAGAAGGGAGCCGCGCTAGGCCCGGCGCCCACGCGATGGGCCCGATCTGGCCTCCGCCCACCGGGCTGCGTGTTGCCTCTCTTACCTGGGGGCTGTCTTCCAGCGTCTCCTCGATGGGGAGCTTGTCGATGCCGGGCATGGCGGCCGCCGGGGTTGACTCTGCGCCGCTACAGCTCCCGCACCCCACAGCGCCCAGCTGACTGCTCCCCTCCCCTCGGCCCCAGCCACAACACGGGCGCCCCCGCCCGCTCCGCGCCGGATGTCCCACCCCCACGCCGCCCGCTTGGCCTTTCTATTGGTTCTTCCCGCAGCCTGCCCAGCTCGTTACTGGTGAGCGGGTCCATCCGTTTGCCCGCACGCGCGCGCGGGGCTGCTGGCGCCGGGAGGTGGGACGCGCGTCTGCGTGGGCGCGCGGCTCCTGCTCCTCCGCTCCCGCCCTCGCCCCGGCGGCTGCCCGGGAGGGGCGCGCGCCGTCCCTCAGCGGAGGAAGAGAAGTGCGTCCCTGCGGCTCAGCCGCGCCCTTCCCCCCCCACCCCGTGTCCTCCTCCTTGTCCTCCTCTCCCTCAGTGCAAACGAGGAACGGCCAAGAGGCGCCTGTGGGCGGCCGGATCGGCTCCCGCTTCTCGGGAGAGCGCCCCTCACCCGCTGCGTGGGGCCGGCCCCGGTGCGGGGAGGTGAGTGGGGAGCGGAGGCAGCAAGGGGCCTTTCCACGCTGAGGTGCGGTGGACAGGTGATGGTTGCCAAGCGACGCTGCTGGGAAAAAAAACAAGCGAACTTTTTTTTTTTCTTTTTGCGTTTGCAGTTACATGCTCCGTGTTACACATACTGATAGGTCTTCCCAGCCCTGTTCGTTGTTGTTCTGGGTGCTGCCGTCTTCTCAGAACTGACAGTTAACTTGGGGGCAAGGCCATAGTGGGACTAATGCTGTTGTGTCCCTGTCCTGATGGAAGCATCTTTTGCATTCCTGATGTTACCTGGAGCATCCCTTCACAGAAGTCTCCTTTTATCCCTGTCATGTCTTTCTCCACCATCTACCAGGGCTTTTATCAAAAAAGTATTTCTATCCCTAACCACCCAGTATTTTTTGGTACCATGCGACAGCTTCAGCTGAGGACCTGGTGTATCTGCTTGTGTCTTAAAAAAACCCAAAACCATTGCTGACCACAATTTTTCCCCTTCAGAAGCAGGAGTATAATGAGTTCTAACGGACTCTACTTTCTTAGTCTGGATAAGCTTGGTGCTACAGGTTGGTGGCCGATTTTAAATGCTTAAAACTACTGTGAGGGTGTGCTGGAATTGAACCAGATCATTGTGCACTGTTTAAAAAAGAGCGTATTCTTGAATTGCCCTCTGTGATTAGTATGTTTTGACCAAAGTTGTTGCACTTTAAGTTATTCCTGCAGGTTAAGCAATTCATATTTCAAGAGTAGGTCTCTTAGGAGGTCTTGAGTATGTACAAATTGCTAATCAAGAATATCCGTCTAAATTTCCATTAATTTAAGAACAGATTAAAATATACTGTCTGTCAAACAAGAGGCTGCATAAAATTCTCACTCTTAAAACTAACAAAAGCAAAACCAAATTGTACATCATACTTGAATTTGCAGACTGGTTCAACTCTGAAATTACTTGATGATATTTCATTTCTGCATTTTAATAGATTGGTAACTTTTTAGATACATTTATCATTACAGTTTAGGGAAGGAAAAAAAAAAAAAAAAAAGCTGTTCCCGTGCTGGTTTTGCCTTTTTTGGGCCAGGTGATCTTAGTATAAAACCAGATTAGAAAGTACACGAAGTCATCCAGTAGAGCAAATGATTAACTATTGTGCAGTCTTGCTATGGAGACCTTTCTTTATGTTGTGTCAGATCACATTTTACTTTTAAAAGCGGATAAAGGAAAAGGCTGGTATTAAATTACAAACAATTAAAGATTTTTGAGGTGGGGGTGGGGTGTTTGTTTTGTGGTTTTTTTTCTAGGGTATGGTGAGGAAATTTCAAAGTTACCAGCTCAACTGGTGACTCATCTGACTGAAGCGAGTCACACCACTTCTCTCTTTCCCTGTCATATGACAGCAATAATATAGTTATCTTACAAGGTATTTTAAGGACTAAGTCTTGCAGCTGCAATTATTATGTGACAACACTAGTATTGGTTCGTGACCTATGTATATGTGGATAGCTTTCAGGTTTTGAGGTCAGTTAACTTGTGACTAAGTTTTACAGTGGTCTTCTGCAAGAAATGTTCTCTGTTTTGTACTATAAGATTCATTTCCCTAGCAGAATTTAGAAAAGTACTAACTTTAAACGGAATTGGGTTTAGTTAGGTTTGTATATTTACAGCTATAAGTGACTGAGGAAAAAAAACCCGCATTTCTCTACCTGCTACGAATAGAGAACAGCTCTTTGAGAATTAAATGTTTTGTAGAAGAAACAACAAAACACTAACAAACATATCTTTAATATGTATAAATGTGCTTTGATATCTCAGCTGGCATGTAGCATAAAAATGTGTCTTGTTTCTGTTGGTCTTAGTGATTCAGTTTAATGATTCAGTTTGGTTTAGTAGCAAGAGGGGGGGGGCCTTTGTAATAATTTTGTAGTATACCAGGGCTTCTTTGAATGAGTATTCAGCTTTTTTAATAGATCCCTTATGTTGAAGCACTCTGTAAGGTATTACTAATCTCCCTCTTACCTTTTGTGTATGTTTCTTACAACGTTACAAGATATCCAAAAGTTTTATCTGAGATACAAATGTGACAGCAACAGATGAGATTCCATAGTAATGGATCGAAGAATTCCTCTGAACCCTCCAATAAGTGTGGTTTTAAAGTTACAAAATTTTTTTGGCATTGTAGGGTTTTTGTTAGTGTGTGATATTTTCTGTTTCTTGGGGAGGGTGGGGGGGTGTTCTTTCTGCAAAATACTAAGAGGCCTTAAAAATGTGGGGAACTAACACTTGGCACTATGTAAACAGGGAGAAGAGCAGCCAACGGCTCTTTAGAGGATTCCAGAAGTGTTTCCTAATGGAGAGAACATTTTGCCTCTGCAGGAGGGTGAAGGTAGCTGTCTGGGTAAGGTAGGCTTTATTTGCATATTACCCACTGTTTAACACTCTGTTTCTCAGACTTTTGCTAGTGCCACCCTTGGATTTACCTTGAATTTATGTGTTGACTTAATCTCCCTGGGTCAAAACAGCTTTTCCCTCAGTCAAGAAATAGCTAACTGCCTTTAGTCATGTTTTGTGAAAATTGGTGTTTGCAGTTTTGAGGTATTCTTGCCTAAAAAAACCTTTTGAGTTTTGAAGTTGGCTTTGAATATAATCTTTATTATTCATGTTCAAAGCATTTGAAAGGGAGCTATATGCAGCAGACTACCTGAGGTGGTGAAATACAGATGCAGTGGTATAAAGAAGCTGTGGGAAAGGTGAGATGAAAGGCATTTTTTTGTGTGTGATAAGTAATCAGGAAAGATTATATATACCATTTATACCTTTCTAAAAAGCTGAAAATATTGCACAGGCTATTGTGAAAGGTGACCTGGCAGTGGAGTGGCGATGGGCGAGACCAGCAAAAGGTAACAACACTAGAGGCATTGGGGGTTTCAGACCAAAGCCACCAAGAGCTCTTGGTGTGGTCTCTTCGGCTGGTATAAACAGAGTCCTTAGACGCTTCCCATCTCTAAAGAACAAGAGCTTCATCTCCTAAACAGATGAACTCTACTGTTCCTGGGCAAAAAACAGTGGTGCAAAATCTAAAAGGGAGATTAGTTTGCTGCCTCATCAAGTATGTGATGCTGTAAGAGGATTGGATTTGCATATCCAAGGAGCAGTGATTTCTCCTGTTGTTGATTACTTAGGATTTTCAACTCCATGTTTGTTGTGTTGCTCTAATTGCCCCTACAATGGTATTTAGCTAAAACTCTATAGGAATTTCATACGGGTTGCAAGGAAAGTATTGATCATTTCTAATGGGCCAAAATAATGAAATACAGTTTTTGAGTGAAGGCTCAAGGTCTCTTTACACTTTCAGTGGGAAATCGTAGAAATTTAATCTGGTTCTTTACTACGAGGTATTCTTGGATCTAAAATTTTTAAGTTTTCTGCCCTGTGGAAAACATATTTTAATCCTCATTTCTTACAGAAAGGTTTGTTCACTGTTTATCTTGAAAATAAATAGCTTTCTTTTACAACTAAGCAAGCTTCTCTTCAAACAAATCTAGGAACATTTGAATGCTAGACCCTCAGGCCAACTTTCTAGTTAGATTTATTTCTAAGTATACATTGTTTTAGAATCACAGAAGGGTTTGGATTGGGAGGGCCCTTTAAAGATCATCTAGTTCCAAACCCCCTTTGGGACATTTTTCACTGTATGAGGTTGCCCAAAGCCTCATCCAGCCTGACCTTGAACACTTCCAGGGATATAATGGAATTTTGGCATAATGCAGACTTCTTATCTTTAGAATAATCTCTTGTGGAATTTTTATAAACAGTTATGTGGACCTGCATTAGCATTATGAAGGTCACCATAGATATACGGTGATTCAATTTAACTGAATTTCTCAGAAATTAGAGAGCATAATGTGAGCATCTACCTTGTGACCTTCTGAATTGGTGCTCCCTGTTCCTATATGTGGTTGCAGCCATGAACTCTGTTTAAAAAGAAGAATGCTGATATGTTTCAGTGACTGCATTGCGGTCTCCAGGTCTGGTTTAATTCAACATTGAGCAAATGAAAGTAATATGATAATTTTAATAATAACACGGTTTCTTACTCAGATACCATTGCTGAATGAATTTACCAGCTGGGCAAGCCTAAACACCAGATGGCAGTATTAGGTGAGCGTCTGACCTGCGCCTAGCAAATGCGTTAACTCGTTTTGGCGTGTTTTATGAAAATTCTTTTTGAGAGCTATCAAGATCTCTTTTCCCTGAAAAGTCATTAAAAAACTCTGAAAGAATGAGTGTTTCCAACTGGGAGTTAAAAGCAGACTACCCTGAAGTTATTTTCCATCTTCCACAATCTCAGAGATCAAAAATAAGTTATAATTACTTGGCTAGCTTAATGGCTAGCTTTGGGAAGATATGTGCCTCTCATAAATGTCTTGCCACCACATATGCCTCTCTTTATTGATAGTTCTTGATAGCTTTCTGACAAGAACACCTAGGAAGGTATTTATCCCTTTGGGATTTGAAGTACATGGTAATCTGAGTCTCAACTTTGTGGCCCAGTTTAAAGGCTGTATTTGGAAACTAGCTGTTTATATTATAAACATTAAGAGGTTTTTTGTATTACTAAAGTCCACATTAGTTTCTGGATTCAGGAGGCTGTGTCTCTATCAGTGATCATGCTTTTGACCTCTTTGGGATAGAGAAATCGGTAAGCAGCTCCAAGTTCAGTACAGAAGAAGATGCATTTTTTTCTTTTTGAGTTAATGTGCTTTGTGGGAATTTTTTAAAGTAATTTTTTAAAAAAAATCTGGTGTTCCATGTAGAGACTGTAGAGGCAGAAAGCTGATCTACCAATCACTGCTGTATGAGAGGCTTTGCATTATCTTTTATTAACCTCTGGAGCTGGTGTGCAGTCTGAATACTCAACATAACTGCCTACAATCAAGAAAAGGAGTCCTGTTGCTTTAAGCTCATAGGATGCCTTGTTGGGAACAGCTGTACTGAAACATGAAGGGCTGTAAGGCCCTTGCTTAACACTGCTTCCCACTCACCTCTACTTCACCAAATATTCCAGCAAGCAGTGGCTTCATACATAGCTCCTTATGGCTTTTTTTTATATCTACACTTTGTGGTTGCTGAGGCTGTTAAATGATGGTTGGACCTTAGCTTGCAGGTGGTCATTGCAGTTACATTGAGACTTCAAGATTCATTGATGCACACTGATAAGGTGTCCTTGGTAATATCACTTCTGGAATTGTCACTCCTTTTGATAGTTTGGTTTGACAACGATCTCATCACACAACACAAAGTCAGTTCAGTAAGTCAATATTCTTCAGCTGAACATCTTTCTGATAAAAAGCCACATCTGGATTGCATTTTTCTCTGTAGAATCTCCCTCAGCACAGTATTGTCAGTTCTAGATTGTGCCATTTTCTTAACAATTTTCTTGTTTCTGTCCCTAAAGATTAATCTTGGGTTGTTAACAAATGTACAGAAAATCAAAGTGGAGTTACTGTTTATTTCCTTAATATTAGTTGTTTGCCATGTGAATGTGATTGATTATACAGAATAAACTACTCTGGTAAAACAAGAAAAAATAGAGGGCCAGGTTTTTCCTCTAAAAGCATACAGTCCTATGTGCTCATGTGCTCCTACACTGCGTGCTCCAAATTAAAAGTTTTATTTAAGAGGGGTAACTTTGGCATCCTGAAATTAAATTATTGTTTCCATATTTGCATGTTATCGTATAAAGCTTTGTCCAAAATAAGAAAAGGAGGAATCTCTGTAGAGAGGTTATCCTGAATCAAAAGCTGGTTTTGAACATGTGACATGTAAACTGCTGTGCAGCTGACAGGTGAGCTTGAATGTAAAAATGTTATAGTCGGTAGTTTCTTTATAATGAATTAAATCAGAATTCTGTTTTCAAACTTTGAACTTCATTACAAAATCTTTACCTCTTTTCTCCCCATTACTCATGGTTTTTGGTCGTTTTGAGTGTTTGCTCTGTAGGATTTAAATAAACTTCTATTGGTTGTAAACCTACCAGAAGGGAGGAATATCTAGCAGTAAAAGGAAGTTCTTGACAGAGTAAATTTGATGTAATGCTGCTATTAATTTAAGTTTTGTTTTTATGTTGTAAAGAATGATCGGGAAATTTCACATATGGAATGTTTCAAAAAAGCCGCAACAAAGTTATTTTAATAAGAAAAATTAATGCATGAATTATTTAAAATAGTTGGTGCAACTGTTCCTGTTAACTAATCCAGGCACTTGGAAGGCAATTACACTGAGCTTTGACAACATTGCCAACCCACTGCACAGTGCCTTATGCCAAAAACTATTGTTGTTTTATTGACCACGTTCACCATTACATATGCATATGAAAAAACAGAGGCATTTTCATCGGGATTACCCTAATAGCATTAAGAGATTATTTTTTAAATTTCCTTGGAAGGAAATTCACTTAAATGAGATTACTTATTACTTGACTGGTTTCCTATCATGCTGCTATGTTTAGGTAAGTGGAGTCCATTAGAGTATAAAGTTTTTTAAAAAACTGATTTTATACATTAATGATTTCAAATAAAAGAGAAGTACTATATTTGTGCACAGCTTCTTTTGAGAAAGTTAAGTCGATGTTCTGGTTAGGAGAGATAACACTTTTTGTCCCTCTTGGTGGCCCCCCTAGTGTCACCATTAGTTGCTAATTACTTGCAAACAAATAAACAATTAACTCCTCGTGCCTCTTGGTGGGAGAGTTTTCATTGACATGCTAAAACTTTCTAATAAAAGATTTTAATTAATGACGTTGCAAATCCAACCCCCTTGTCAACATAGCTATAAGGAGGACTTGTGGAGAAATGCAAGTACAGTATACATGCTTTGCTGGCAGAAGGTGAAAGCATGGCAAGTACATCGCTATGTGCTGCTAATACATCAGCGTCTCAGAACCTTCGCACAGTGTCTGGTTTTGTAGAAAATAAAACCACACAGTGCTCGTTTTCCATTGAAAGTATTTTGGGACTGGAGCAGAAAAAAGATGGCATTCCAGCTGTGAAACCTCACAGACCATGGATGGATGCATGCACCAACTTGGGTAAGTCAGTAGTCTGCTTTGTAATCTCTCAAGCTTTTGCTCCTTTAAAGATGTGTGTATTTTCATGTTTCTACTGAAAACCAGTAAACTGAAGCTCTCCATTCCTTGCTTTTCCTAGTTTTAGGTGATGACAGTAATCCCCGTCTGCAAATTCCTGTTGTTTGCTATGAAAATCCATTATTTCATGCTAACAGTAATCCAGTGCAAGAGGAAAAAGTTTTGAAATGTGAAAAATATTTTTCAGTCACTGAAAGGCTGTCTTTCAAACGAGAATTGAGCTGGTACAGGGGTAGAAGACCAAGAACTGCATTCACTAGAAACCAGGTAGGGATTTTCTCAGTATTTAATAAATGAATAATGATGTAGTTTAGTAAAATGTTGGTAGAAGCCTGTAATAGCTGACTAATTCAGTATGTTGTACCTCTGTAGAGAGAAAAGAAACCAGGAACTAGTATAAATTAATAGTAATTTTGCTAATTTCAGAAGACTTGTGTTTATGCATGGAATCAGAATTGTGCAAACACTGCTTGGAAGTCTCCTGCTGAACAAACTAAACTGTTTTTTATATTTATTTTCTTTGTTACTACTATGAAGGTAGTGATAACTATTCAAAAAGTGTGTTTTAATCTCCTCAGATTGAAGTCTTGGAAAATGTTTTTAAAATGAACTCCTACCCTGGCATTGATATTAGAGAAGAGCTGGCTCGCAAATTAGATTTAGATGAAGACAGGATCCAGGTAATAAAAAATTTATTTGAACTTTTCTGTAATTCCATCTCTATATATTCTCTCATTATATGAATAAGTAGTTTGACAGCAGTAGCAATAATTTTAACAGTCTCAATTTAAAACAATGTACATTTATACATGTGGTATACCTTCAATGATTTGTGGAATGGAAGCCATTGAATTCCTTCTGAAATCTTAAACCTTCTTCCATAGCATCGATGAGGTATTCATCACTATAAGATTTCCATGATATCTACTCTGTTAATCTCTAGTTATCATGTGCAGAACTTGATATTTGCTTCCACGTTTTAAAATCATGCTTATATTATGCTTGTCACAGTATTTGAAAAACAAATCTGAAACAAATATTGAAACAATTTGTATGAATGTCTAATTACTTTGTGAGACTGTCAGTAGAGCATAAATGTGTTAAACCAATGTTTGAGCCTGTCTTCATCTGGCCAAAAGCAAAATCTACTCAGGGACTTTAATTATTGATTTCCAGGTAGTCCAATGTGATAAGAAGCATACCGTAAACATTAGAATTTGGGCCTGACCTTGGCATTCATTAAGCTTTTGATGCAAGCATTATATTAAGGTTGATGGGAAGTTTGATGCTGTGATTAAGCAAGCAGCTGACGAAATAAGACTTCAAGACTTGTTTGTGAATTCCAGATGCTCAGGATCTTCCAGGGTCTGATTTAGTGTCACCGAAGTTAATATTAATTTTTATATTAAAGTGAAGCTGGTCCTCACTTTTCAGTGAAACTGGGCCTCACTTTTTGGTTGAGGTCCAAGTTTCAGGTCCACTTTCAAGTTGAGGTATTATTTTCTTCATCTGTGGTGTTAAAATTATTGCAGGTAGCTACATGCCATCATCTGCAGATTTTAAATTTAGTATTGAACTTTCAAACTACTGTCATTACACAAAATACTGTGAAGTTGTATGAATACTTTTAAGTTTCAATGCTTATTCTGCTTACAGAGCTGTATTTCTGAAAAGCATGCCTTTTCTTTCAATTTTAGATCTGGTTCCAGAACCGTCGTGCAAAGCTGAAAAGATCACACCGAGAATCTCAGTTTCTAATGGTGAAAAATACTTTCACCTCCAGCCTGCTAGAGTAGAAAGAAGGATGGTTTGCTGTTACGGTACTACAGTAGAACACGAAGAATTATTGGAATTTTCATAACTTGTATTAAGTAATAATGATATATTAATTATGATTTTATCCCAATTTTAAAGTTTATCATAATTTTCATTCAAATAAACTGTAAATACTTGAAGTATTATTATAATTTACTTTTTGTGGGAAAAGTGAACTTTTTCTATATATTTTAATAAGTATTTCCAGAAAAGTTCAGATATTTTTGCAGTTTAAAAAAAATCCAAACCCTAGGTTGTACAAGATTTTCACTAGTATGAATTACTGCAGCTTAACTGAAGATGACGTAACAAAATTTCATGGTTTAAAAAAACAAAATCTGTTTAAAGTCTGAAATACACAATATGCAAAATAGATTTTGCTACCTGAAACAGATTGCACATTACATTGGAGTTTATTTATAAAGAGTATGATAGTTTTCATAAAGAACATGTTTTTTAGAAAAATGTATCTCAAATGGAAGGGCTAGTATTCACCTGACTGTTCAGTTTGAACAATTGTTTGGTTAAAAGAAACTGAAAATTATATTTTTTTTATATCATATTTTAATTAATTTAGGATATTTGCCTATTCAGTACTTCAACTTGGATATCTCCTCTTTTGTCAGTATAAGTGTTTCAGTTGTGGAAGTTGCCCTATTATCTTTTAATGACAAATTGCAACATTTCAATCTGTAAATCTGAAAGAACCAGTAAATCCCAAATAATTTAGACATAAAGCTTTGTTAATTGGATTTTCCCACTGGCTGATGTGAAAAATAAGTTTTATTTTGAGCCAAAACTATATTTATAGTAGTCAAAAAAACTGAATTGAATCATTTAATCTGTTTTTTTAAAAAAAAAGAAAATAGGGAAAAATTCTGAAAACTAGAGAGAAGAAACTGTGTGAGTGTTTATGGCATTCAGATTGTTTTATCTAATTCAGAGTATAGATCTCAGACTAACTATCCCACATTGAAGGAATGCCTAGCCACTGAGCTATGATGTTTCCAGATTTCTTGTGGAAACAGTATTGCTTTATACAAAGTACTCTGATGTTCCCTGGAGGAAGAATTTGAGCCAAAGTCTTCAATTTACCTACCTTAGCCACCAGGCTCATTCAGTCTGACACTCAGCTTCTATGAAGTCAGTTAGGACACTGAGGACACAGAAGTCAGCAATTCACTGTTAATACAGGCTAAATGTAAATAGCGAAAAAGGGGAAAAACTAAATCCATAGATTCTTGTAGTGCTTTAGTAGTGCAGATACAGTTAGATTGTTCTTCACTTGCACTTTCTTGTTTAATAATAATAAAATGACAATGGATTTATTTTTTTTCTGGCATGTTACTTTTCATGTAGTATAGTCTCTAGAAGAGGTAAGTGTTTAAAATTTTAAAGACCTGTCTCTACTGCTTCCAGGCATTTTTTGATTCCTGTATCTCTTGTAACATGCTCTGCTTTTCCTTTTCTTTGTTTTCTTTCTTAAAACAGCTCTCTACATTTCAGTTGTTATAATGGAGGATTTAATGTAGCTTTGCTGAATGTTTGCAAGGCATTGCGATATGCAGTTAGTTTAGGATTTTACGACATAACATTGTACCTGTTATATCATGAACAAACCAAGTATTGCTCTTCGTTTCCTGATGCTTGTATCCATGGTATCTGCTGTCCTATAGAATGAAAGGTAAGTTTGAGAAAAGGGGTCATAGAAAAAACTTAATTTTATGTAGTCTCATACTAGGAAAAGCTAAAGGGAAGGATGATCTGACTTCAGTCCTTAGTTGATATTTTGAATGATAAGTTGAGATATAAGAGTTTAAATAAAAAACAATTCTATGTTTTCTGAAAAATATTACTGAACAGCTGCATTACTTTAGAACCGGACTACAGGTATTTGCCATTTTCTGTCTTTAACATCCTGGGCTCATTGCCTTCACTTTTATAGAATCCCAAATCTTGAAATGTTTTACTTTTCTCCTAAACTAATAGGAAAACCTATTAGTGTGAAAATGACAAACTTTTATCCAATATTGAAATGCTAATTGTTCATGCTTTGTTGGATTCAGGAAATAACATTACTAACTGAGCTTCTGTTGTATCCTGCATTCAAAAATAATTAAGAGAACATTCACAAATAAAGCAGTTTAAATGGAGCCAAATCCATTAGGAATAGTTTTTTAGAGAAATTGGAATCTCAATTCAGATACCTACCTGATCTGGTAAAGGTAAAGACAATATTGGGAATGCATGAGTTCTATTTTGTTTTTCTTCTCACCTCAAAACATATATTGCCCATAGCTTAACCTTATTGCTGGTAATTTGAAACTATTGTCTACTTTACTGCTGGAAACAAGGTTTCCAGCAGCAACAGATTAGACTAATCTGTACAGATTGATGCCTAAGAACCTTAGTCTATTATCTGGCAAATACCTAAATACACCTAATGTCTCTTATAATGGAACTTGTCTCAAGTGACGGAAGTCTGACAAAGCAATTTAAGAGAAGGAGTAGAATAGTAGCAGAATAATAATAGCACTGGTCCTGGTATCCAGCTCCCAATTAGCAAATGTTACCAGGAGGATGTAAGGTACTAAGATTGTCGCACATATTGCTGAGGGGCAAAAAGTTTAATGGCATAATTGCATTATTTGGTTAGTCTTGGCTTAGCTTGTTCTTCCTAAAGTAAATACATCAACAAGTTAAAGGAGAGCCTCTAACTTTAGATTTATACCTACTTTGACCAGCATGGGTTTAAATTGTGGCCATCACTTTCTCAAATACAGCTGAATTTTTTTCCAACTTAAAAAATAGTAGTCTGGACTCCTCAGGATTTTCTAATCTTGTACTTCCTGATAATATGCAGCTTTCTGGGCTACCTTGGTAATACATGTAATACGCTATGTTATCTGTCTAGGCACAGCCAGTCCAAATAATGATAGTGGATGAGACTGTCAGGAGAGGCCACTATGCCTGCTGAAATCTGGTCTCACTCCAGTTCTGCATACGTTGTCTTGTAGTGTTTCTGTTTGTTTGTCTACCCTTCAGAACTGTGATCAGAGAAGTCTCAATCTTCTTGGTTCCTATTCTGACTTAAGCTTTGTGAAGCCACAACCTCTTTTACATCCAGCCATGTTGCCTTTCATTGGCTCCAGTGATCATTTGACCCTGTGATAAGCTGATAAATTTACTAGGATGGTGAAAAACTGTTCTAGCAAAAAACCTGGCTAGTCATAAGACTTCTCACTCTTAATATTGGCAAGCTGTTACATCAGCATCCATCAACAGCTACAATTTAGACTAGGGTCAGGTTGATAATGAGCTTCTGTCACTGACTGTAATGGCACTTAAACATTCTAGTAGTGCTCTCCTGAAATAGGTCCAGTGTCTGTGACCCTAACTAGGATGTTGGGCTGCATAGTTATTTGTTTTAACTTGATGTTCTTCTCTTAATTAGTGTCTCTATCTTAAAATTTTTTTCTAACCACAAACTTTAGCAATGCCCAATGCTGTCCAAAAAAGATGAACTATGCTCATGGTCTGAAAGCAGATTCAAATTAATTCATACCAAAGAGCCAATGCTTCCAAAGTTCCATTGTTATTTGAGGCATATATAAAAACATAGTCTGAAACTTAGTCTTTAAATTACCAATGTTAACATTGAAAGCCCAGATTTAGAACACCGTTCATTAAATTGTCATTTAAAACTTTGAATTTGCAGTTATTTAGTTTATCAAGTCTGCTTACAAATAGCAAGCTAGTACACCACCAAACTGTATGTTATAATTTTCCTGGTGTGCATGGGTACATCTACATTTTTCTAGTTGCTCAAAGTTTTGCATTGAAAATAATTCTAAAGCAATGAAACCCAGGACTTTTTAGAATGGTATGTAAGAAGATTAACTCTGTGTTCATAATATTATTAAAAGGAAATGTGGCTTTAAAAATCATCCAGCATTTATGTGACTGGATTTAACAAAAGACTTACACAAAAGTAACGTAAAATCATTTGCAAACACCTTCAGTTTACCTAACATTAAATTAGGCAAATTTTAAACAGTTGAGACTAGCTCTCAGGGTTAACTAGCAATCATAAAATAAAAGCTTTTTAGAAATTGGTTGTAAAATAACTTTTTTTTTTGATTCCTTGGATTGACTTAGTTTCCCTATCAGTTGTTAGGTCGATGCTCTTTGTCCCTTCATTTTAAAGGACTTACTATTACATAATTGGATGGGAAATATAAGATATTTTAATTTCAGAAATACTTTTGAACAATGGTGATTGACCTCAATTATTATTTCATGTCCTGTTATTTGTGTCATGGATTCATCTTGACTCAAAATCATATTTGTTACTTTTATTAGAGCTATTTAGAACATCTCATATACTTATTTGATAATGGAACTGCAAAAAGACAAAATAGTAATGATCATTATGTGAGCAGGAGCTGGGGCTGTTCACCATCTTGAGGGGGAAAGATCCCATCTGATTGCATTACAAAGGAAGTTCATGTGGTCAGAATGGGCAAACAGGATTGTTAGTGAGGGAGAGGAATTTAGGGCTGTTGAAAAGCCATCAGTTCTAGATTCCTTTGTGGGGGAATAGTCCCTTGACTTGTATGACATGAGGGGGAAAGGGTTGACAGAAAGTGTGTAAGACCAGTCTTTCTATTTTGGACACCCAAAACTGATATTGGCATGTGCCAGCAGTATTTTCTTAGACAAGTCAGGGGAATCTCAGAAGGTATGAAGTTAGCATGACACAGTATTAGCATTGCAGTTTTGCTTTCTTAGATTGACTAGTAAAATAGAAAACTAATCATATATTTGCTGAGTTCAGAAGAAGCAATAAATTTAATTTCTTCTAGTATCTGTTTTTGCAGAATGGTGGTTATTAGCCATGAGGTAAGAACATGATGAAAAATGCTTAGGGATATACAGGTTTTGGTGTAGTTGTGGTATAACTGTCAATGACTTTCATACCACCATGTATGTTTTATATACGGTCATATGAATGTGGTACGGTGCTGGTATTAGAGTGATAAAACAAGTGGTGCATTGCCTGTGCCTTAATTAAAAAAAAAAAAAAAAAGGCAAAGAAGAACAAAAAAGCAGTGAAATAATAGATTTTTCAGGTGTGTTTTGATCCATGGTGCAAATCAGTTGGCATAAAGTCTAGTGCCTTCAGCAAACAGAGTATCTCTTGATTCACACAGGGTGCAAGTAATGCTTTTGATACCAATTTTCAAGCACAGTCACCTGGCTTGGGATGTTGTAAGGATCTGTATGTGTGGCCTATAAACATGAAACCATACCTGGATTGGGAAGGAAATACATATTCTTTCTTTTCAGATTTACAGTCCAATGTTTTATTTTCCTAGCTCCAAACCCAGGTTTTCCTCTGCCACTGTGGTGACTGGAGAACCCATTGAGTGTAGTCTATGATGCTTTGCCTTAATCTTGTGCAATTTGGAGCAAAAAGGACAAAAGTTAGCTGGTGGTATAAGATAGTCCCTTTCACTAAAAGTTATCTACGTTATTAGTCTTGTTATTAATCACTATAAAAGTTTGGGAATTTGCCATTTTTTAATTAAATATGTAAGAATGTGTTTCAAACTCATTACCTCATTGTGAAAAAAAAAAAAAATCTGTAACCTTGCACCAATTTATTGTACTTTATTTTTCTCTAATCCTTTCTTACTCTTTTAACACCAATTTTTTATTTTATCAGTCCATGTAATTTTACTGCTTCTAAGGTGATAAGTGCCTGTCCTCAATTTCTAGATTCTGGGGCAGTCTTTTGTCTATGTATATCCAAATTATGGTTTATAAATCAAATTAAAATGAATATATATCTTTTAATGATAGATTTCACACTCTTTTAGTATTCAGAATTGCATTGCATCAATCAGAGCAATACTCCAAATCTTGGGATTCAGTGTCTATGAATGATGCCATATTAAGCAAATTAAGAAGGTAGTAGATCAAATATTCTGCATTAAAGACAGTTGGCTATATATTAGCTGCATCTTAAACACTTTCCTTTTCCATATTAAATCAGACTTTAAATTAATACATTCTGAAACAAAAGGGTCTGTATTTGAAATGCCTAGAAAAATGCTGGGCTGCTTTTGCCCTCTTGTGTCTAGATTTTATAATTACAGTCCTACATGTTAAATTAATTTTGAGTAAAATCTACAGTCATGAGTTAGTCTGTGGATAGACAGAACACCAGCAGGTGACTACCTATTTTAATTGTTGTACAAACTTTGTGACCAATTTTATATTGTACATGCATACAAATGCTTGATGTTGGGCCTCATTTTCAGAAGTTCTGAGTGGTCAATATTGAACTGAACCTAGTGAAAATTGGTGGGTGCTTCATATTTTTGATAGTCTGAACATTTATTAATAATTAGCTATTATCTTAAGAATTCACTTTTGGGCAGCCAACCTTTTAAAATCTTGCCTCTAAAATAATTTAGGTTGCTTTCATGAGTACATATTTATAAGACTGCCCAACATAGTCAATTTATAGTAGCAGAATCATTTTACATTCCAGAAAGCATTTGACAAAGTGTCCAGTAATTCTTAAAAAAAACACCCCTTACAGTGTAAAACTTAGAATTATTTCTGGTACAATATCTACTAATATAATTATTTTGTTATAATAAATGCAATGTCAACAATGCAAAGGTTTGCCATGCAGAAACACCTATTACCACCAGACTTTTCATTTATTATTGGTTTATGACATTAGAAGGGTAAGAAATTACTTTGTGCTGTTTAAATACTGTGCATTTCTTAACAGTTTGTCTTGCATTTCAAAGTGTTCAGGCAGGCTAAAATAATAAAAAATGTGATAGTATCCACTTTAATTTCTTTCTCGATTCAAATATTTGTAAGTTCTGGTAGATAGATCTCTGGATATGAGGCATAGAGTGAAATGCAATTCTCTCACTTCAGAGTTGCAACAGCATTTTATTCTATGCTACAGGATGTGGCTATCTGACAATATAATTGCAAATTGCTGTAATTGATTTTGACAGAGAAAGGAAGTTGTAGGGAAGCATTCTAATGAGGCACCAGCATTGCCCTTAGAATGCAGTTGGCTATAGCTAGATATTTTTGTGAAACATAAGTTAAGTGTAAAACCTCCTTTTCTGTAGACATTTTTGTTTAAATGAGAAAACTGATCCAATCTTTCCCTTCTTTCCTCTCTAAACATATGGTCCTGGGCAATAAGTTTTATCACAAATTACAGTTTAGTAGAACTGGTGTTTTCAGTGATTGTTACTATTATCATCTAATTAGAAACAAATAATAATTATCTCTTGCAACTCATATTAACATGCATTAACTTTCTATGTAATTATTAACAAATCTTGTTCATTGTGTTTGATCAGTCTATTATTATCTGCATATTTATCTTACTCTTTCCAAAAATAAGCAGCTAACTCAATCCTGATATATTCCAATATGCTTCAAATTTTTGTTTTAAAAGAATGTGCCAGACTGTAGATAAAAAGAATCTTGAGTTTGTTTGAGAGGTAGGGCTGCCAGGAACAGTTGTCATTCCTAACAGGGCCCTTCCTCTTTTTATTTAGCTTAGTCTTATAGAATTGCTGTGGATTCTTTTATAAATCTGCTATAAATTGTTTTAAAATTCTTCTCTGAAATATTGTTACATATCTATCATATAAACAAAGATTGCAATTTCCATATGCTTCCAGCCTTCGTATTTTCTTTCATTTGTGTATTTCCCTTAGTGGGAGTAGAATGAGGTGCTATTGACAAAGTGCTTTCCAATCTTCCATAATGGTTACACAATAGTAAGATTTTTTTTTTAATTCTTCCAGCCATGTTCCTATTGTTCTGTAACAGTATCTGTTACTAGTGTCTCTGTGCGTTTTAATTACAAAAATCTTCAAAACATTTTCTTTAGCATTAATTACCCTTAGCTTTTGGCCTCAAATAACAGATGATGTCATCCTGAAGTGCTTGAGCAAATACCTCTCCTTCAGATAAATGGGAAAGGGTTTAAGGCAGGTTATGCTCAGTGAGGGGTCCCTTAGTGTGCTAGGATTAATTTTGCAGACGTTGCCACAGGATGCTGTTGAATTTCAGAACAGACTGTTAAATCAGGTTAGGGTTGTTCCCCTCACTGAACCCCCTTCCCCCATATTTCCCTGCAGAAGGAAAATGTCAAGCTGTCTGGATGGAAAGTATTGTGCTGTAATAAGAAAGGGTTGAGATTAGAAGTAAAACTGAGAAACTTGTGAAAACTTTATTAATATTTCTCGCATTTATTCAAACTTTATTGTGAGGATCTTGATTTGCATTTCTAATAGTTGATTGAGATGAAATGCCTATATTGCAGAAAAATATTTTAAAATTGAGTATGAAAAATTATGATTGCTAAACAATAAAGCATACATAACTTTGGGGATACAGTTGTTGATTTGGAATATTTTTAGTTCAACAGAATTTTTATTGAAAAATGACTCTTCCATGCAATTTTAAATTTTCTTTGCATCACAAATCTACCTTTCTCTAAAAGTGTAGTTTCATATTACACCTAATCCAGTACAACAGAAAACTGCTGCTGAAAGATGTGGTCCTGCCCTGCTCCCTCTTTTTCTCAGAAACAACATGTGGCCACGGAGTGAGCCAAATGAGCATGCTTTTGGAGCAGGGAGGAGTGTATTTGGTGGCACATCAGTACGTTGAGTCATCTGAGCTGTCTGTTCCTTTATTATATTCATATGAATAAACAGATGCAAAACTAAACAGAAATATAGCAAGTTGACAT
The DNA here is from genome assembly GCF_047716275.1 of Strix uralensis. NCBI lineage: Eukaryota > Metazoa > Chordata > Aves > Strigiformes > Strigidae > Strix > Strix uralensis. The sequence goes on from NC_133981.1 coordinate 15,096,331, forward strand.
TTGGCTGCAAACATTCCCTGCCAGCAGAACAAGCTGGCCTGTATACAATAGAAAGAACTGTGAGGTCTGGGGAGTGGTAATATTATATGAAGATTTGCATCCATGGATCACTGATAAATTGTAATTTTGATGGTGATCAGAGGTAATTTTCATATAATGACTGTTTGGTTTATTTCAGTCAGTTCCTTTTTACCATAACTTATTCTTACATCTGATGCTAACTTGACCCTTTAGGAATAGAGGACTGAAACTTCCTTGGTCATTAAGTGCAATTTCCTGTAGAAGACATTAAGTCATCCAGAAAGGTCACAAGACCATTCACTCCCTACTCTGAACTTTACAAGCCTCAAAACATCCCCAAATACCCAAAGATAAACTTAAGATTTTTTTAAGAAAAAAGCTCAAACATAACAGTGTGACATAAAAAGTGAGGGGGAGAGAAATACAACTGCTAGTCCACTACAAGGGGTTCTGTAAGGTCTAGCTTATTTGGCATTAAGGACTGGATGCTCAATTTCAGGATTTGTTGCAAAGCATCTGGATATAGAAGTGGTGGCTGCCAGTGTCAAAGCAGAATTCATGCATCTAATTCCACTTTTAAGTCCCATCTGGACACAGCAGCAGCTACTCCAGAAGTGCCAATAAATGTTTGGACACAGCAGGAGACCGCTGGCTGCCAGGACAGCATGCTGTGCTCTTTGCCACTTGTGAGATAGAAGCAGCCACTTGGATGGAATTGCTCTGGAGGCTGGATCTGGGCTCCATGGCCCACGCTATTTTAGGCACCCACTGGTAATGTCTGGATGACCTTAGGAAGTAGAGTATGTGTCTACAGAAAGGAGCAAATTAAAAACAAAAAAACCTACACCCAGGGGTCTTTTCCTGCCTTACTAAGGGGCAGAGTCTTTCCTGACTCCAAATCTAATTATTGGTTTAGCCTTGAGCATGTGTGCAACACATAAAAGCAGGCATCTTTATGACTCTGTGTTTAAGTTTCCCCATCTATAAAATGGGACTAGTAATGTAGATTTTCCTTTCAGAACTCAGTGTTTTTCATGAATTTTTGGCATATTTCTCAAGGCCTAGAGATTTAAAAGTTGCCTTGAATGAGATAGGTATTCATAAGAATTGATAAATTTGATTCAAATTTCATTTCAATTTTATGGCCTGGGGTCACTGTCTTATCAGGTGATACGCTTTTACTTGAGCTTAGCCAGACCTTTTGAGACTATGGCATGTTATAATATGGAAGATTCCATCAGAGAAGAATTTTTGGGACCCTTGACACTGGTGGGAACGTTCACGCACTTGCTGAGAGTGTCCACATTCATTTCACACTTTCTAATTTTATTCTTAAGGTTTCATACTGGAAGATCTTTCTTCCTCCTTTTTATGCTAGATGTTCATTCCATAGGTAAACCATCCCCATGGAAGAGGAACACTTTAGTATAAGTGGTTATTTTCAAAATTTTCTGTCTTCCGGTATCTGCCAGCTGAAGTTCCAGAAGACCCTTGCATTGTGGGTTTTCTGTTCTGGGATCTTATTTGTGCTTTTATGAAGAGTGAGATGATACTTTGTGATTCCAGACCTGTAAGAGCTTTCTGAGATCCTGCTGTTCTTTTAGCATACTGTCTGCTGGGTTCACCGTAGCTCATCCTCATTTCCTAACAGCGGGTGGTGTTTCTCTGTAACAGAAGTGTGATATTGCAATAGTCATGACTGTCTAAGCTGAATACTTTTACAAGCATGATGCATGCTTTCTGGCCCAAAAATGATCTGTTTTCATAACTCCTTTTGCAATCAAGGTCAGTCTTTCTTGAGAGAGATTTCAGTGCTAGAAATGTGAAACATGGATGGAGCATACAGCTTCCAAGTCTAAGAAGGAATTTTTACTGAGAAACAGAAAAATTTGGTAGGGAATTTTTAACCATATTATCAGAACTTTTTATTATATAAGCTTTCATGTATTTATAGGAACTGCTGAGTTCTCACTGTCCCCTCCATCTGGGAACAGCTGCTCAGAAAGGGGAAGAAAAAAAAATATGTTTTTTAGCTTTAAGCAAGAAGGTAGAGTGGCAACCAAAACCAGCTGTAGAATGCATGATATTGATACCCATGACTCTTGGATATTATGCATTCTATACTATTTGGAAACAAGAGACTGTTGTAAAAAGGACAAAAGAACCTACAGAAAAGCAGAGTCCCCACTTTAGACCTTACATTAGCTAGCAGCATTTTGGAGAATCTAGCTAAAAATTTTAACTGCTGTCATTTGATTCCCACCTCTCCCCTACCCTTTTCCACAAAATATTTCAGTGGAAGTTATTCTAAATGCATACAAAGCAATGAAAAACTTCTGTATTCAGTTCATTCATGTTAGTAAGTTGGACATGGTGGCAGCATGGAGATAATTTTTTTTCAGATGTGTCATTTTGTTATTAGCAGAAGCTGATATACTGGGAAGGGGGCATCAACGCTGATTTTGTCAGGTGGCATCTTTGCTTTGTGTTAACAAGTTTGAGGTCTTAGTAAATAAGACCAAAGCATTTTGCTGCTTCCTGGGTACTGCCAGTGTAATCAGTGGTAGCCACGAGTTCTTCAATTATTCTGCTACCCAGGAAATGTTACTATGTGTCTTTGTTTATATTAAAATCATTGTAGGCTAATGCGTCAATAGCATAGATAATGCTAATTTTCCTCTTAGTTCTCACTTAGAAATTTCAGCTTCTCCAGCAGTCTAAATCTCTGTTAGCAGAAAATGCCAAACAGATTTCCCCATAGTTTAGAAGATCTGTTTGCAGATCAGTGGAGATGTGTTCAACAGGGAGTCATGGCTTGTCATAGGTGGTTTTGGGCAGCAGAGATATTATTGTCCTGTAAAGAAATTGTACCTGTTTCTTCCTTTCTTTAGCCATGATATTGTGTTGCTTTATACCCTTTGTAATGCATTAAAACATAAAAAGGATGAGTTCTTTACAGTTTTTATACAGCCTGACTTGATTAAAAAAAAAAGGCTTATATAGTTTTCAGGCTCGTTTGGTCGCTTCTGAGTAATGCAAGGAGAAAGTAAAGCAATAATACCCAGATAGAAATGTATGGTGTACAGTGAAGAAACATGCGCTAAACTTTAATTCTGGTCTGGGATTTACTTGACCTTAGAAAACTTCTCATCATAAAATCAGTGAAATTACACCTATAGAATGAGTAGTCTTAAGAGTCCCTTTTTCAGCCTGCAGGGGGAATGAAGATCACAAGTAAGTATCACTTGTCCCCAGAGCCTTAAAAGGACTATGTTCATGTGTTCCCAGAGCTTTAAAAGGACTGTGGCCTAATCTCCAATTTGCGCTAAAAAATGTTTAATGGCAATCATCTAATTTCTGTTCATGTCACAATGAAGGGCTATGACCAGTCTTAAGTCACAAACCTGTTTTCAAAGGTAACTGTGAGTGCAGGAGCTGTGATTCATCAATTTAAGCAGTTTGAGAGAGTTTTATTGTATTATTTTTGCCAAGAGCCACAAAGGATGGAAAGCCCTATGAGGTGTAAAGTAAGTATTAGCTTAGAAATTACCAGCTGGTCATGCTTCCTTTCAACTGATTGGCTTAGCGGTGTGTTTGCATACTATTTTAATCCAAAACGTGTTGTCTTTTATAATACTGATGGGTTTGGCTATTCTATTAGGATTATGGTTTTGTCCATTATTAATCATAGCAACAGAATGTGCTAATCAAAATTTTCAAAAATTATTGGAGTTATGTGACATGTAGAAGTGATGTTTGATGAGGGCCTGAGCTACCTGATCTAAAACTGAAGTTAGGACTACTTTGAGCAGACAGTTAGACCTAATGACCCCCTGAAGACCCTTCCAAGCTAAATTATACCAGGGGCTGTGCTCTGGAGGAACCTTGGGCTAATAAGTCTCTTACATGATTTTGAGAATTTCAGGCAAGGAATTGTAATTGATGTAACTCACTGATATATCAGAGCAGTTTGCATTTGAAGTTTATAAGAAATGTGATTTATTTTCTTTTGAAGAAAAATGTTTTGGTCAAGGCATGTAATACCAAAATGAAGTGTAGAGACTCCACTTGAAAAAAGCGGACATATTTATTGCTACATACAACTTCTATGGCATTTCTGCAATTGAACTTCCATGATAGTGTATTCCTCCAGCTTGTCTGTCTTAATATTTCATGCGTTACTCTTTAATTGTTGAAGTTCTGTGACTGATCTTTGGCCTGTGTCCCTGATCTTGCACAGTCCTTGGGCTGTGCCGCTCCGCCTGATGCAGCTCCGGCCCGTTAGCGAAGTGGCACGGACTAGGTGAAGTGGTGCCCATCTCTCCCCCCTTGCTGGAGGGCAGAGGGGGCGCAAACCGCAGCGTTACTGCGGGCTCCGTCCCGCTCCGCAGGGCAGTAACGGGATCAGCAGTGCAGCACCGCACCGTGGGAAGGCGATCAGGCACTACCTCAACCCCGTTACCTTCCAGGGAAGACGCACAAACCCGCTGCTGTCCCCGCAGCCCCTCGGGGGAGGTGCACCCGTGGGGGCAGGGGCAGCCCCGCGCCCCGCCGATGCCCATTGTTACTGTCTGCAGTGGCGGCCCAAGCTGGAGCGGGGCCGGGCCGGGCCCCCCCGCGCGGGGCTGGGGCTGGGGCTGGGGTTGGGGCGGGGGCGGCGGGGCCGGGCCGGGCCTTGCGCCGGGGCCCGGCCGAGGAGGAGCCCCCCGCCCCCGGGCCGGCGGCGCGCATGCACACGGCGGCGGCGGCAGCAGCCGCAGCCCTCCGCCCCCGGTGCCGCTGGGCTGCCTCCGCTCTCCGGGCTGCCGGGCTCGCTGTGACCATGGCACCCGGGCTGAAGCTCGGCTCCTTCTTCTTCGCGCTCGTCGCCTGTTTCGATGGTCGCCAGCTCGCTGGGGCCGCCGGGGCAGCCGGCGGCAGGAGGGGGGCAGCGGCCGAGCCTTGCGGAGCGAGGGTGAGTAGAGCAGAGCGCTGCTGCTCGGTTCCCCTCGCGGGCGGGCGTGTTCGTGGAGTGGGGCTTTTTGCAAAAAAAAAAAAAAAAAGGAAGTGTCTGAGGGGAGATGCTGAGAGGTTTCTCTCTTGGGGTGTGGGGCGCTGTCCCGTGGGCGAGTGGCCGTGCGAGCAGTACAGGTGGGACGGGCACTTGCCCGGGTGGGCGAGGGGGCAGCGGGCTGCCTTCGAGGGGAAGAGCGTCTTCTGCAACTAATAAAGCTGCTCCGGGGCTCTGCATCTGGTGGTTAATTTGCGGCCGGGAGAGAGGGTGGCATTTCCCGGGAAGGGACCTTTACCGGTTTCTCGCCTGGGGGAGGGAGGCATCTTGTAACCAGCGAGTGTGAAGAAGTCGCTCAACAGGTCCTTTGCCACCAGCGCTCTCCCTTTCCTTAAGTCGACCTGCGCTGCGAGAAGGATAAAAGCGATCACTTGGGCTTTGTTATTTTAATGATTCGAGGCCGGCTTGGGGTCTTAGCTTCAGGCCTGATCATTATACAGAGGATGTAGGAAATTTACGGGAGGGGGAAGGGGGGAGGAAGGTGATAAACGTTTTGTTACTGGTTTTTGCCTTTTGTTCCTGTTCCTGGTGTGTTTTGCTGTCAGACTTTTCTTGATTGCTTTTCCTTTTTTGATAATTTTAACTTCTGAGCTGTGTGGTTTTGTTTTTTTCCTTTCTCCTGATGTCTAGTTACAAATTTAGTTGAAGCATGGTGATCCAGGAACACTGGAGGGAACACAACTGACTTTCATTGCTTTTTCTTTTTGTTAGACTGTCACTAAGGATTGTCTTGGTTTCAGATCAGATCCTTTGAGAACGTTACTGCAACACACAGTTCAGAAGTTTGTAGGGCATAGTTTAGGAAGGTGAAAGCGTTAGAAAATGAGTAGAAGAGTGTGGAAAAACAAACTTCAAACCCCGACAAAGCTTAACACCTACATCTTTTTGTTGTATGGAACTGCTGAACGTTTAGACTCTCCTATTAGGTCTTTTAAACTGAAAATTAGGAATAAAATGTTTTGGCTCAGTATGTCTATTGTATGTTTCACCAGATTCAGGCAGGATACTCCACAGGCTCATAACAACTGCTATGTATATTTCTGTCAAGGTTTGCATCAGCTATTAAATAATCTATCAATATTAAAAGTCATAAGACTCGGTTAGTGCATTTGGACGTTTGTAGAAATATGCAGATGCAGTTTGTATTGGATTTATTTTTGCCTAGATAATTAATGTCATTGTGTGTATTAAACCTGAATGTATCACATTATAATTATTTTCATATAATTGTTTTGACCGGCTTTTAGATCAGTAAAAATTGCACTCTTTCTAATTAGCATAAAAAACACCTTTGTCTTTATTGCTCATAAGAAATGTAACATTTTAGCTTATTAAATATTTGTACTAGTTTCTGGTTTTATGATATTTTCAGCTTCAAGTTCAGACTTCGCTAGCCAGTTTATTAGATATTTTGTCTGATGGTTTAGTTATAATTTCATAGTCTGATTTTGTAACACTAATCTTGTTTATGATTGCCTACATAATCCAGGCAGGGGAGTGTTTATTAGAGTAATGACTGCAGGATGGTACCCGTTGTCTCAGTTATGTGGTATTTATCTTGGTCTGCATGTAAGTTTTGAGTAGACTTGACACACTATTAAATGACTGATGGCCCCTCTAACACATTGTCTGCTCTGGAGCAGGGTTGCCTTTGAAGTAGTACCCTGTAGGAAGTAAAGAGACTATTTGCTCTATTAAAATTCCTTGGTATTTCCTCTGTTTAACCACAGGCCACTTCCCCTCTGCCACTCTAAACACTGCAGGGACACTGACTGATTGAAAAGACACAAGCCCTGAAGTAATTGTATCCTATTCAAATAGATATTCTTATTGCAGGTTATTTATAAGTAGTGTTTAATTAATGTATGTTAAGGACCTGGATAAATCTTAACGTTCTATATACAGAAAGTAAAAATCTCTAGATTGCATTAAATGAAGCAGTTGAGGTAATTCTCACTGCCATAAGTAAACAATCCAGAAAAATATCAGTTAACTTTTAATGGTCACTTAATCTAAGGAGAAATAACATGTAGATAGCTGGGTGTTTGTATGTACATTTAGATACACACATGTCGTATATTTTCCTCAGCTAAAACTATGATTGTGTGGTGCACCTCCCACCCCTGATGAATCTTTTTTATTGTTTGAGTGTTGTTTTTGAAAATCTGAGTGCCATCTTGGTACTTTTATACAAATAATGCTCATTTTCCTTTCACTCTACGAAATACAGTTTTAAGTTTCCTCAGTATTTTGTGGCAGTAAAAGCTTGACTTGTTGAGAACCATACTGAAGTATGGTTAAAAGAATGTGATGAGGAATTATTTTATGTTTTGTTTCACAGCTCCTGAAATTATTCTTAATAGCCAGTGTTTTCAAAACTGAAGTCTTTAGATGTGATTTTTACAAGTTCCATTGCAAAATATATGCCTCTATTAAATTGCCTTCTCTAGTAATACTTTAGCATTTGTCTTGCAAGCTCAACATATATCTTCAGCAGGAAAGAAGTTAATATCAGGATGAGTAACTTAACATTACAGTTGCTAAAAATTATCAGTGATTTCAGTGGGTCTAGGATTTTAGAGTTGGGATTGACTTTAAGTCTAGGATTTCTTTCATTGATCTTTAACAGAAATTTTAATGTTTTCCTACACTTAATGTTATTTCAGATTATGGTAGAACGTTTGCTTAAAGCAGAATAGTATTGCAAAGTAGCTTTCCATATGGATGGTCTTACTACATCATATGTGTACCTTTATCCAGAAAAAATAAATCAGGGAAGGGCCTCTTTTAATCTAGAATAAGTATGTCCACATGGGGAGCTAATCTGGAAAAGTAGTCTGAATTCATCCTATAAACAAGCCATGAGGTGTACAGAGAAGACAGACTTGGGCTCTGATGATGATTTGAATATATTTCAGATTCATTTATTTGCTGTTAAACACATGAGCAACTTTACTTTCAAGTTGTTTTGTAGATTCTAATGGGACTACACACATGAGTAATTTTTTTCATATGTTTAATTCCTCTGAAGTTCCTGTCACTGAACCGTGTTCAGTATAAAGCTTAAATTTAATGAGACTGTATGATGAGAAAAAAAAAATACAGCATTTTAGCAAAGCTCTTTCCCCCCCCTGCCCTTGTTAGCAGAGAGTTGTACCTTCCTTTGCACTGCTAAGCAAAGCTTATCAGACTTACTAGGGGTCTCTGTTCCTGTGCATTCTCCCCTGAAACTCTCCCTGTGTCTTCTGTTCTGTTTATTTAAGGAACTTTTGATTTCCTTTTTCTTTCACAGCAGAGACTCTGAAGATCCCAGTTTCCTACCTTTCTACTATCAGGAGCTCTGCCTGCCTCATTATTCTTTAGGCTCATGCTGCTATGTCCCTACATTTATCTCCTCAAGCATCCCTCCCAACACACACTTACTCTTCTCTACAGCTAGGAATTTTCTAAGCACAGAGCTAAGTCATACTGAAGTAATTTTCCCAGCTAAATATATATTTTGAGAACTTTATTTAGGAGGAAGAATACCCCCTAAAATGCTAAGAAATAATTTACCAGAATTTAAATTCCTCCCTTTATTTCTTACTATTTTCCATCAGTTAAAAATCAAATTTCTCTTGCAGAGTATTTAAAAATTTTAAGGGGTATTGAGCAGAAGACAGACCTAAGATGAAGCATAGTGGAAGGTGTTAGTGTTTGCCATCAGGGGGTTCTTTAATCTATAGACAGTTCCAGAGTTGGTTGGAAGCTCTGCACACCAGATGCCAGCAATTCTGTAGCCTCGATTTTTTTCTGCATTTTTAGAATCAATAGATTTCTCTCCACTGGCATATCGAACAATGTGATAGCATTTTAAATTGTTTAGACGTGTCATTTAAAGCTTAATGCGTTTCCTTGATTAGATATAATGCAACATGTTGAGTGCAAGGCTTTGCAAGCATGGTCAGTCATGCAGGTAGGCATCTGTATTACTTTTGTTTTGCTTAGAATTTGGCTTCAAGATCACTCCAGGGTTGGTTGTTTGGGTTTTTTTCTGAGTTTCATTTATCAAGTAATGTAACAGAGAACATGACCCCATTTTCACTCCAGTGTCAGAAAGTGTTGATGACCATCTGCCTGTTTAAGTTAATTTAAAAATGCACAAACTAGTGTTTAAATCAGCAGATGAATGTTTCTTCAGGAACTGTGAGGTTATACAGTTTAAGTGCTGTGTTTTCAGAATGAGATTCAAACACACAACCTAGAGAACAGAACTATGGAAACATAAGCCTGCTTACGTAATTGAAACTAACTCTCAGTATTAACAACAAAAATGTGTATTTCTTTGTATGTTTGTGTGAAATTGAGAAATCTGAATATGAGGCTAATTCATAAGCTGTTGACTTAACAAGGTTTCTGCAGCTGAAGTATCTTAGGACTGTTACAGATTTGATTAATTTTCTTTTCTAGATCATGTCCATTAGTTTAGATGTTTAACTCCACTCCCAGCCTCAAATCTGCTTTTGAGTAAGTAGAAGTGTAGTTAACTACTCTATCAGACTTCTTAATTTAAAATCTTCAGACACTTATTTAAGACAAGTTCTGCTTTAATAGATTTTATAGTCTGCTGGTGAAGCAGTCATGATTAGATGATACTAGCTTTTCTTTAGTTAATTATTTGGTAATGTTAATATAACATGGATGTTACTTAATTAAAACTGCAACATTTAAAGGTGTTTAATAAGGACCAGCTGTCTTTTCCAACAGATCAGTCTAAAGATGATGAAACAAAGCTTTGATGTGAACTTGCCTGCTTAATTCTGCTCAAAGGCTGAATATTACCCATAAATCTAGCATTTTTTTAGAAGCAAACAAAATAAGAGGAGTGTGAAATATTACCAGAGAACTGTTAAGCTTGAATACCATTTTTAATTTTTAAAAGTAAAAATATTTTTTTATTTTTAAAGTATATTGCTTTGTTTTTATATGTACTGCTACCAGTATAATGTCTATTTTAAATACATTTTTTTCTGAAACTTTAGGTTAATGCTGATGTTTCTTTACCATATGTTGTTTTTACGTTTAAAAATGAGCATTATGCATAAATACATCACACCTAGAAAAACACATACAAGTTATATCAAATACATGGATGTTTATTTGTTATATCCTCTCTATATTAATTATGAGAAATTATTTTATGGAAGTGAAAGTTACAGTAACTTAAAACAAGGAACTGTGGCTAGATCAGTACATATTAAGTACCTAATTTTAGGTTATGGTAATGTCAGACTTTATTTAAGGATCAAAACTAAAGGATTTTGTCCTTCTATGCATACAGTATTTTACAATTGTTACATTGTCCAGCTATTTGTTTTTTCCAGATCTCCTGAGTAGGAGTCACCCATCTTGACACCTAAAACTTCTACATGATTTTCTTATAAAGACTTTAACCAGATATACACTCACTAAAGTAGTGAATACAGGCTTGTGCCAGTAATGGATAGACTCATTTCTGTAGTTTCACTGCAATATTTATTTAACAGAAACATATATATTATCACTTTGATTATCCAACATTCTGCCAGCCAAGCCAGAGTACAAATATGTATTTTAACATGCTTGAACCTATTTTACTTAATAGATTGTACTTTCAACATCATATCTAAGACATAATTTCTGGATTTTAAAAAAACATGGGTGACCACTGTGGATTGGAGAAGATGCCCCTTATCACATGTGTGTACTGGTGCAAAACAAGCAGATGTAATTTTTGGAAGTAAGTCAAACTATGTAGACAATAAATATTAAGGAACAGAGGAAAGTATTAAGAAATACTTCTTAACTGTAAATTTCAGTGGCTGTGCAGTTTTCTTTGTGCCTATGTATATCAAGTGTCTTACAAATTACTTCTTGTTTGCCACCAAAACTCAGAAAACTATCAGTAAACCTATTTCTAATAAATATATAAATTCTTAATGCTGTATTTTCTAAAGGTCATAAATACTGTATAACTGCAGGTTCTTAACTGTTTGGTTTTAGCCTATCAGCAGTGCTTTTGCATCTGGCTTAAAAACACTTTGAACACAGACTTTCTTGGTTGGTCATGTGTATAGACAAGGGCCTGTGCTTTGGTTTTGAAAAGGACTTGGCGTAACTGACTTTACAGTGAATATGCATCTGATGAACCTATATCAGCATTTGAGTTTTTGCTAAGTCTTCTAGTAACAACCAGTTTTCAGTGGGTCTCTGCTTGCCAAGCTTTCTGTCTTACAAATTGCTTCATTGCCACTGACACTCAGAAGGCAAGCTGATACCTGGTGTGTTAATCCCTCTGTTCATGGGGTGGGTTCTGTTTGGCAGTATCAGTCAAATACCCGTAGGAGATACTGTCCAAATGCACTGTTCCTTGACTGAAAAATAGCAGTGGGCTTCTGGTTAATTTATGGTGTGACTGCAATGAAGAACATGATTCTGAGGGAACAAACTTACTGTGATTTAACAGTACCTCAGAGAAATTGTTGGAAGTCAGTTTAGCTGGAGCCCATCTAGTAGAAAGAGCACTAAAAAGTGAAACATTTATGACAGGGCAAGTTAGAGCAGCTGCCAGTCCAGCAGTAACTGCCAGTCATACTTGTGCAGAGTTTGACTAAATTCTCACCTCTGCCCAAAGTAGAGTCTTTAGACTTCCAAACAGAGCAGAGTTGGAGGCAGAAGAGATGGAAACAGCACCCAAGGAGCCTGTCATGGTACAACAGAGCAAGATGAGGCGTAGCTGACGGTTCTGGGATTAGGTTCTAGCACAGGTCACCTGGACAGGTCAACTAGAGGATGTTCGAAGAACAAATTTCAGATTTTTTTTTTTTTTAAAAACCAAACAAAGCCAACAAACTTCAGGAACCCACTGAGGAAGCCTTAGAGAAGCAGATTCCAGACCAAGATAAGGAAAATTGCAATTAGCAATCTGCAGTTGTGTTCGTAACGTTTTAAAAGGTAATAGAGGCAACAGTACATGAAGCCACATTTACAAGTCTCATCATTGTTCTTGTCCTCCTGCCACCTCTCACCACTGTATGGATAGATTCCAAGAGAACAAGGGAAATTAAATGCGCAGGTAGGGATTTGTTCTCTCGAAGTTTGACTTGATTATTAAAAATAATTAAAGCTTGGATTAGAGGTTTAGCAAGCATCAGCACATGTTTCAAGAGATACTGTATTCTCTGGAATTGTCTCACTTGAAGGCTGTTACAGTGTCATAGCACTATTGGCTTTGAAGAATTGTTCTGGTCATGTTTTATTATTCATTGTGCCGATAATGGTGCAGAAGTCCTGTTGGTATGCCAGCACGCTGCCTCTTGGTACCCTGTACTTGGCACATCATTCAGATACTAAGGGATAGCAAAAGGAAGCTAATTCAGGGGCTAGAAAGTGTCTGCATCCTAATTTGATATCCTGTTCGATGGTCACCCACATTTTTCCTCATTTCTTGACTTTTGATGAGGATTTTTCACACATTTGAAACTCAGAATGGTCTGTTAGATTCTAGTAAAGCACACATACTCAACCCCCTTCATTCCTTAGTAGGCTCTTTCGGCAGTAGGTGATGAATGTCTTCAGATGGATGAATTCCTTCTATTGGCTTAGAAGAGTAGCTGTCTGCTACTGCCAGAGCTATCCCGTACGTTAAACTCCTCTGTTCCTCCTTCAGCCTGAGTTAAGACCCTAGATGAGTTCCTTAATCTATAGTGACAAGGTTAAAAGAGTTAAGTATGAAATCCTTTTCCTAATATGTTATCAATCATTTGGGTTGGAATAGTGGCTAGCAAAACCTTTTGAATAGGTTTATGCAGAGATGAAATAAGCAGTACAACAAGATTAATTTCAGTATCAACCTGCAGGTGTGCATGATGCAGAACGTAAGGGGTGGGGATTACTTTCTTTTAGATGACCAAAGAATCCTTGCTCTTTCATTTCACTGGTAGGACACTACCTCTGAATAGTCATCAAGACCTTCTAGAAGAGGGCAATGCACTTCTAGGGCAGGTAGGAAGAAACAGACTTATAGCTCACCTACTGCATGAAAACCATACTGAGGCTGGCTCCAAGACAAGTGAGCAACATTTTCAATAAAGTGTCAAAATCTATCAGTAGTACATAAATGGATATTGAACATGTGGAATATATGTCATAGCAACCTGTTAAATGCATGTTATGATCTTTCTTCACGTTGCCTCTTAAGTTTAAAGCTGTAGGTGCGTGAGCACCTTATGTTTTTCTTACTCTTATGGGTCTGGTCTTGGGCTGTTATTCAGCAAGAATTCTGGTTTTGAGGCACATCACTCATGCTGCTTATTCTAATGTGCCCAAATAGATGTGAGAGGTAGCGTTGTCGTAGGAGATTTCATGCTAGATCGTGTATCACATCTTGTCTTGCAGGCCTGAGAGCATAAACTCTGAAATGTATATTCTGGTTAATTCAACAGAATCAGAGTTGTGTGTCCATGACTGATCTAAATCAAATTTGTACCACTTGGTGATCTGACAGTGTACGGAGGTGGCTGTGAAATGATGACATCTGTGTTGACAGATGCACCTTCTTGTTGGCAGCCTGGAGTCTGCAAGCTAGCAGTCTCAGTCTGTACCTGTCCTTTTCCTTTACAAATGCTGTACAGAGCATAACGTGTCACAGTAATGCAGAGGTCATTGTAATGTCTTCAAGGGAAGTGCTGTTGAAATGCGTACTTCAGTTTTCTGTAACCTTTGTATTCTGATGCTCTAACATTGAAAGTACAAGCTGCTTCTGTGCTGGAACCCTGGGTTGATAGAATAGTATAAGGAGCAAATGAGGAGCATGCAGAGTTCAAAGGGCTCTAACTAAACATGTGTCCAGGCCATAAGTTGCTGTAAATGGTGGGTATTACACTAACTAGGCAACATCAATCCAAGCCTTGAGGCTGCTAGGTGGAGATGATAGGCATGCAGTTCTGCTTGGAGCTGCACATTCTGTGCTTAAAGGTGTCCAGGTAATTGATTTCTATCAATCTATCTATATGATTCTCTTACCTCACAAAAATGCTATGCAATGACCATTTCTGTACCCACTGTAATAACGGCAATGCTGGATTTTCCTCGTGGTTGGTGGGCAGACTCAGATTTTAATTTCTGACCTTCCCTATGTTCTTCACTGTTGTATCAGTGGGAGGGACTAGATATTTCTGATCTTACTTCTGACTACATTCAAATCCAACCAAGCAATCAGTGACTTCTCTGACTTTTTTTGTATACGGCTGTGGGAAAATTCCTGGTTGGCTGGCTATGAATTAATGAAAATCCTTAGAATGCTTCACTAATGATAGCTCCTGTGGCTTTAAAAATGCTTTTCCCTTTTTTAATTTGAGGGAGGTCACAGAGGTTTACAGAAACTAAGAAAAGAAAACTTAACATCTGGTTGTGCTCTGTTGATGACTGCTTTTGTGTGAAGAAAAGTTATGGCGTCTCCTCAGCATCAAACACATTCAAGGTGATCCTTTCTAAGAACTTTTTGCAAGAATACGTTTCACTCAAACTGTGTTTTCTAATTAATTTTGCTTTGTATTTTCAAATGGAGGATTTTAGTCCTCCATGGGAATCCCAAACTCCTAATATTGTCACTTAAAATACACCCTACCTTTATAAAATAAACTTATTTTCTTGAGTTTTGTATTTATAGCATAAAAAATATTTATGTATTTTTCTAGTATTTTCCGTTAAAGTTGTAGAACTTCAAGATTAAAACAAGCTATTGGGTTAGATTCTGGGATTCATGAAAGGAAATTTTTGTTTGTTTGTTTGCGTATCCATAGTGAAGTTCAGTGTTGTCTATTTGCATATCAAGTTCCAAAGAGTAATCTGATTTGTAAAAGTCCTCTTTTTATAATTTTAATTTTGCAAGATAAAAGATAATGATTTTATTGTTTTTTAAATAATGCAGGTTAAAATTATGTGTGAATTTAGTTTAGCTAGTAGGAAGGCATAATATGAGAATTTTTAGGTCCAAACAGTAAATCTTCTAAATTGTTAAAACTAGAAGCTTGGTTAAACATATGTATTCCAGGTGTGACTGGCCTGGAATCAGAAAGCATAAAAAATTACAACTTTTGAGACTTTTAATAGTCACACTATCTTTTTATTTTATGCAGTGATTTAAGCAAACTGTATGCAGGCCTCTATTTGTCATCTACTTGTGGAAACAACACTCCAATCTGTTTTCCTTTTAAACATAAAATACTAAGGGTTTTGTCGAGTGGTTTTGCTTCTGTTGTTTGTTGGTTGTTTTCTGGGGTTTTTTTTAAGAGCTGAAGTCCTACCTGTTAAAATTGGTGGCAAAACTTTGACTTTCATTTTGATAGGATTTTGTCTTTTGTACCTCAGGTGGCTTGATGCTTTGTGATTACCCAGTACTAAACAGCTGTGTGACTTCAGTGCAAAAGCTGAGTGCTTTGCACACTTGAAAAACAAACCTTTTCTGGCTGCTTTTTTGTGTATATGGGAATATTACTACCCACTAAACTAGGACGGTAAGTTCAGAATGCAGTTTGCTTCCACAGTAACGTCCCATGTGGAGAGTTTTTGGGTGCATCTTCTCAGCACAAGGCAGTGCTGCAGACAGCCGGACTGACTCGGAGCCGGGGGGACTGAGTACCAGAAGCAGGACAGCTGTGGTAGTGGGGTGTACTTGTGTTCATGGCTGACCCAAAGCAGAGCAGTTTGCTGGCATGGCAATTTCGGATGCTTAGGCTTTCTTGATAATAGCTATCTTCAATCTCAGGGTTGTGTAGGTGTGTCCCGGAATAACCCATGTAGTGTATTGTCATGGAGTAGGTAGTACACTGTAAAGTTACATCTTAGTAATAACTTCCTTTACAAACAGGCCCTTAGGGATAGATTTATTCTTTTTTAATGTACCAGAGTAACTTTGGGTACAGCTGCCCAGACAATGAAGAATTCCATCCCTTTCCCCTGAGCTATTCAGGTGCCAGTCTGTATCTTGTCTCAAAGCCCTTGTAAAGCCTATATGCACTGCTTCATAGTCCTCCAATTTCTGTGGGGATCAATGTTACCTCCCTGTCTGGGCTTGCCCCTAATTATAGGCAGTAGTAACAAAATGAGGATGGAAGTTGGAACCAGTAAGTTGTGCAATTTACTCTGAGCATAAAGACTGCTCTGTCTGGATGAGCTTTAAATATGGTGTGGGAAGGGGGCGTTGCTGAATCACAAACCTTTTTAGCAAAGTTTTCAAGCTTGTGCTGGGCTTCCCCTTGAAGTCTTAGCGATATGGAGTATAAATGGGTCATTTAAGCTTCACCCTGTAAGTGTGAGCAGATCCTTAGAAGCTTGGAGTGGGATTCTGAAAAAGAATGGAGTGCCCTAACTCCTATTAACTTTCAATGGGATTTGTTCTCTTTTGTGGCTCAGGGTGTAGTTACATCTTATATTGACTCAGCAGTGAAGCTGGTTGGTGAAATTTTCACTCTCATCTGCTTCCTCCCACTTTGGTGTTGCTGTTTGCCCTTCCCTCCCCACCTGTTTTAATGCACCTGTTTGTGAGCTGCATTGTAAATCACATTATTAAAACAGTTTGAATTGAAAGTATCTTTTTTTTTTTTCTTTTCACAACTAGAGACATTTCAGTGACATGAGTAAAATGAGGTTCCCATGCAGTTATGTAAAGTATATGTTCAGCAGTGGTGAACTACACCGTGAAGGAAGAGCCAAGGACTGGACAGGGGAGTCAGGAAATCCCTGAGCTAATTTTGTGATTAAGTCAGTGTTCCGTGTAACTATTCAGATATTTCTAAAATTCCCACTCTTGAGGTGTGTTAATTTAGATACCTTTAAAAAAAGTCCCTTATCAAAAGAGTTTGAGGTTAGTATACTGAGCATATATGAAACTTTAAAGTCTAAATTATACAAGATTTTTCATGTGACCATTTTTTAAACAGTGAATTTTTTATAAGCAAGAAGATGATAATGTTTCAGAAATCACCTCCTGTTGAAATGCAGCCAACTCTGTGGTGGAATACAGAGTGCACAGTAACGCTATACAACCCTTCCTGCCAGGAAATGAAGAGCAGTGTATTCATTTGTAACCCGAGGGGGGGACTTCACTATACAGCCTATAGTTTGTGAATGGAATTTGGGCAGATTACCACTAAAATTACAGAATGACCCACTAGGTCTTACATAACTCCTTCTATTTCTTATCTTGCTCTGTAGACCACATTTCCTATTAGTACAGTATCTATGAGCAAATTTGTGTAGTTACAGAGTACAGTTAAGGATTATTCCCCGTTATAAAGAGCTTTGATTTTATTTACTGCATCAGAATTTTATCTGAGGCCTCCTGATACTGCTTCACAAGACATGTATTCACAGCCCCAAAAGAAGAAAGGGCCGTATGTATAGCCTGATGCTTTTGTTATAAAAGAATATCTAATGTTTTGCTTTTTCTCTTGTATAATACAAAATATTTAGCTAAGATACTTTCAAAGAGTAACATGGTCTATTCCAAAATAGTTACAGTTTTGCTTTATTGTTTTCATTTTTTCAGCAAATTATATTGGTGGTGTTTAATAATTATCTTTACCTTAGTTTACCTTCTGACAGGAGTAATAGGTTAACCACAAAAAAAGTTAAAATAGGAATGAAAAAGACAAAACAAACACCTAACTCAGCCTGACCCGTAACAGGTGAAAAGTTATTATTCCATGCTTCTTCAGAACATCAATGGAAACAAAACCTTTATCTTTTATTCATTAGTTAGGAATAATACAAGTTGGAATAGCTTAGGTTTCTCCATATAGTTGCATTTGTAAGAGTAATTCACTAATCATGCCATTCACTTTTGGGGTTCTCTTTCAGTAAGGACCACTAGCCGTGAAATGTCATGCAGAGGTTTGAAAATGGGACATTCAGCTCACTAAAGAATGAGCTGCAACGACAGAACTTTCTTTTTATTACATTCTGGCAGTAAATGTAGGAATCAAAGCCTCAAAATAAGTGATAGAATAACGCCTGGTATCATCTAACAATGCTGATAGATATGGATGACTGTTCAGGGTAGCCACATTACATTTGGTATATATGTTTTAGCTATTGTTTATTATATTCTATTCAACTGCAGAAGTTAGCAATATGTAAACTCCAGTAGTTTATTTGCATGCTTGTATGTGGAAAGTTGATTTGTAGTCATAGACATGATTTCCCCCCTCTGCCCCCAATAGGGTTAGGTTTTGTTGCAACAGAGAAAATAATTGTTTCCATGTTTATATTTTACAGTCACATCCAAGTAGTATTCGTGTTGTAAGTTATCATTTATATTGGAAGTGAAACTTGCTGGTCTTTGGATCTATTTCTCAATTCACTCCAATAACCTGATCTTATTTTAATAGAGACAAAGGTTTAAACTGAAAGGGTTTTATATTCTGTATTGTATTTATCTTTCTGTTCAGTGCTTTAGGATTAGCTATTTATATATTCAGTTTAACTTTGATAAAAGGAAGTCAAGTAAAAGTTTGAGAGAAATAGAGGTTCAATTTAACTTTTAAATCTGTGTATTTAAATGCTTAAGCTTCCAAAACTTCTTAAAACTAAACCAGTTCTGGCTTCTTAAATAAGATGACTGCTAGAAGGGAACTTGTTCATGGTATTGACTTTTGGTATAGAGATTTTTTTGTTAGAAGTGATTGTTTCCTACAGAAAAAGATCGGTGTGCATAGCTCTTTAAAAATAAGAGGTTAAAAAATTATTGTAAATGCTTTTTCAAGTATTTTTAAATTCAAAAGAATTTTTTTCATAATTTGATCAAAGTCACATAACCTGTGGCTCTGTTTTTGTTACACATGCTGATGGTCTGTGGATAACATTACATTTTTTCAGCATGAAACTGAACACTTTAAATCCCTAAAGCAGTCTCAAATTTATGGTTAATAAAAGAATTTATTGTACTGGATGTCATCTGTTATATCACTCTGGGAACAGAAACTGGCAGCGAGTGGACAGGAAATATTTCCATTTCAAATCGCTTCAATCTTATGGTCTAGGGTGAAAGCATCTGATTTCAGAAAAATCACTGTGAATATCGATGTAATAAAGTATTTATTTAAGAGTATAATTTTTCTTTTTTTTTTTTTGCTTTATAGTATTTTATGTAAAGATACTACTTAATGTCTCATACTTTCTGTATTTCAGTATTGATCTCTTAATCTTTTCACGGCAGAAGGAATAATAGTAATGTATTTTCAGGTAAATATACATGCCAAGTGAACAGCAATTTGATGAGTTACTGTACGGTGGCCAAACTGCTTCAAAGTCTCAGGCCTCTGTATTTGTAATTGGTTGGTTTTTTTAAGAGTGTAAACTCCTATGTGATGATTAGGTTCTTCCATCTTAATGGATTTCTTCAAGTTGTCTCCTTTTCAGATGTATTATAAAGTGAGAGATCCATGGATTGTAACTTTATTAATGGAAACTTCAAGCAGTCAGATTGAAGTTTCTGTATATTTTTCATGTGTTAAGTAGCATTTGAACAGCTCTAACAATTTAAAGCATTAAAAACATTTCAAATAATTATACATTTTAAATGGATATGTTTGTCTAGGGGACATTATAACTGGGGAAAGAAGTTTTACATTTTTATCTTTAGCATGTATTAACATCCTGAAATATTCCATTTTTCATTTTCATACTGTTGTGCATTAATATGTGGTTATAAAAGTTTGGAACCAATTGTATATTTCCTTCTTTCAAAGATTTGTAGCAGAGACAGAGATGTTTTTACAGTACAGATACTGTATGAGACTAATTAAAATTCATTTACTGAAAGGTGGGTGTCAATTTAACTTTTTTGGTGCAAACCAGTTTATCAGGTGTTATTTCGAGGGAAATTATGTGAGAAGAGCATGTGAGAACAAAACAGTACCATGTAGTGGCCATTGAACACTAAATCTGATAATTTTCGTTTCTCTTTCAACTAATTTATGTTATGCTTTGACTAGGTTAGAAGTGTTAGAAGGAAAAAGGAATTCATTGTAGTGTTCAAATGGAAATAATAGAAGTCTAGTATGATTGCTTTCCTTCTGGGAGTGTGTATACCTTGATGTGATGAGTATATTTGTAAACAGAGAAATCAGTTCTGAAGCTTTTTATTCATTATTTTACAGAACACGAGTAAGCAGTGAATTTGGTGTGTCTCAGGCCTTGGAGGATCTGGGATGGAGTAATGAAGATCATCACATTAGACAGATTAAATAGAGTTCAGATAATAATAACTTGCCGTATTTGCTTGATTGATTTCTGTCCAATCATGGTAAAATTATTACACAAAGCTAACTATTTACTTAATCAAGAGAAAAGTTAATATACCCTGTCACTAAAATCAGAGTGAATGATTATTTTATTGACTTGACACCCTGTTTCTGCTAGATTGTAATTCAGTGTCTTGAATATCACCTTGTAGAAAGCTCAACGTATTGCCACTGTAAATGTGACCTTTGTTCATCTTTAAATGTTTTACATACTAACTTTGTAAGGTTTTTTTTTCTGAAGCCTCAGTAGATTATAGTGTAGGTTTCAAATTGTTCTTGTCAAATTTCTATCAGCACTTAGTGCCAGTCACCCTGATTATACTATTATACTAACTTAACCTCGCACCTTATTACTAATCAAAACAACTCAAGCAAATAATTCACAAATTTTAAGAGGAAAACTGAGTCTATTTTCTTTTACAGTGAAGCCTTAGCTTCTGTATATCAACTCTGCATCAAGTAAGTTATTTAGGTGTATGGGATTTTTTTTGTTTTGCATTCCTGCAAAGCTGAAAAACAAACCTTAATAGGGTCAAGATTTATTACTGAACTTTGGCACTTTGGAGAAGTTTTATTATCTGAGGAGTAGTCTTAAAAAAATAATGAATTAAATCTGTATGTAAGAACAAAACACTCCCCTTTTAAAGACAGGAAAAGTTTAAACTATGGATCTGTTGTAAAACTTATTAGTTACTATGAATATCACCAAAGGACGTGAACTGAAATCTGTATCTCATTACGCTGAGTGTGTGGTGGTATATGTACACATTTTAAATGGAACTCCTTGCTCTGAGTACTTTGCTATCTGAAATTATTCATAGACAACTAGAGGAAAGGAAATTCTGTTATCCCGTTTTACAGATGAGAGGCTAAAGCATGAAAGGTATTAAATGACTTCCTCAAAGCTGGTGACATAGGATATGGATAAAGCAGGAAATGAATCTGTGTTTCCTGAGTGTCTGAGCAGGGAGAAATCACAAGATTATTCTTCTGTTCAAAACACGGTGCAAAAGGTGTTTATGTATTTTCTGTTTGTTTTTTAATGGTCAGTGCTTCATGTCTAATACATTTCACAAAGACTTAGGTGAGAAGGAAGGTGAGTTTGAGAATCTTTTTTTCAGTTTTAAGGCTTTGGGATTGTCACTGTCCCCCTCACATGTATGTGCAACACCACAGGAACATGCTGGTCTATGACTGGACATTATAAAATACGTCATGGTGATAATCAGTTACAGCCTCCTGCATACTGACACCTAGCCTGGCTTGACCTTTTAGGTGTTGCCACAGTAGAAATGCTATGTAAGAAAATATGTCTTCACTGAATTTTTTTTTTTTTTTTGCTTGAACAGCTTATGTGTTTGATACAGTATTCTAAAATGACTTTTTTATTTCTGGCAATTTGAGTGAGGTAGGGTGAAATTACAGTTTAGGATACACTCCCTTCAGGTTCCTTTCACTTGTGAGGACTGAGTCTGGATCTTATTGGTGCTGCTTCTGTGGAAACTGGAGGAATTTCTTCAGAGCAGCACAGTAATGGTATTTTTCCTGAGGCTAAATGCACTTTGTACCATTCCTGCATTTTGTCAGAGTAGGCCATGAGAGAGTAGACCCATATGCCAAGTCTGCATTTGTACATCAGGCATTTGATTTTAGGGTTCCTGTTACTTTTCCCAAGGTGTGAGTTTCTATTGTTATTTATTAGTGAGTATGGAAATTTCTTATTTAAAAGAAAGCTGCTTTGACTGAAAAATTAAATGTTATCAAGATGTAGATTTCTTCACCATTTTTTTTTTAATTGGATAATCCAATTTTAACCAATAATACAAGAACAAAAAGTGCTCCAAGGTTCTAGGAACTGGGTAAGAGCAATACTTCATGAAAAAGAATTAGAATTAAAATATTGCAAGAGCTTAAACAGTAGTTAAGCAAATGGCACCAATGAAGTAATTTAAAACTCAAGCAGGTTGTGATACAGGTTGTCAGTGTTTTAGCAGATACCACATTTCATGTCAAGTAGTGTCTTAATTAGTATGAAAATGGCAGTTATGAACTGGCCATATACTGTACGGTTAGAACGTGTAACCTTTGCTTTGGCCTACTTTCAAAAGCACTTAACATGAAATATGTAGGAAAAATGCATCTCTTAAACTGTTTTACTTGTTCAAGTGTATTATAAAGTGTGATATCCATCGGGTGTGACTTTTATTAGTGGAAACTGAAAGCAGTCAGACTGGAGTTTCAATACGATTTCAAACATTAAATCTCTATTTAAAAAATTTTATTTAGGTTCCCTTTTTTAGTAGTTAAAAACCTCATGGGACTTGATAGCACATAACGCCTAAAGAGTTTCCATGAGAGATATACTTGAAATACACACATTTCCTTTATTTTTTTCCAACAGTAAGATTTAGCAATACTTAATGCTTTTCAAATCCAAGTACTGAAGAGAGATGAGCACACAGGAGTATCTGAATGTGTTCTGTCTTCATCCTTTTTTCATTGTGAAAAGCCTCAACAGTGTTGATGGCAGAAGCTATTCTGTGTAAAGAGATGGTTGAATAGCACAATTAGGGACAAAATACATGGATTTGCAGAGTGCGAAAATAAAAACTCTAGAAGAAAGTCAGCCTTGACGATCAGGTGAATTCTGAGGTAAACTATTCAAGACTGGTGGTTCTCAGAAACATTCTCAAGAAAGTCTCCTCAGAAAGCTGTATTTTGGATGGTTTTAATGTGTTATGTTCAAATTCCTGGCGTTGATCATCATTTGGTGGAGCCGTTCCTACTTAAATGGCTGTAAGTGGGGAGGCTCCAGTTTGCTTGCAGAGAGGGGCCGGTATAGTTGGAATATTTGACTATTATTTCTTCCACTTATCCTTCAGGTGAGCCAGAAGTGTTTGTGCAGCTTTGTGTTTATTTCTGACACATTCCAAATGGAGTTTTTTTGGCTGCAGATGATGGCTGTACTCCATAGAGGGTAACCAGGAGTCTATATAAATTCCCTGGCAGCTGAAGCTTTTAAATCTTCAGCCACCAAATGTATCTGCCTGTGTCTCTGAAGCTCAACCATGTGGATCATCAGTACATAGTAAGCACTGGACCTTCTAATCCTCCCTGCTGATTGTATTAGTGCTTAAGCTGTGAGAGTAATTTTCATCTTCTCTGTGGACCAGGACTAGATGGAGGCTCTAAGAAGAAATTTATTTGCTAAAAGCGCATAGTTCAGCAGTAGGAATAGCTGTTTGCATATTTGTCTCAGAGAGGTGGGAGTAACAATGCGTAGCAGTGAAGGAACCAAAGCCCATACCTTTAACACGGTTAGAAGGAAGAGCAGCATAGCTGAGGCTTGGTTCTAACTCTGCAGGAAGCCAGTTTATGCAGCTTGTCCATTAATTTTGTGAAAGGAAGAAAGGGAGGAATACTTGATTGCTTCCTGGGGACAGATTTATAGGGAAAGGTAGTTTAGTTTATTAGCATAGTTGATGTACAAGGACTTTTACTTCTAACCAAAAAGTAGTTTTAGTCATTATGTTTGACATAATGGTCCCTCCGTTTTTGCTGTTTTGTTTTTTTCCCATCCAGATTACTCATTATGCCATCTATTCTGAAACTCTAGCGATCTGCCCCTCAGTTTTGATGGGGGGATTGTATAACATGGCTGTATATGGAACAAATGTGGCACTTTTTGCTATGTTGTTATTCTTCTTATGTCCTTCATGATATTGAACTTAATGCCAAAGGTACCTTTGCATTGCTACTGAGTAGATGCCTATCACATTTGAAGTCATAGCTTCTCATTGCCTGAGCCTTTTTAAGTAATGTAGTTCACAAAGATGGTAACTTTGGGAAGAGATGCTCATATCATTTTAAAGAAAGTTGTTTTTTTACTTAGTCTCCTGCAAAAACAAGTTTCATGTGAGGTATTAAAAACACTGTTGGGGAAATGGTGAAAGATTCTTTAAAGCTGGAACACGGGATTTTGGCAAGCAAATAATTGATTGTTCCTGGAATTAAACCGTACTGCTTACGAATTTTCAGTTTTAAAGTCTTATGGATGAGTACAGTTGTGTGTTTGTAAATCCCTAAGAATAAGGTTTTATGTCCAAAATAATTGCATTACTTCAAAGGGAGGGATTAACATGGAACAATCCCAAATCCTATCTACTTTAAAAGTTTTATGAGTTCTGTGGCACTCTAATCAGTAGAGTGGAGTTATTGCTAAATTACCTTGCCTCCTCCAGAACCAAAACTTCGGTCTATTCGTATGTTGTTCCTACAAAACCAATGTGCATTAGTTTTCTTCAGTCGTGAGCTCCTGTGAATATGTAATACTTTCGTTAGTTGTGCCTGTATGTTTCATTTGTATAAGAAAGAATTAAAATCAAGTTTCTAAGAATATGCATTTCATATTTTCTGACTGCAAAGCTCTTGAAGAATTTCAGTGACTTTCAGATAATACAGGAGAAGGATTAGGACTGGGGGAAGACATTGTGTGAATACACATAAAATAGATGTGCGATGTAAAATTTTTCACATTCCAGCCTTTATATGATGTTCTGCTTTAAAGATTTCCTTGCAAGCAGCTGTTCTTATCATTTTCAAAAGTTACAAATCGGATAAACTCACCCTGTACTGCAAATGGAGTATCTCCAGTCTGCTTGCTCTAAGTCTGTTTGCCATGAAAATATCCAACAATGCAGGAAATTTCAGATGAGAATTTTTTAGGTAGAACAGTTATGAATAAAGCAGTTAATCCACATTTGATGACAGTTTCCCTCAGAATTGTTAAGGGGGTTTCGTGTGCACTTTGGCATTAGATTGAGAAGTGAAGAGCAAAAACCCCACCCTGAGATAGTCGTAATTGTGAATTGTGTTCTGACTGAAGCTTAAAACTGAACCTATGAGGTCAATCCTAGTTGCTTTTACAGATTTTCTGTTTCCTTGGATGAAACGTGGGATCAAACAATGAGCTTGTGCTAGGAGTTTCCAATTTGGAAGGTAGGAATCTGGCAGCAGAATGTTATTAGTGAACCATTTATGATTTTGGAAATAAGTTCCTTTAGTTGTTCTCCAGGTGCCATTGCATATGCTCAGCTTTAAAGGAAAAAACTTTGGTTTTTGATCTGGCTGACTTGGAAGTACTTCCTGATTTAGGTGAAGCAGCAAATTTTTATGTGCATAAAATCTTGAATGATACACTTTGTAGCTCTGAAGTATTGTTCTTTTTTGCTTTCCTTTTTCCCTGATGTTCTCTCCTCCAAAAGCTACATCATTTCTTAATGTGGTAAGCAAAACGAATGAACAAATATATCCATATATATACTTTTTAAGATAAATAATATATATTCATTGTTCTCATGCTTCAGTCACCTCTCAAAACCTTTTCTTGATTGTCTTCTAGACCTCTTTGAACATCTTTGGGAGAGAAAGACTGTGCCTCTCAGCTTATGGCTCTGTGTGCTTGCATTAAGTGGACAGTCAATTAAATAAAAATATATTAATTGTTTCCTAGACAGGTTAGTTTAGAAGTGCTTGGACATAAGTTAAAATTCAGTGCTTATGCAATTGTTCCTCTAAGTGTGAGGGACCCTGTAAGGCTTATTGAGGTTGTGGATAACTTCCCACCATAAGAAGAAATATATTCTTTAATTTGAGTGGAATAATTAGCTAGCTTGTTCATTTTGTAGTACGCTGTGTCAGTTGCATAACAGGCTTTGTTAATTTCTCCTCCTCCATTATTTCAGGTGTGAGTTATTCTATGTATTTGTTGTTTATAGCACCAGTCAGTGTTCCTCAAACTAATTTGTCTTGAGTCCCCCTAAAAACAACTTTACTGTTTGCACCCCCCTTCCTTCCCAGTCACAATCACCATTGTGCACCTGTCTTGGCATTGCTTTTTCTGCCCCTCCTCTTCCCAAACACCTTGTCTTTTCTCTCAACTCTCCTGCTAGGGGTCATATCCCACAGTTAAGGGAACACTGGTTTAACTACAGACTTTTGGCTTTTGTCCAAATATCCTTAGACTAGCACATTTCAGTAATGTTTGTGGGAAATGTGCATTGTTTGAAAATATTTCTTCTGTTGATTTGGGGGGGGCTTTTTTATTTTTTAAGAAGGTTTTTGATTTACGAAACATTATTCACACAACAAAGTTGGACAAAATTAAGTGTGATAGGGCAAACTGTAGAAAATTTTATAGACAAACTTGCAAATTGCATGAGAGAAATAGAAGCTGGTGACCTTTTTCTGCCATGCATTGCTGCATTGAATTCCTGGGCTTGACTCAGAGATTTAAGATTTTCACGGTAGGCGGCAAACAGTATAGATTAAACTTGCTTCTAGTGTTGTTAAATTGTGACTTTAAGAACTGTCTGTTCCTTAGAGTAAACCAGTTGACATACATCAGTGAACAGCTGCATGGAGCCATGTTGCATACTGAAGAGTCATGCTGTAAATGTCTGTGGTGTTTCTTCCTTACAATGATTTCTTACCTCTCTGTCAGACTAACGGGTAAGGTAATCTTCCACACTGCCTTTTTTAAACAGAAACTAAAATAACCTGGAATGAGGCATAATGAAAAGGCATTTCTACTGTTTGGTTGGGTTTTTTTGGGGGGTGGGTCTTTTTTAGATAGAATACACTCCAATTAGTGATCTTCAGTCAGCGTGTTTCACCTCAAAAATGTGAAAAGACCCCCATGAAGCTAGCTGGCATATGAGTTTAGGGATAGGTTTAGGGACCACCTCATCATCTGAGGATTTAAGTCAGCAGCTGTTGAATTCAATATCCTTTCATGATAGAAGGAACTTGAGAAAACCGTGTCTAGCTGAAATGGCAGAAGAATTTGTTCAGACAAAATGTAATTACCTATGTGGGAAGTCAACCATAAAACCATGGATAATGTCATGATTTTGTGAAAAATGAGCTATTTAATGATCACAAAAGATCAGGACAATTCTTATACAAATGAAGTATGAGTTCCTTATGTTTGGTTTAGGAAAATAAATATTACATGTTAATCTTAAAAGAAAGTTTAATTTCCCAGATTTTTGTGCCTTTTTTTTACCATTGTTGTATCTGGATTATAACTCATAGTGTCTGTACAGTCCTGGCTTTGAATTTGTTACTACTTAGAGGGTTTTGACTGTCAGTTAAGTTAGCACATTTTTTAAAAAAGGCTAGTATGGATGGTTCATAATGTTTGTTCCAAGTCACAGGGCTCAAATTGGGGTAAAAAGCTGTATTCTGGGAGTTGGAGAAGGAATATGCTAAATGTGAACATACCTGGCTGTTTTAAACGAAGGTGTATTGTGCCTGCATCAGGTCATCTACTGCCTGGAAGGCTGAGCTGCGCTGAGAAAGTCAAAGCATTAAGTATGTTCACATGAAACAAGGGTTCTTCCAGTTCAGAGGAAGGGCCTAATTGATTTACCAGACAACCTAATACTCTGTCTGAAAGGGACAATTGTGTAAAAGTAATGTGCTAACACCTGGAGATCGACCACTGAATATTCATAAGTAACATGGAAGAAAAATTGGGATCCTTGAACATGAGAGGCTGTTCTTGACAAGGATGTGTTAGGGAAGAACCAGCTAACCAGCTTATATAAGAAGATGATAGTCAGGGGTTGAATGGATCATGAAGTTCCTCCATGCTGAAAAATGATGTTTTTCTTTCCCCTCAATGCATAGTTTATAACAAAGTAAAACCAATGCTTTACCTTTCGTATCTGAAGCCAAATTCAAGATGCAATGCTGTGTGAAGACACATTCAGCTCTTCTGTGGCTGAACTCGCATGCAGTGCTCTAAAGATGAAGCAGTGAAACAGTAAATAACTAACAGCAAAGAACCAACCAAAAGCTGGTAATTTCTTGTAAATCATTGTTGCCTATATAAGAAGAAACACAAAAGATACCAGCTTATTAAAAGAAGTTTAAAAAATGTTTTGGAGAATCTAAGTCCCTGTTTCAAATACGAAATAGGCACTCAGAATCCTATTGCTCCTTGGAATTTACTTTTATTAAAACTTACTTCTTCAGTGTTGCTGAGATGTTTTTTAAAATGTTATTCCCATGATTTGTGCATGCAATGCAGGAACATATATATGTGTACATATATATATAAAAAAAGGCAAGTCTGAACAAAATTTATGGTTGGCATTGTCATTTACACCAAGGATATAGTAATAACAGTATAAACCCATCCACCCAGGGTTTAGAATTCTTTCTGTAGTCAATGGATTACACACAAGTTATACAGCAAACATTAGCATGGATTATCTATTTTGTTATATTCTGTTGGAAGCAATCCAAAATACAGGCATATAAATAGTACAGATATTTAATCTTTTTACTGATGACTGTAGAAAGAGAAAATATTTTAACGTGGTTGAAAGCATCAAGAAAGCTTTAAAATTAAAAGAGCAGATGTCAAATATAAAGCTTTTAGTTTACTGAGCAATGAGTATGATAAACATTGATTATTCATCTTGATGTTAGAGTTCAGAAACAATTGTCCCTTCAGTTTGCCTCATGGGAGCATGAAATTAGGACCATGTGTGTGTTGATTAACAACATATGAAAGATGAATCATGATTACTGTTTTGGTCTGGTGCACAAGGCTATGCTTGAGGGGTAGTGATTTCCTACCTCCTTTACCAGATCTCTGTAATTAGTGCGAGCATCTATCTCTGTTTCCTAGTATTGATGTTGAAGTGGCTGCCTGACAGTG
This sequence comes from Strix uralensis, assembly GCF_047716275.1. Taxonomy (NCBI): domain Eukaryota; kingdom Metazoa; phylum Chordata; class Aves; order Strigiformes; family Strigidae; genus Strix; species Strix uralensis. The sequence goes on from NC_133981.1 coordinate 15,125,456, forward strand.
CCTATTCACATGCATAAATTGCCTTTATGAATGAAAGAGTGTTTGCTCAACGAAAGTTGAATGTTGGAGTGTATTTCAATATTACTTGTAAAAATGGCTATTCATAGGACAATTCTGAAATCACCAGTGCCATCTCTGGCAGGAATTGTCAAATATAAAAAATAGATGTTACTTTCAAATATGAAACTCTATATATTCTAGATTTAAAGGACAAGGGAAAAATTCAACAGTGAAGATTAAGCAGATTTAAAAAATTTCTTTCCATTGTATTTAATTTATGCCTCTGATGGCAAGCATTAGTTAAATTTAACTTTTCTTGGAGGCACAATTAGTTCCTGTGGTTAAAATTTAATTTAAGCTTTATTTCTGGAAATGTAATCCTAACTTTGTGCCTCTTTGGCACAGTAGTGGCTAGGAAGAGTAGCTGTAAGTGCATTTCAATAAGTTGTTACCATAACTGAAGGGGGTAGGTATTAGAAAAATATAAACAAAAATACAGGTTGACTTCATGTAATAGTCTTCAATACTTGTGCTCTTTCATGTTGGAAGATAAATATTTAAATAAAATGAAATGCCTGCATGTGTCTTGAACATCCAAATGACTTATTCTTTAGGAGATACATGTGTTAGTGTTATTCAGGACTGTGCTGATTTAAGCTATCTCAGGATCTTAACCTTAACTGTTCAAGTTGTTTATGTGGATTGAGGAACAGATCCAACATTGATCTCTGGTTTGAGTTATGTGATGGAGATTCTTTCTGGATTGCTTGCCCAGTATAGATGCAGGATTTGGATCTTAGTTTGTCATGTTTTCTGCGAAGTTCTGTGCTTTGAGCTCGCAGAATGTGAGATTTAATGTTGTTATGGATAACTCCCCTCCCCCCGCCCCCCCCCCCCCCTTTGACAAAGAAGATTATTTGTAATTTAATCTGTGTGCATTTCAACTTTGATTATCTGTTTAAAGATCAGTGGTCTATAGTTCTTCATAAAATACGGTTTGGCTGTTTTCTTTCCTATGTATTTCTTCTCAGTGTGTATAGAAGTATGTGGACTAAAAGGATTTTATAGACAAAGCTTCAGGCAGTGAAGGCTTACTTTCTAGTAAAGTTCAGAATAAATTAGAAGCTGCGTGTAATTCAACAAATGTTAGTGGTTAATTAACTAAGAATGTAGAGCCCGAAGGCCATAGCATTTTTATTTATAGTTTTAAAGCAAGATGCTCTAAACAAGTTGTCTTAGCTATAAGCTATTTAAATAGCGTAATTACTTTATGGCTTAAATACAAGGGAATGTTTCCTGAAATAATGTATTTTAAAACTTGCAGCGGTAAGTGCTCAGAGGATTAATACCAAAGTTTAGCACAATCAAATTGTCTGAGTAGCTTATATGTTTTTGTTTATAACTCATATGACAATTATCTAGTTCAATACTTTAAGGTGCCCCTAATTCTCTCTCAAATGACTGCAGCCTTTTCGCACCTTTTATACACTTGGGAGCAAAGTTTTACAACCAGTAAGTGTCATGTGCTGCTTAAATTCATCAGCAGAGTTTGGCTTATGTTATACTTGCTTTTTGCATCTACATTATTAACGATTGTGGTGTATTGATTTATACTTCTGTTGTTACATATTTTGTGATGTCACCATAATTCCAGTAGAAATGCAGTTAAAGGTGCAGTAAAAAGTGTTGCAATATTATATTTTTTTAAAAATACAGGATATAAAAGATCCTACTTAAAGAATTAAAATACTTGTGCTGATTTTCTGTGGGTTTTGGTGAAAATTCACGTCTCAAAACTTCAGCTCTGGGACACAAAAGGAAGACAGGTAACAATTTGATGGTTCATCTGCCTTCACTTATAAATATAAAAAGTCAATAGTTTCTTTTTTGTTTTTTTCATATTTTTATCAAACACATAATGTCTTTGTTTTGCTGTAGTAGTAAGTTAAAGAAGATTTTGTTTGGTTTAGGAGAAACAGAAAATGAGTCAGAACAGAACACTTATTAATAGAAAAGTTAAGACTGAAAAAAAATTAATGCCTTCCTGTTTCAGAAAACCTTTTTGTCTAACAGCTTGTTTAATCCAAACTAAATCAAAGTTAAAACAAATGAAAAGCCACCTAAGAAGAAAGTGAGATTACAAATTTCACTTCTAACAGTACTATCAAGATCTGCTTTGCTTTCATTCTTTACATAGTATTTTACAGGTGTTTTTTTTTTTTTTAAGATAACTCATACCTTGTTTTTCTTTCTAAACACCTGTGTCTGACTCTTAAGTGAGACACAGTGAATGTTTACACAATCTTGATAACATCTACTTACTGTTGGAGTCCTTTTATGCTATTAACTTCTGTCCTTTACATTGTAGCTGTAAAACCAGATATAATTCCATGTAAATGGGTAGTATTTTTTTAAAAGATAATGGTAAATATGATGTTATTTGCCTTTCAGGGAATGATATTACCCCATAAGAATCAGTGTTACAGTTTTCAACTTCCTCCGTGTCTAGTAAGGGTGAGAGTGATGCTACATTTTGCATTTCAAAACCAATTTCACTGCTTTCTGAAGGGTAAGGTGTTGCTATCTGAGGTCCAAAGTTCTTTTGTATAGGTGTAGAAGAGACACTGGACTCATCAGTTTGCATACAGGTCTGAATTCTTACCTGGGAGAGCAATGGAGTAGTTCTCTGGTTGGTCCTCAGTATCTGTGACACCCAGCAAAGGTGGCAGTGTCTGTTTTAATAGTATTTGATAATAGAAAAGGGTGTCTGATGTAGCATAATGGATTTCTATAATATGCATTTCTACTGGAAAAGTTATGGGATATAAGTATCTGAATTATTCCAGCTGGAAATCTACTGTTTCATTTGTTCTCCTTTAACTAGTTGTTGATTTTAGCCAATAATCAATGGGAAGATTTAAATTCTCCATCTGTGTTTTTGTCTAATTAAACTCTTTTCAGCAAGAATTTCTTTAAAATATTTAGTACATGATAAAATGACTGGGGCCTCTACATGGGGGCTTCTCACATGAGTAAATACGGAAGAGTAATCCAGTGCTTAAACCACATAAGACTCAAAGCACATGGAAATATAAATTCCACAAGAATGATGTCAGGCATAGAAACATAAATTACATATAAATATATCTGTATAAAATAATGTCATGAAGGATAGATGTGGGCAAATACTGGACATAGATACTCTCTCTGTAGTAAGAGTTTCTCCCATGTATAGTTCAGGCACACTGATGAACCAGGCCATAGGTTTTCTGTCCTGCCTTAATATATGTCAGCTTATGTAAAGCTTTGAGTTCTGTGTAGTTCTTGTGAGCACTGAATAATATTGGACTGTGTAAAAAGGATGACTTGATTATAGATCAATTCTGAGTGTGCTGAAAACTTAGTGGGTTAGTTTGCCCAATTGACAAATAGATAATAGAGTCCTTCAGGCACCTGTTCTGAGGTAGTTAATGAGATGAGGAGTGTCTGGGAGGTGGTGAGTGCTCTTTAATCAGTTCTTCTGCTGTGTTGCTCCTACTTTTAATTTCTTCCTGAAAATGACGTTCACCAAGAAAACAGAGCTGAAGTGCTATGACCGCAGTGCTTAGCAGTGACATACCTTCTGTCTGATTGAACTTCTGATACTCTTTCGTGATGGTGGAATAGAGATCAGCTGCTTCAGACTGATATTCTCTCTTCTCTTCTCTTACACTGTGTTTGTCTGGGAGAAACCAATTTGATTTGTCATTAAACCTTGATTAAAGATGTGGGTTTTGTATGGGCACGATTAACCTAAATGGTGGAAATTGAAAACATCACAACTTTATTTCAAAAATAGGGTTCTGTGATTCACATCTACTGGGCAAGTCATACTATGTAAGTCACAATTTCATGTCTTCATGCAAATATTATATTCAGACTTTGATTTCTCCTTGTTTTCACTTCTCTGAGTATTACATTGGTTAAGTTGATGATAGGTGAGTAAACGCAGATGTATGCAATCTGTTTTTTCATTGCCTGTGTTCAGATGGATGGATAGGGTGCCCAAACAGAAGGAAAAAAATCATGAGTTCTGTCATTGTCCAACAAACTATTTTCGAAGTAAAAATCTATGTAAATTGAAAGTAGCTTGCTTTATTCAAATTATTTTCTTGATATTTCTCTACAGGGACTGTCATCAGTCACCAAGAACAATGGGCTACTCAATATCACCTTTAAATATGACAGTAAGTTGAAAATTTGCACTATATTCACAAAAATCAAGGACTCCATCACAGTTGTCAATATATAGCAGCATGTCTCTTAAATGTCTCTAAGAATAACATGAGCTCTTTAATACTGACATAATTTTAACAGCTAGATTTGTTTCTGCTGGGTATGTTAGATCTTCTCCTTTCTCTGTTTCACTGATAATAAAAGGATCTAACAGCTTGTAGTAGTTTCACTTTCAGATTAGCCTACATCATCTGCCCAGTATTTGCCTGGAAAATTATAGAGAATGGTTTTATTCTGTGAATGAATGTAGTCATTGAAGGGTTTGTTACAGACAAAGTCACAGGAAAGGATTATTTCAAGCTTTATACATCTTTTCTCTGATGTGTAATTTTGGGGAAAGTAGTGTGAAGTGTGTCTCATGGTAGAAACTGTGTAGTTGGTATTTGTATATGGGGAATATATCCTTTGCAAGGATTAATATTGAAGATGAATGGCATCTCTTCATCTGGTTGAAGTAGTTGGAACTTCTAATTAGCTATGGTGTTAAAGGACCAGGTTAGTGGCAAACTGCTGTCTACATTTTCAGTGAAGACAGGTGGTTTTAGTACTCTAGCAGATGTGGTCTTGCAGCTAAACTAAGAGAGTAGTCTCTAGCATGATAACTCTAATAAGCAGGTTGTATCAATAATACTTCAACCCCTTCAAACATCTGCTAAATGGCTATATTTTATTGTTTTCATTTTTTAAAGGTTTTTGTCATCCGTGTTGTCTAGTCAGAAAAGTATGACTATTGACTACGTTGGGAATTTATCATCAAGAGTAGGTCCTAATTTACAGCAGTAATGTTTGTATTAATACCAGTGCAAGTCACAGGTGGCTTTTTTGCCTACCCAAAGCATTTAACTCGGGTGCTGAATGTGGGTAAAATTTTACCATTGAGAGAATGTATCAGGAAACCTAACAATAGTGCTTTTGTTTCATTCTGATCATCCTTTTGTTCTTCTATTTTTATGTTAATTTCTGAATTTTTAATCCTTCGCTGTGACTTTTTAAAAAAATCTAATTTGATGTTAATATTTAAAATGAGCAAAATTTAAGTATGTTGGATTGTACAAGAGGTAAGTGGTTACTTCAAAAAGTTACTGTTTTAATCTACATAAAACCAGGAAATAATATCAGTCAGAACAGAGATCCCCATGTTTAGTTAACACAGTGGAGTCTGTTTAAGTCCCAGTATCTGTCATGTTTTTTCCATTAATTCTGGCACCAGGAACTGTGTTTAACCAATGACAAGTGTTAATTCAAAATTCTGCTGGCACCGTATACTTCCTGGACAAAGGAGTTATTTGAATTCTGCAGTACTAGGAAAAGAGTTCCCTGATAGCAAGACTAAACAGTTCATATAACATAGAAATGCATACTTATCATGAATAAGCTACCACAAAAGAGAATTTGGCTTGATGGCTGCGATTTAAAGGTTCTTACTTTGCCACACAGCAACACTAGCAAACTGTGGTGTATGTTGTTAAATTAGTTGCTTAGATTATTTATTCAGGTGGAAAACAAATGTTTATATGTTTTAGTATTTCACTTGTATTCAAGTAAAAGAAGTGGTTTCCTGAAAAAGTGCAATTTTTTCCTGCTGTTTTCTTCTTAAATCCGTTGTTCTTTAAAAATGTAAATCAGTGACTCACAGTCAAACTTCAGACATTTGTGCTATATTCCATTTTGGCAAATTGTCATTTGACCATAAAATTTTAGTAACTAGGATCCAAAATCTTGGGCTTGCTATTAATTAGATCCAGACCTAGCAAAAAACTGTTACTTCAAACTTTCCATTGAAAGAGATACTCTATTCTCCTAAAGAGGAAGTTCATGCTGTCATTGACTTCACTCGTAGCAACAGAATTCTACAAACAGCAAAGTACCAACTCAACTGCCCAGCTTGTGTAAAAGGCAATGTTGTACAAACTGTTCTGTTCTTATTTGCGTGGCAGTTACATAAAAGACCCCTTGCCATTGTTATTCATAGTAAAAAGCCATTTTCCAAAACTGCTTTTCAGTTAATAATTTTACTTTCCTTGCCTTTAAGATCACACCTCTGAATTAAATTTTAATTTCCTGCATTGGCTTATCATAACACTTGATTTTTAATGTTTTATTGCTACTGACTCTGTATACACAAATATATAGCATAGAGATTATCTCAGTTTTTTAGAATTAATCATCAATCAGTAATGCATAGTCTACTAGTCAACTTCTTCTGGATTTTGTTGGCTTCACTGGTTCAAAAGCAGAATGTGCATCCACGTCTTCATGTATACTGTGCTCCAGAACTATTGCATTCTATGGCCAATACTTCTTTTCCTGCCACAAAATATGAGCCTAAACATTGTAAGGCTTTAGAAGTAATAAAATTTGGGGCTGTTTTCTTGTTTTCAATGCATAAAGACATGGTCAAGTTCAACAACAAAGTCAAGAATGTTTTTCTTTTATTTTCTTAATGAAAGCTGAGGTTTTCTATAATCACATGTTTGCAGAGCTGTAACTTTAGGGAATATACTGTATTTTGCGAGCATAACAAGACAAAACCAGTTCTGACCAGATCCAGTGGCAGGAAAATGGTCTATAGGGATGTGGCTACTGAATGGGTGACAGAGATGAGATGGATTTACGCAGCAGGTTCTTTGTGGTCAGGATCAAGCACTATCGTGGTTAAAAAGCAGTTCTTGTGCCAGTTCTAAAGCTTCCCATTGTTCATTGTTCTCATATGTGCCTGATCATTGACCAACATTCTCTTGCTCGAAGCACTGTACATGCACAAAATTAATGTCAGTCCTCATATTCTTTTGAGTAATTAGTGAGGAAAAGTTGTTCTCTTGTGGGAGATCCAACACGTGTTATTTTTACTCTTAGTGTGGTACAGGCTACACTGGTGTTATAAACTGGTAATTTCCTTTGGAGTCCTGTGAACTAGGGTTTTGCAACTGGTGAAGGTGGTTGTGCTCAATGATTTGTAAAGTTTTGTGTTTTTCAGTGTCCTGAGACAAAAGCTTCATCTAGATTGCAGTACTTATTTTTATAGAATAAATAGTGCACGTGTACTTTTACCTTGCTCAATCTTGAAGAAATTAGGAAATTAACTTAATTCTTCATTTATATGGAAAGATGCAGATCATGTTGGAAACTGATCTTGAATAGATTTTTAGGTGCTGTTGGCAGATTATGATTTACTTGCTCTGTTATGGCACAAGAATATCAGCTAGAATGTTTTTCTTAAAATGTGTATTTCTCCATACTTTTAGACTGCACGCCTTACCTGAATTCAGTGGGAAAACACGTGATTGGAGATGTGCAGAATATAACTATCAGTCAATATGCATGTTATGAACAGGTTGCGGTGACAATACTTTGGACAGCAAATGCCATCGGTAAGTAGTAAAGGGAAATGGACTCATTCATCATGTCTTCAGTAATACCTTCTTGCTGATTGGTATTAAGTAAAAAAATTATGCTTGGAATCATTGAAGCAAACTGATTAAGAAGAAAGAAATTCTTAACAGCTTTGCAAAGTTGTTATTTTTACTAGCTCACTTGAAATACCCTTAAAACTAGGATGCTTTCTGTAGCCATATGCTGCTTTTTACTATTTCAGTTTGCTGAATATTTCCTGCTGTTTGGAACTGTGCAATAACCCTGATTTCATTCTTTGCCCTAAGGCACTGGTGCATTTCAGTGGCATTGATTGAGTTTAATTGCTGATACACTTAAAGATTCTTTAGGTTGCAGATTGTTTTACAGGTGGAAAACATTATTTAATCATAGCTATACAAACTTCAATGTGTTTCCTTGTCAGGTCTCATCACTAAGAATATTCCTCAATCACTTAAATGTCACGGAAAGTACCTTGTTGCCCGCTAGAGCAGTAATCTCCAAAGTGTGGGGAGTGTAAGATCATAGAATCAGAGAATGGTTTGGGTTGGAAGGGACCTTAAAGATCATCTAGTTCCAACCCCCCTGCCATGGGCAGGGACACCTTTTACTAGACTGGGTTGCTCAAAGCCTCATACAACTTGGCCTTGAACACTTGAAGATGATCCACTGGGGCATGTGAAGAAAATTTTAGAACACCTATTTACATATTTTTAGATCGTGAAAAGAAAAACTAAGCTATACTAGTATTTAATATATGGATTAACACTGGCACCCTAACTTGGTCTCTGTGTCAGATGTTCATGTTTGATGTGCAGTACGTGAGGTATCCTGAAGGAAGAATGGATGTTCTACAATGTGGAGGGTTTCACAGTGGCACCCTCAGTCTCCATTCTCTTTCAGCATATTGCAACCTATAGCAGTGTATGTGCGCCAGGTTAACTGGATTTACTGATTATATTATCTAGTTTTAATTAAACTGACTATCATGAAATTGACAAGTGGTTTAAGATAATTGGAGACAATACTAATAATGCGAGCACGTGCAAACAACAAGAAAATAGTAGAGCTGACAGTTCCCCTACTCCTAGTGCAGGCTCTTCATCAGCCACATTAGAAGGTAAAAACAATGACTACCTAATCAGTTCTGATAATAAGTTGGCCAAAATTGTCAAGACTATTTGAAATACAGATTTACACCTACCATTGTTAAGAATGAACCTTGCCCTGAGCATATAGTGTGCCTTAAGATATTAGCTAATACTGTGAAGCCGTCATGATTAGCAAGACATTTGAAGACTAAGCATGCAGAACATAAAGACAAACCTCTACAATTTTTTCAGTGATGTTTGAAGCCATGTGATACTCAATAAAGTACAAAATTTCACTAAACTTAATGATAAATCTTTAGAAGCCTCCTTTTGTGAAATACCTTTTGAGGTTTCCTACTCAGTAGTGAAAAGCAAAAAGCCAAATACCACTGAGGAAACAGTTGTTATTCCCGCCACGGTAAATTGGCTGAAATAATACAGGGAAATACTGGAATGAAAAAAAGGATGCTGGCATAAGTTTTCAGAGATAGCACCACAAGTGAAATTTGGTCATTGCATCATTCATAGGGGAACTCTTGCAACAATGACATTGGAGCCAGAAGTGCATGTGATGTCATCTGTGTGGTTAGTTTTTATAAAAACAAGACTTTCAAATAGTAGAATCTTTACAATACTTTGTAAGGAGATGGGCAGTGACCATGAAAATATTTTGTGCCACACAGAGGTTCACTGGTTATCTTGTGGCAAAGTGCTTAAGAGTTGTCAAACCCAAATCTTTGAGTTAAGCATTCTTCTTTCACAAAAAGACACTTCCAAATTTGCTGACCTTTTCTGTGATGACAAGTGACTGTCAGTAGTATGCTACCTAGTAGATACTTAAAAAAACCCCACCAAACCAAAAGCACAGTTAATATGCCTCTTCAAGGTAAAGGTGACATTTTAAAGATGAGTGAGAAAGTAACTGCTTTTCAGAAGAAACTCATGCTGTGGAAAGAGCATTTTGAAAACAGATGTTTGGAAAGGTTTCCTTTGTTATGTGATTTTGTTGCTGAAAATGATGCCAGCTTCTTACCTACAAAAACTCTCATATTTTACACTTAAAAAATTAGAAAACAGAATTTCCTAGCCTGTTTAAAAATCTTCAGAATGCAGAGTTTCAGTGGGTTTTGAACCCATTTGTTAAATATGTAAAAATGCAACACATTCTGATTAGTTTGCAAGAACAACTGACATCAGGGAAGATAAAAATTTACTAGCCAAAATGCAAGAAAAACCTTTGCATAATTAGAGAATGGAAGTAAAAAATTAGTATCATGATTTAGGAAATGCAGCCAATGATGCACTTCCTTCATTTGGACCTGTGTATCTTTGTTATTTTTTCAGCTATGACAGCCGTTAAAACCAAGTAATGAAATAAACTGAACTCAGAACCAGACCTTCAAATTGCCATACCACAGAGTGTTAAACCAAGATTTAAAAAAACAGTGAAGCATATTCAATCACATAACACTCACTCAAAAATATTATTAACAGTTTTAAGTGGGAACAAAAAATTTTTTGTATCATTAGTAAAATAAAAACTTTTTTTATTAATTTTAGTCTATCTCATGCTTTTTAAATGGTTTTTTGCATATATTTTATAATGTACATAATATATTAGCACAGTAGTACATATTTGTATTTTATAAATATACTGATGGTTTGTGCTCAAAATTTTTTTGTTGGTAGGAGTGCATGATCAACAAAATGGGGACTAGTGCACTATAGTGCACTCTCTCTTTACCAACACCTGCCCATCATTTCTTTTTCTTCACACTAATTAAGGTCCTAAATAGAGTAACTTAATGCAAACTCATTTTTCTTAATCGCCAGTGTTTAGCAAATGAAAGAGGTGGGGTTTCCCTCTTGAATGTTTTTAATACTTCATTAAAGAATGTTAACTGCAAAGGTGCTTTTCCATATCAATGAAATAATTAGAGTTAAGCATAACACAGTTTTCAAAATTAAAACAGGATTTTTTTTTTATGTTATTTTTCTTATACAGCAGAGTCTCAACTTGATATTTCATGGTTCATACTCCTTCAAAAATCTTTTAAATGAGGTTTTTCTTATGATTTAGTAACAGCTGGAAGTTCCCATTTATGTGGTAGGATTGCAACCTAAATGATGAGATATGACTAATAATGCAAATGTGTATTTATTAAACTTGATATAAATTTTTTAGCCTAGTCCTGCATTTATTAAATCAAACATTTTTAGATCAGAAAAATTGTAATTTTTTTGTGGCCTCCCAGTGTTAAATCATGCTTTCATCATTTGTTTGATTAAAAATAATGATTAATTTCTGGGGTTTAAAAGAGTATATGAAAATTACACTTAATTCTGAAAAACTGTGCAGTTGAAAGCATTTGGTAATCTTCAGCTGCAGACTGGATGAATCAAACCTCTATGGGAAACAAAGCTTGGTGTTCTTTCTTGTAATGATCAGAGGTTAATCCTTAGGAAAGTGTGAGGACAGAACTGCCGTTGAAACATCTTGGGTAACATGGAGACTGGACACTTTCTCTTTCATGGTCTTCATGTAAGCACAAATAGTGCTTTTGTTCCATGGAATATTAAGAACACATTGGGCAACTCATGGTCTCGATCTTCTACAAAATTATAAAACGTTAAAAAAAAACCAGAAACCCAGGAAAACTAGTGCAACAGAGGAGGTCCATGGAAAATCATACGTTTAGGATTTTTTTTTTTTAATTTGACAAGCATAGCATAAACTTAATCCATTTTTATTTATGCAACATTTAGCTTACAAAGGCTGTGGCTGTGTCTTTGATAAATGTGTATTCTGCCGTATGTAATGCTGTTGAAAAGATGTAATTAGATGGAGTAGTGGTAGTTAGCCTTGAAGAACTATGCAGTGACTTTGATACCTGAGCCACAAAGCTATCACAGGGTAACACTGGCATTTTCCTGTGACATTTGCATCACCATGACTCAGTTTGGTCATGTAATGAAGTAATTCCACGATAAGAACATTGCAAAGAAATGGAAAGACACTGCTGAGAGTTAGGTGTGTTAGAGTACCTTGAAAAAAATGCATGTAGTTCTGGCATCAGTTATAAATAACTGGAAGTATTCACACACTGGAATAAATTCCATTCCATTTAAATCAAGTTTTCTGTTATCCCATGCTATACTAGAACTAAAGAAGTTGTAACAACCGCTATCGCTTTAATCTGGTAGTCTCAGAAATGATAGAAAGATGTTATAAAGGAGTATTTTTATAATTTGCTAGCAAAATGTTATATTTCATTGCTAACAATGGAAATGTGAAGTTACTATAAAGTATTCCTGAGGGTGATGAAGGTAATGATAACTTATATTGCAGTGATAATTTGGAAGCCCCACCTTAGATGTGGGCCCCTCTGCTTTAAGCATTACACAAGTATGTAGTAATCGCAGCCTTTGCCAGAGATGGAATTCTGAATAGGTAAGATAGAAAATGTGGGAAGAACTGACATACAAAACAGGTATTAAAAGACAGATATATTTCATATGAGTGGTAAGTTTTATTTTTAAAGGCAAATGAAATAAAATTACATAAAATACCACATTATGCATTTTGAAATACTAGTCTTCTATTTAAATGCCCTGCTGTTTGCAGGGATTGAATACCTGAAAGGATTTCGAGTAATACTTGAGGAGTTAAAATCAGAGGGAAGACAATGCCAGCAGATGGTTTTAAAAGATCCAAAGCAGCTCAGCCCCAGTTTTAAACGAACAGTAAGTGCTTTGTTTCAAGAAAAGTTTCATTGTTGCTTTATTGTGTGAGTAGCCTTGAAAGTGCTTATATGCTGCCTATAAATCTAAGTATATCTCTATCTAAATATATACAGGATATGCTGTTTACTAGGATGCAGCTTGCTTCCTAAAAGTATTCTTTAAGCTAATGATAGTTGTTGCTCTAGAGGCAGATCTGGTCCCCTTCTATAGAAGCTTTCCTGAAGCTGGAAACTGTCATTTGGGTGATGCAGGAGTATGGGTGCACATCTGTAGTAGCCCACATCCAACTCTGTATTGAGATTCCTCATATCAATGTGTAATGGAGGGGTAGATAAAGGGGTTTTAGTGTATTGATTTCTGCTTATGTTTGCAAAACTGTGGGTTTGTTTTGAAAGATACTTTTAGTTATAGTAGTTGACTTTAAAACGTGCTGCAATCTTGTATTTTTGTAGGGAATGGAATCCCAGTCCTTTGTAAATCTGAAGTTTGAAACAGATTACTTTGTAAAGATTGTTCCTTTTCCTTCCATTAAAAATGAAAGTAATTATCACCCATTTTTCTTCCGAACTAGACGTAAGTATTGCATATCATCTCTTCACAAATGGGTGTTGTCATGTCCCCCCCCCACCCCTGGCGCTTTAGTTTTCATAACAAAGTAGTAGTTCACAACAGTGTAGTAGCTGATGATGAGTCTGGGTTAAGATAGTTACTGACGTAGTCTTTGAAGGAAGATCTGGGTGTTAAGTGGAAAGAATTTGAATGCTACAGATAAATCTGTGGTGTATGGTAATACATGTTAGGCAACCACCGAAAGAAAAGTCTCAGGTAGGCCTGAGATTATTTCAGGTTTGCCTACAGCAGGATTACTCCTGTGGTTCTTGGGAACATTTGTCTCATGAAGACGGTTTGCTCCTCCTCCTCTCTGGACATTATGGTTGGGTTTTTTTTGAGATTCCAGTTTCAAAAACAGATATCTAGAGATAGGTATAGATGAGTACATATAAAATTAGATAGCAACAAATCAAGTTGAATTTCTCAAAATTACTTAGCAATTCTCACTGGAGTTAGAGAAAACAAACTTGAATAAGCTCCTCAGTGCTTAAATAGTATGATGAGAAACTGCAAGTACCCTTTGGGTTGATATTTGTCCTGCTTAGGGTTTTTTTGTCCTATAAAACTTTCTTAAAATATTTTCAAGTTGGCCTGTTGATGCAGACTTCAGTAACACTTGTCTTTAAGTATGCTGAGCATTATTACATTTACTCTGAGTAAATGTATTTCAGGCTAGTTTCAACTTCCTCTCCTGCTGTACTCTGCCTAGTGCTATCCCTTTTGTCTCGCTAAGGGATGCTGTTTTCAAATTATTGAACCTGTGTTTCTCATATAAAGATGAGAAGGGACTTAAAATCATAACAAAGAAGCTAAGATTGCAAAATGTATTTACTCCATGCATATTAGGGACTGGGAAAGAAATGGGGGTATTGTATTCAAAACTGTGAACTCCCTTCTTTTGTCCTCTTGTTTAAATATCATAGCATTTTGATGCTGTATCATTAATAATTTTTCTATGTATTTGTAGCATGTGAATTGTTGCTACAGCCAGAAAACCTTGTCTGCAAACCTTGTAAGTAAAATGTGATATTTTCTGTATATTCATCTTACAAAAAGTTACTGTACTTGAAGAGTCACTTTTTCCAATTCATGAATATCTCCTCTGACAGACTGGAAGCCAAGGAATCTGAATGTTACCCAGCAGGGTTTTAACATGCAAGTGTCCTTTGATCATGCACCTCACAACTTTGGGTTTAGGTACTACTTTCTTCACTACAAACTTAAGCATGAAGGGCCATTTAAGCAAAAGACCTGCAAACAGGTATGTCCCTGAGTTTTGCAACTCTTAAAAGCACAAAGCCTATTAACTTAGATGTTCATTCTAAGGCTTTATAGAAACTTTTAAGACTTAATATACTACCAGTTTTAAAATTCTTAAACTATTTATGTAAATGGTACTATTTATGTAAATAATAATTGTATTGTGATAGCACTCATCAGTCAAAACCAGGCTTGAGGGACTCCATTGGAGCTACATAGTATAAGCAAATGGGAAGGGACTGTTCTCTCTCTTGAAGACCCTACAACTAATTAACTTCAAACTGCAGTTTTATTATGTTTCTTATACATATTATTTCCTGTGTTATTTTCCTTAGCTTTGCTTAGTATTCAGTGGCAAGTTTGTTCTCAGTGATCAACCTTTCATCCTAAGTCTCTGAAAGCTTGAGAGCTTCAGGCAATAATGTAGAGTTCATGTATTAGACCAAACTTTTAGGAGTTTTTTTTTATAATTATATTTTAGTTCTGCAAGCAGAGGATTGTAGTCCTTGCATATTTGAATGGAGAGGCTTAGTTTTGCTGGTTTAAGGTGTCTTAATACAGGAGGGCACTGTATATTTCTAAATCAATATGAATGTATTTTTTATTTGGTTTTAAAAGTATGTGAATGGCTTGCAAAGTATTCTCTTTCTTTGATGTAGGAGCAAAACACAGATACTACAAGTTGTATTCTTCAGAATGTATCTCCAGGGGATTATATAATTGAGGTAATACTTAAAAACAGTCATTTTGTACAACAGCTAAATGGAGAAATTAACTGAAATTAAAGTATTTCAAGTCACACTGATAAAATTGAACTTCAGACATCCCTACTGAAGTATCTTGGGCAAATAAAGGTTTTTAGGCAGATTGTTCTTGGCCTTCTTATACCTTTGCTTCCCTGAGTACATAGCAGTTTCATCTGTGCCTTCAAGTAAAGTTGTGCATAATTCTTGTAGTTTGGTCGGTTTTTACTGTACTTAAAAGCTGTGTTATTTCTCTTGTATTTCTCTTGTCATCATCACTTGATGACAGTGAACTCTGAAAAGTTAATATTACAACATTAAACTATGTACCAACAAAGACAAATGATTTCACTGATTACTAATTTGAGGTGCTCTTTAAGTTTTTGAACAGTAAGTTTCTTCACATTTGATCATGAAAACAGTTATAGTTATTTACATGTTGCAGAAAATAAACTTCCACAAAATAAAATTCAACTTTTACTTTTCAAAGCTGGTTGATGATACTAATACAACAAGGAAAACAATGCACTATGCACTAAAACCAGGTATGAATTTTGTTTTTTAAACAGTATATAGTATTTACCTTATTAATTTACATTCAGTTTTAATTATGTTGAAAATAAATCTTGATTTTACCCATGTCTGTTTGCCATAATCAAGACTACTGAGGCAGCTGGGCAGTGATTTTTCTGACCAAATGAAAAAAGAGTAGACATGCACACTTGTATATACACATCTTCATCTCTGTACATTTATATTTAGTACAGTTTAGATCAATATATCATTGGAAATCATTGTGGGAAAGTCACTTTTGTTGTATATATGGATATGAAGAATCATAGCCTGTATCTTAGTTGCATACTACTGATGCATGCAGTAGTGTGGAATAATGTAATGAAACCGTGAGAGTAGCCTAAACACATTACCTGCCTATGTTCTTCAGCCCTGAAATCAAATCAAGCAGTCTGGAAAACCTGTCGGGTGACTGTTTAACATGTCTATGGATCAGACCAGTTATTGAGAAGGATATTCTGTGCAGGAAGACAGTCCTTTCAAAGTGGTGGTGGCTAGTTCAGCACTCTGGAACAAAAATCTGTCAGATCCAAATGACTATTACGTATCTTATTAAAACTATACTTCATGTAAAGCTCTTCTCATGGTGGGAGGTATGAATTGTCACGCAGCATGTGTTAATTATGTTAGTTACTCTAATGCTGCGGTGATAGGGGCAATCAGTATAAAACTGATTTAAAATGGAGCAGAACATGATGTTTGATTCTACTGTATATTTAAGAATTACCTAAAACACTGCTGCAGTGTTACATTCCCAGTGTGAAGATTTGATTAGGTAAGTATAATATAGCTTATTTGCATATGGCTAATTCTGCTTTATTTTTCAAAGTACATTCTCCGTGGGCTGGACCAATAAGAGCTATTGCCATTACAGTCCCTTTAGTTGTCATTTCAGCATTTGCTACGCTTTTCACAGTCATGTGCCGCAAGAAACAGCAAGGTAAGAGCGTTTATTCAATACAGAGTTCCATTTAAAGATGCACTTTTGCAACCAAAACAGTCTTAACTAGTATGTTTATTCCAGAAATACCTTTATCTGAAGAGCGAGCTTTTTCTTCTGCCCTCTCCCCTCTCTCCCCACAGCTTTTTTGTGTGTTGAAACTTTTAGCATATTCTTAATCAGTACTTGATGGTAATTTGTTGCCATGGAAAGTATTGTATCACAAATCAAGACAAATCAAGGAGAGAACAAAATTGCTGTTGGGAAATATTTTGGGTTTCAGGTTTCTTCTTATTTGTGAAAGTACTACATGACCAAGTGCAATACAAACAGATCTGTAAATTGATATATTTTAAACACTCCCTTATTTCATTCAGAAATGTCTGATTCTTTTTTTTTTTTTTAAACCAGAAGGAAAGTAAAGCCATGTGATACCAATACAGTTCTCAGCACTGTCTGGAATATTACCTGTGTCTATTATTTCAGATTTGCTCACTTTCCTGGAAGTTGCCTTTGGACTTCATCCTAAGCCATCTTCCTAAATTTACTCTTTCTAAGACTTACTTGCAGATGTTTCTCTAAATTAGATTCCATCCCTCTTTGCTGACTTCTCTCTTGTCTGTGTCCAGGAGCTGGCAAGTCACACTTGTTACATTGAGATGTTAAAACCCAATTGGCATTTTTTGTAGAATCTAGGGAATCATGCGGTTTCATGAATATGGAAAAAGAGATTACTTACCCAAACCTCACATATCTGTGTTATCCATCTGAATTTTGGCATTGAGGTATACTGCAAGTGCTATATGCCATCTGGGTTAAATCCTTTTACCTTCTGGTCTTCTGTAGCTATCCCTTTGTGCACAGCTAGCACAGTTCCAACAAAAACCACAGACAAATCACTAAGGATATGTCTACAGAGAGAGTTGTTCCAGAATAGTTATTTCTGATTAATTGTTCTAAATTAAATCCCTAGATGGATATTTGTATTTTGAAATGATCATGCTTTATTCCAAATCAACTGTAGAACTAGATTGAATTAGTCTGGTGTAAGACTGGGCTTTTATGTTCCAGCATAAACACATCTATACAAGGAAAGAAACACTAATAATTATTTGGATTTAAATTAATCATCTCTTAATTTAAATTAATGTCAACTTAATGTCCAAACATGTGTGTGTATATATATACCAGAGAGATACTGTATGATATTCTGAGGGATCTGTGTTTCTGGAGTTTAATATTCTTACCTGGCTTGTGTTGTGTTGTTTTTTTTTTTTTTAAATAAGGGACTTTGTTATATGGGAAACTCTTGATGATGATACATCTTTAAGGCTTATAGTATTTCAACAGAGAGGTGAAGACTGTTGAAGCTGGATAGAGGTGAAACAACCTCATTCTATTTATAAAATAAACCTTTCTTAAGTTTTCTGAGTTGTACAGTAATAACTGCACATTTCACTTTCAAAGTGTGTTCCACATATGTGGCAACTCATAAGCTAGATCAATAGAGTGTGTGCAACTTTTCTTTTTCAGGCTGGAAGGGAATGTCTTTTGAAAAAAGTCGTTACTGTATGCATTAGTAATGAGCCTACAAAAGTTTAAAAAAAACCCAAAACAATCCTAAGCTTTATAGTGTGAACTCTCTTTCTCTCTTCTAACTTAGAAAATATATATTCCCATCTGGATGAGGAGAGCTCAGAATCTTCAGCATATGCTGCAGGTCTCCATGCAGAAAGACTTCACCCCCGGCCAAAAGTGTTCATCTGCTATTCCAGTAAAGATTGCCAGAAACACATTAACGTCATCCAATGCTTTGCTTATTTTCTTCAGGACTTTTGTGGCTGCGAGGTAAACAGAGCTTCCTTAATTGAAACAGCACCCCCAAAACGCATGATATGTGCTTGAAAGTTAGGTATTTCAACGTCTCCTTTCCACAGAGATAACTTTATTTTTCTAAATATTGGCAATATAAATTTTCTTTTCTTAGCAAAAGGAACAGATCATAGCCCGTGTTAAAAAAAACAGAATAGTGGAAAATGTGTACTGCCTTGATTCCAGGACTTTCATTCAGCCATGTTTAGCTTGTTTCACATTAACTGCTTTTTCTATTTAGTAGGTCTTGCGTCTTTGTAGTTGGCAGCCACAAAGAGGTATTAGTGTCTACCTGATATACTTCAGTATTCCTAAAATATGTTTTATATTGTAATTTTAAAGCAGTTGAATCTACCAAAACTCCTACTCATTGAGAAAAATCTGTGTAATTAGGATTAATTTTTGACATTATGTCTTAATTTTTATTGATTTTTCCCTTCTGTTAATGCTGTAAAATCAGCATGTCTTTTTCTTGGATTTGATTTAAAACTATGAGACAAATTCAAATTGTTACTTTGAAGGACTAGGCTTAGAGTCTCAGACTGCTTTCTAAAATATAATCAATGTGGCCAGTCTTTCACTTCTCAACTGTAAAAAGGCAAGACAACTGTTAGTCTATTTTTGCTGCATTTTAATCCTGCCACCGTGATGTTAGAGGGATAAACGGGAACTGCGTTTTCCACTATACAGCAAGTCTGGCCTCTAGTGGCCAAACACAGTAACATAAGCGATGCCTCACATGTTTGGGGATGTTCACAATTGATTCGTATGTTTAAAATAGTTCAGGTAAGGTGTTTTATAAGTAACTTACTTGAGTCCCCTTTTTAGAGATGTACTTTAGCGCTGCAACACCATACCTCTCTGGAATAGTGTTAAGGTGAGCTGTTACCGCTATAACTGTGTACCATGGAACATGTGGTATCAAGCATCATTTAAGATTTATATAACAAAATATTGATAGCAACTACATACAGAAATAACACATGTTATTATTAAAGCTATGGAGTTTAATATAAAAACTGATACTCAATGCATAACAGAACAGTTGCACAAGTATTTTTCATATGGAATTGGCATGATTTCTCATAAAAGACAAAACCAGTGGCATTTAGAGGCATTTAAAATAATAACTTGACCATACTAAAAATCCTTTCTCACAGACAGGAGATCAGACAGTAGTTTGAAGAACAGAAACAAAAACAGACACAAAAGAAAATCTACCTGCATTGTACCTTTGTCAGAGTATCTCCCAAGCAGCTGTAAAATGACTTCTCTTCCCACGCACAGAATAAAACAGTTCAGTTGGAAGGAGCCTACAGTGATCATCTAGTCCAACTGCCTGACCACCTCAGGCATGATCACTTTCTTCCTGTAGCTACAGACTGTGCGGTAACAGTTTTCATGAGTCCTTGTGTTCTAGGCACCCACCTGCTGTTGGTCTTCTGACATGGCAAAGTTTTCCACTCTGTTATGGATGATATAGCAGAGCAAAAATACTTTGTTCTCTGGGAAAATGCTTGAGAGAAGACTTCATAAATAGTTTTGATGTGTGTCTATTATGAATGTTTTTTGCATCTATTTTTTTCTCTTATTCTACTCCTCATTCTTTCTTTCATGAGATAAACCACTGTCCTTCATCTTGGTGTAGACAGGCATTTCAGACCGTAGAATGTTCAGAAAATTTGACAAAGTACAAAATAAAACAACTCATGATAAAATTTTCAGAGCTTTCTTATCAGAGAAAGCTGCTGCTGGTTTGCATCCTAACTGAAAATGTTATAGGCACTACTTATGTTTGTATCTAGATATGAAAATTCTTGGTATCAGACTTCATTCATATAGAAAAGATGATAAATTAATATGGAATTCCATTACATTCAGCACATTAAGGACCCAAATATACAACAACAGTTAAATTGTTTGAGGCAGGCACAATACATGGCTTGTTGTGGATAGATGATACCTAATTTGATCACATAAGTAAATAGTAATTTACCTGGTCCAGCCACATTTTCTATTTTCTTCTTATTCCACAAAAAACATTGCTATGTACCAAATCCATAGTGGTTTTATTTTTTAAGAAACTACCTAGTTTACATTCAGCTACTTGGCTTTGCACCGTTACTTGTTGATTCCATAAATTTATACATAACATATGTATAACTGGGTATGTTTTTCTTTAATAAATAAGCAGCAAAATGGGTTCATATAGTAACTTGCATTCTTGTGGTTTTTTTTTTTTTTAAAGTCTGAAAGGTTTTCTTTTTCACCTTAGCAATTCAGCCACTTCCTTTACCCAGCAAAATATTCAGCCTGCAAGCAAAGTTTAGAATGAATGTGAGGCCTTGCTTATTTTGGTGAATAACTACTGACATAGTATTACTGATTCCAGTTTGTCCACTATCAGTGCTCTGTTAATTATTACCTATTTCTCTTTTAAAACAGCTTGCTTTTTCATCACAGACAAGCTATAGTTAAACTCATCATTAATTCTCAATTGTTGGATAAATACAAGCTGACTCACTGAGTATAACTCACTTAAATTTTACTAGCTAATATATCTAATAATGAATATCAACCAGAATGTTCTTTTATTTTCTAGGTAGCTCTAGATTTGTGGGAAGATCTAAAAATTTGTAAAGAAGGTCAGAAGGAGTGGCTTATTAAAAAAATAAATGAGTCCCAGTTTATCATCATTGTGTGTTCTAAGGGAATGAAGTACTTTGTTGAAAAGAAGAACTGGAAACACAGCGGGGTAACCAAAGATGCAGGACAAGGAGAACTCTTTCTGTTTGCTGTGTTGACTGTTGCAGAGAAGCTTCGTCAAGCAAAGCAGAATTCAAATGACCTCTGCAAGTTTATTGCAGTCTACTTTGATTACTCCTGTGAAGGAGACATCCCTGGTATTCTGGATCTAAGTACAAAATACAAACTGATGGACAATCTCCCTCAGCTGTATTCACATTTACACTCCAGAGATCTTAGTGTACAGGATTCAGAGGCATTTCCTGTTAACATTAGTAAAAGGAATTATTTCAGGAGCAAATCTGGGAGGTCCCTTTATGTTGCCATTTGCAATATGCATCAGTTCATTGATCAGGAACCAGATTGGTTTGAGAAACAATTTATTCCCTTCCCTCCACCTTCTTTGCATTACTCAGAGCCTGTCATGGAAAAATTTGATTCGGGCTTGGTTTTAAACGACTTAGTGAATAAACAGGTGATGGATAGTGATTTTTACCTGAAAACAGATGTAAATATTATTTCAGCGGGGAATTCAGACTCTCATTGTATAATTCAGCACTTAAACCTTGGAGAAGATATAGAAACTCAGGACATTCAAGGTGGTGGCAGCTCTGTTCTTCAGCCATTGTTACATGTTAAAGCTTCAAATCTTAAAGATATGCCTCGAGATTCTGGAATCTATGATTCATCTGTTCCTTCATCTGAATTATCTTTACCTTTAATGGAAGGACTATTGACAGACCCAATTGAAACATCTTCCATTACAGGAAGTGTTTCTTCATCATCGGGTTTAGGTAAGATACAGCAATGTTTCAAAAATTATATTCGGTTATTGTAAGCATATTTCTACCATCTCAAAATACTTAAGATAATGTGTGAGGAGCCACATAGAAGGCTGCAGAGAAAGGTAAGCATTGTATAAAGCTGGTAAAAAAGTATAGGTTTCAGTAACTTTTGAAAAATTAATCTTTTCCTTAACTTATTGTGGGGGAGGGATTCTTAGCGAAGTAAGAGTTCACTAAAATTCTATTAATAAGTCAATTCTCATTAATTGACCTATTATTGGAGAGATGGTGTCTTTCTCCCAGGGACTCCTTCGCAGCTGGGATACTCAGCTGAGAGCTGTGTGGCTTAAGAGGGTGATACACTGAAGGCCATAAATCTAAAACTGACATCCTGTTTTGCTCCAGCACATACTAGAACCTTTAGGGATATAGTCTGTACTGTGATTAACTCAAGTTTCAGAAGTACATTTGGCTTCTCATTGGATGTGGGGCTGGGGGAATGAACAAAAGGGTTTCAGTGGAGGAATTTAAATGCTTGGAAGACACTCTCCAAAATAGATACCCTGTTTAGATGCCTACAGTTAAAAGGTGTAAATACTGCCTCAGGCTATATAAAAAGTTGATCTGACCTTACTAGTTACATACAGTACATTGAACTGGCATGACAACTACATCAGTGTGGAATGTTCCAGCAATTGTATTCATAGGATAAAACTGACATTTTCCTTAAGCAGCTACAACAGGTGAATATTGCATTTTGATGGTGCTGTGCTGTTCTGTGTTCTTGAATGAGTGTTGACAGTGGGCTACTTTGTTAGATTTTTCTCTTGGCTAAATGGATTTTATTTTTTTTTTATTCAGATAATTCAGAACTAATGTTTGATGCTAGAATTGTTGGGAGGGGAGGAGAGAATATAGATGTTGGTTTACAGATACAGCATCTATATCTATAGGCTAGGTAGTCCATAGGACAAAATAACTAAAACTTGGAAGCCTTTCAGGTGGAAAAAAAATGCAGATTTACTGATTTAATTACATAAGCCACAAATACTCTGTTATTGTTTCAAAATTAGTATTATATTCTTTAATTTCCTGCCATCTTGTAACATAGCCTTTCCTCACATTTGTGGGAAGAATTACAGATGATATCTGTAAAGGTTCTAGTGTTGGATGAAAGTAGGATGCTAGTTTAAAATGTATGGCCTCTCTTTAAGAATGCTTTACCAGTATTCCCCTCCTGATTCAATCACAGGGCTGTCAGCTGGGTGTCCCAGCTGCCAAGGAGTCACTGGAAGAAAGAGGCAGTCTTTCCAGTAATTAATTCTCAAGTCACATACCTACTTGTTAACATGTTTCAGCTGTAGAGGTTAAACATTACAGCACTAGCTGGTAAAGCTGGATCTTAACACTCATGTTCTAACATCTTAAGAAACCACAATAACTTCTGGCATTGTCCCATTCCCTGTCCTAAAGCACCACCCTGACTGACTCTAACTCTGAACTCCCCTCACCCAAATCAAGTCCTGATCAGGTGGAGGGTACAAAGGAGACAGTATCTAGAACTGAGCATCGTCTGCCTATTAGGATGCAACCCATTAAACCTTGTTACTGTCCCAGACATTCAGAATATTTATACCCCTATTATTTATAGGCCTAATAATGAGAGGAGTAGATAGATTTATTTTTTTTAGCTTTTATTCTTGCTCTAAGAGTTGGACATGTCCAGATTATTACTCTGAATTCACAGTACCATTTCTGTTCTGACTGCCTATTTTTTATCCATTACTTGGTCAGAACAGAACTGAATAGCTCTGTCATTTAGCGTCTCAAGGTAGATCTTTCCTTTATTCTTTAAATCCTAAGTCACATAATTTGTAATAATTTCTATCTTTCAGTGCAGTTCATGTGCAGACTGCTGATCTGCAAAGAAAAGATTCTCAAAGAGATCATCATATTGATGAAGTTCAAAGCAGTTTAATTTTGAGGAAGTACCAACAACCAAACCTTTACTAAGTCCATTCACTAATAAGGTCTTCTGTAAGAAGCCCTGCCTGGAGACAAAAATTATATTAATTCTTTAGATAAGGAGTTACTGAGCATGGTAGTTCAGCCTCATGAATGTATGGCATTATGATCCAGAGAGTTTTCATAAGTTTTCTTTGCATTGTTTCTAAAATGTTGACCGAATACAAAATCAATGTTTCAATTAATGCACCTCACTTTCTTTTCCTTTTATAGGGGAAGAAGAGCCTCCTGTAATCACTGCTACAAAATTCTTAGTGCCTGGAGTATGTAAAGCAGAACTTCATTGCCATTTCCATACTGACGAACTGCAGGCAATTGCTCCTTTATAATACATTACAACATTGTTATGCATTGCCACTTTATCAACAGCCTCTGTTTGTGCTTCAACTACCACACTGTCTCAGCACTAAATCTACTTGAAGGAATAATTACTCCTGAAGATCTGTTATTCCTAAGGGATTTTTTTATGGCCAGTAAACTTGAATCTGTTGGTCTTTATGTAAAGTCTTTCATGATTTGAAAAATGCAGCATGGAAAAATAGATGGGAATACATTTCAAAATTATTCCTATTACTAATTTACATGTCATGATATTACACTGTTTACAGATGCCATGATAAAAATTGACTTTTTTTTTTTTTCTAGAAATAATCTTCCAACGGGACATAAAATAGCTTGGAACATTAAGTCTTAGTAAATTTTGTAGTCCAGCCTCTGGTTTTAAGTGCTAACATACTTGATGGCAGGAGTGTTGTAGTAAATGAGAGCAGGATTTTTTTTCAGAAGCAAGATAAAATGCCAAAGGTGAGATCAGAAATTCTCCATCAGAAGAAATAATTTTGGTTTAGAAATGTTTGAGCTCCTTTCCTCACAGTCTCCTTTCTTTCCCGAATGTTAATGTGTCTCAGTATTTAATTTCAGATAAGCGTGTATCTCCCTCTTCTGTATGATTCTCCTACCTCTTATCCAAAATCTGGCTATGACTCACAAATAGTACCACACTGAGTCTGAAGTATCATTTTTATAACAGACAGAAATACAGATCCTGCATATACTGAGTGATGCCATGGAAACAAAGTTTCCCTTTTTCTTCCTGGAAGGGCTAATATAAAGAATACTTTAGAGAGATGAGGGAAGGCGGACCAAATTTTGTATTTAAGACATCATTCTGGATTTGTTCAGCCGTGAGATGAGTATGCTTTATGGGGGATTTCATATTATCCTTCAAGGACATGCTGCTGCAAAACCACCTGGGGTAAAACAAGTTAAGTGGTTAACAGGCATGAATACTTTGCTCTGTTTTGAGCCAACCAGTAAACAGAAGCCTATGAGTTTTTTTGCAGTTCACACACATTACTTAAGTGATTAAGATAGCATAATATTAATAGTGTTATATTAACAAAAAAATGCTAAAACTACAACTGGACATGTTTATCTAAAGACACAGAGCATGCATATCCTTTCTTCTGCAGTGACCAGGCAGGTATACTATCATTCAGAATATCCCTGCTGTTTCCAAAGAACAACTTTTCATAAGTAAAACCCATCTATATAACTGCAATTCTAGGCACTATAATAATAAGCATGATGACAGCAAATAGTAAAGGCTACCATATTAATGTGCCCTTGCAAATTTTGCTTATGAAACCAGATTCTGTCTCGTTTAATATGTCTTCACATTCCACTAACAGGAGGTTATTTTAGGAATACATCAAGGGAGAACTCAAAACACCTTAAATATTCTTTCAGTTTTGATAGATGAGAATTAGACATTGCTAACCGTTACATTGTATTATCCATTTTAATAGACTGAGATAGAACTATCAAACCAGTGATGATTTTGGCTGAGTAGCTTTAAAGCTCCTGGGGTTTTTTTTGCATCAGTTTATATTTAATTATTTGAATTTCCAAACAAAAGACTCTTGAAATTGTTGTCACAGATGGAGCAAGAAAGTGCTTTAACAGTTCTTTGAACAGAACCATCGATGGCAGACCTCTGTCATGCTTTGCAATTGTAATATGGAATTCTGTGATCAACTAGACGTGTCAGATTTGGAGGGCCTTGTCCATTAATGTCATGTTCCTTACTCTTCCAGTTTTCTGAATTTGAAAGAATGCTAACTGGAAAACTTCACACTCGCAATACCTAAGTAAGTTTAGGTAGTTTTATGTACATGGTGAATCATCTGCACCTTTGATGATTTTATTCTATTACTTTTTTTATGCTCTGCTTTGGGCTGTACTGAAGGCAGAATTCTTCATGTTTTCCTGTTCTTTGAAGTTGAAAAATACTTGGGTCAAATTATGCAGAATAATCTAGCAGTAAATGCTCCTCCACTAAATCCAACTATGAAGGATCTTGATTCAGTGCAATTCTTGCTGTTCTACTAGAGGAGTTTGGATTTATAAGACACAGGCAGAAAGTGTGCTGAAGAGCTGCTGTGCATAGAAATGCCAAAGCTGCAAAACATGAAGAGGAGGCAATTTCTTAGCAATTAGCTGGTAAAGGTAATGCTGCTTTCCTCTGTGGAAAGCCCTAGCTCACATACTGTTATTTTATGCTGGACTAAAGATAGGGAAGATTTCCTGGGTTCTGTTAAATTCAGTTGCGGAATTGGTGTTACTTAATGGAATTACGTTTTCATTTTGAGCCCAAAGAAAGCTTAGTTTTGAAAATGGATGAAAGCAGTTTTACAAAGAATCACTTGTCATTAATGTTTTTATTTCTTCAAAATTTGCTGTAAAATCCTGTAAATCTTATTTCTTTAATTATAAAAGGTCTATGCAGATGCCAGTCAAATCCATTGTGGGGGTGGGAGGGGGGAGGACAGTAGAATTCCTTCATTCCTTCTTAGCATAAGGTGAAAACAGCATATTGTATGTCCTCAGAAGAAAGACAATATAAGTAATTGAAAATTCAGAGTAGGACAGCCCATACTTAAAATATACAAAATTGAGAAAAGTAATACTTAATCTGATTTAGCATAGTTTTTTTACAAAGCCACAGTGCTTAAAAAAATTAGAAAAATATTGTGTATATTGAGATGCTGGAAGGACATAGTACTGAATTTGCAAGAATTCTGTATTTTCCCTCCAATGAGAATAACAGCAAAAATCCTTGTAAAAAAAATATTTTTAAAACAAATATATTAACACACGTTAGAGGTTAGCTTACTACTATTGTCAAGCATTAGTAAACTCTAAGCAGAATGTTAATGGTGAAAGAATCCCTTTGATTTCTACTAGACTCAAGCATGTGGACATTGTTTGGATGTTTTAAAATGTATTTTCTGGGAGGGTGGAAAAAGCATTGGAAAGCTGAAGGTTCAAGATATGGCAGTGTGTTCAACATTTTGAATGCTAAGTATAGTTGTTGCCATAATTTTGTACCTGTACATAAACACAACTGTTGAAAATAGAATGCAGCTGACATTTGCAGAAATAAAATTTTTATACTATAATTTAGAAGTTAAATATAAAAATAAAACTTTTTTTTCACTTTCTTTCATTGGGCTTTTCTTAGTAGTGTAAGATGACTTGGCTTAAGAGTGCAATTGTTTTATCCAAAACACTTTTTTTGGATGCAGTTATGCACACCACACAAATAACCAGACTCTCTAACAGCTATTCATACTCTACATCTGGAATTGAAACAGATATTTTGATGAGTGTTTAATATAGTCAAACAACTGTAAGAAAGTTTAATTTTCTAAAACTTACCTTGGAAGCAAGGTGATTTAGTAGCTTGGCAGGCAAAAATGCCTCGCTTACGAGATGATGGTGAAAAATGTGCTCAGTTGTATCAGGAATTGTCACTGATTGCATCCCTAACTGGAATGATATGAAAACTTTATTACGAGAACTATTTCAAGTAGAGGAAAGGGAAAAGATTTTCCAAAAAGATAGATAGAGAGATTGCTCAGAGAGGCCAAGGATTAAATCCCTGGCCTGAGCAAGATCCAAACTGGAATTTCACAACTACTGAAGGAACAAGAGCTCACCAGGCTGCTATCCAACAGCTAATAGAAGCAGTCTGACAAGCAGGTGAGAAAATAACTAACCGGACAGAAGTTTTGGAAATTTAGGCCACATGCAGAGAGAGTGCCCGCTGAGACCCATGTCTGCACAAGGAGGATCTCCACCTGCCAGATGTCCTTGACCTCACTCGCAGTGAAAGAAATGATTCTCACCTTCTCTGGGAACTGAAAGAAAAATGGAACCTGTTGGAATCAAGGTAGATGAGCACGGTCGGATTTCTGCAAACGGTATTTATGTTAATTTTCTAGTGGATATGGGGGCAACCCTGTCTTTACTGAATTTTGAAGTTCCCCAGATTTTGAAAGAAACAGTAATAGTACAGGGAGCAGTAGGGAAAGAGATAAAATACTGATCTACCCCTTTACCTGTAATTTTGGATAAGAAATTGGTTTGGGGAAGATTTGTGATCTCTCCCAATTCCCCTATTTCCCTTTTGGGATGAGACCTTTTGCAGGAATTTGGTACATTTATCTCCTTGGCTCCAACAGGGAATTGATTTTAATGGGTTCAGAAGTAATTGAATTGGGAGATCAAAATTATTTGAATGATATACCACTTGAATTGGCTGCGGTTCCCAGAGAACTTTGGAGTGCATTGGGAGATGAAGTGGGATTGTTAAAAGTGTCTGAGCCGATTGTGATAAAAACAAAAGGAGGGACTCCTTCAATTCGTCAATATCCAGTTATAAATGAGGCCATTCCTGGTATAGAAAAACAAATTGCACAGTTTTTAGAAAAAGGAATTTTGAAGGAACGTTGTAGTCCTTATGATACTCCAGTTTTACCAGTGAGTAAACATAAAGTAGACAAAGATGGAGATCCTGAATATAGATTTGTTCAAGATTTACGAGCTGTAAATGAGCATGTAATTGCTTCACATCCTGTGGTACCAGATCCTAGTCTGATTTTTTTTCACAGAATCACAGAATCATCTAGGTTGGAAAAGACCTTGAAGATCATCCAGTCCAACCATTAACCTAACACTGACAGTTCCCAACTACACCATATCCCTCAGCGCTATGTCAACGTAACTCTTAAACACCTCCAGGGATGGGGACTCCACCACTGCCCTGGGCAGCCCATTCCAATGCCCAACAACCCGTTCTGTAAAGAAATACTTCCTAATATCCAGTATAAACCTTCCCTGGTGCAATTTGAGGGCATTCCCTCTTGTGACTTTGTTAAAGAGACTCATCCCCAGCTCTCTGCAACCTCCTTTCAGGTAGTTGTAGAGGGCGATGAGGTCTCCCCTCAGCCTCCTCTTCTCCAGACTAAACACCCCCAGTTCCCTCAGCCGCTCCTCATAAGACCTGTGCTCCAGACCCTGCACCAGCTTCGTTGCCCTTCTCTGGACACGCTCGAGTCATTCAATGTCCTTTTTGTAGTGAGGGGCCCGAAACTGAACACAGGAATCGAGGTGCAGCCTCACCAGTGCCGAGTACAGGGGTAAGATCCCTTCCCTGTCCCTGCTGGCCACGCTATTTCTGATACAAGCCAGGATGCCATTGGCCTTCTTGGCCACCTGGGCACACTGCTGGCTCATGTTCAGCCGGCTGTCAATCAACACCCCCAGGTCCCTCTCTGGCAGCTCTGCAGCCACTCCTCCCCAAGCCTGCAGCGCTGCTGGGGGTTGTTGTGGCCTGAGTGCAGCACCCGGCATTTGGCCTTATTGAAACTCCTCCAGTTGGCCTTAGCCCATCGCTCCAGCCTGTCCAGATCTCTCTGCAGAGCCTCACTACCCTTGAGCAGATCAACACTCCCACCCAACTTGGTGTCATCTGCAAACTTACTGAGGGGGCACTCGATCCTCTCGTCTAGATCATCATTTTAACACAGGTTCCAGTCTGGGCACTGTATTTTACGGTGCTTGATCTTACAGGAGATTTCTTTAGCATTCCAATTGCAGAAGAAAGCAAATCAATCTTTGCCTTCACTTGGCAAGAAAAGCAGTTAACCTGGACTAGGTTACCACAAGGATTTTACTAGTTCTCCAACAGTATTTTCTCAAATTTTGAAAAATTATTTACAAGATCTGTTTTTTCCAAATAAGTCTGTTTTGAAACAATATGTTGATGATTTGTTATTAGCAAGTAAAACTAAGGATGATTGTATTGGAGATACTGAATGTCTATGTATGCCACTTGTTAAAAGGGGACACCGTGCATCTCTGTCCAAAGTACAGTTTTGCAAAGAGCAAGTGAAGTATCTTGGATTTATATTAATGCCAGGAAAATGAGAGGTAGATCCTGAAAGAATTAAGGCGATTCAGGAGATACCTAGACCAACTACTAAAAAACAGGTAAGAGGATTTTCGAGACAAGTAGGGTTTTGTCGCCCTTGGATTCCAGTGTTTAGTGAAATAGCCAGACCTTTGCATGAGGCTACCCGAAATGAGGAAGTAGAACCAATTAATTGGAGTACTGGGAGAGAAAAAGCCTTTCGTACTCTAAAAGCAGCACTTTGATCTGCCCCTGCCCTGGGACTTCCTGATTATTCAAAACCTTTTAAATTGTATTGTGATGAAAATAAAGGAACTGCAAGAGGGGTGTTAGTACAAACTTTAGGACCACATGAACGACCTATTGCCTATTTTTCTTTTACGTTAGACCCAGTGACTAAAGGAACTCCTTTTTGCATTAGAGCAATAGCAGCAGCAGCTGAAATGGTAGAAAAACCAGGACAATTTTTCTAGGACATCCACTAACTGTCTGTGTACCCCATGAAGTATAGATACTATTAAAACAATATGCAGAGAAAGCTTTATCTCCTCAAAGGGCGCACAGATATAGTTGTATTATTGGCTGATAGTTTAAAATTGGAAAGGTACAACACATTGAACCCTGCTACCCTAATGCCTTTGCCCTCTGATGGAGAAAAAGATAACTGTAACCGTGTTCAATTATTAAATGTTAGATGTAGACTTGACAATCCCTGGAATACTTGGACCAAGGGCTATGGCAGATCTAAACGGCTGGGCTTTTCAGATTTTGTTTTTGCATATGGCATTCAGATACAGGAACCAACATGGGGAGTTGGGACATGGTGCTATGATCATCAGATGTATGAAATTTATGGTAATGCAGATTGGTGCTGTTATGGATTTGATAGGCAATCAGTTTACTTTTAAATTTAGGATTGTGATTCATAATGTGATGGGGGGGACCACAACTAAATTACTCTTTTTGGACTAATGTGTTTAGGCATTCCATAGATCATGTAAATCATCCAGACTCTCATTCAGATTTATATCAAAAACTATATATAACTTATAACTATATAATTATAACTTGCTGCAGCCTCTCCAGTGTAGTCAACATGCGCAAAGAGATTTGATAGTATTTTTTTGCCCTGTCACAGCTGGCTTCGTGAAGAGGGACTTGCTAAATAGCTGTACGGTGATATCTGTAATGTCAAGTTGTTGACGGCGACTTTCTTCACTGAGCTTCCCAACCCCATTCCCACCACTTACGCGCAGGTGGTTTAATCCTAACGTTGTACAGGAGGATGCTAGGATCTGCATTACTCTGGTTGTGCGTTCATGTTAGAAATTATTAATTACGATCACATACTTTACCTTTCCAGAGGAGATGTGCTTCGTTCAGTGCATGAGTGGGCAGTAGTGACTTCTAATAGTAGTGACTGCAGGGCAGTCGTGTTTGGCCGTGAACGCCTTCGTCTTTGCCGCTGCTCTGGGAAGACAAGCCGTTTTCCTCTGCAGCTCTGTTCTCAAGAGGACCTTGCCAAGAAGGGCGCTGAGAGTCACACATCTCTCTGGCAAGTATTTGGATTTTCGTATTCTAAGACGCCTTTACTTCAAGCTTGTCTTGAGCTGCATTAATGTCGAAATTGACTTTAAGGTTGTATCGGCAGCAGGTAGAGAAACCCATGCGCTGCTGAGCTGGAAACAATATGTCCATTCTAAGTAGCCTTTTGCTAAGGCGGCTTCGCCAGTTCAATGTCAGGGTGTAGGCCGTAATGAGTGTTGTTTATAAGAAAAGAATCCCTGTGTGTAATTTAAGACTAGCAAAAGCAGCACAGATGACTACTTTTGGCGGCATGTGATCTTCTTTGAGCTAGTAACTGTTAGGGAAGCTGAAAAGAGTCACTCTATTAGGTATTTCACCAGAATGATAAATGTTAGGGCCTCATACTGGGCTATGTGTATTGGCTGCAGAGCTGTGGTCCTAGATTGTATTCTTTTTAAATTCCAAAGAGGAAGAAATGTACACCTGCAGACGATGTTTCTGATAGACTTTTCTTCTAATTTCAGGTGAGAGGTTACACCCGTGGAACACAAACAGTACTTCTCCTTGAGCCGAAGTTTAATAGCCGTAGTTGCTGTGACTGCTACAGCTTGCTGACTGTCTGAAGATGAAATCTATTCAGACCCAAGCAACTGGTCAAATTTTGACACTAATGAAACTTAGATTTAAAATAAAACTTTATTACATGACTGGAGGGACTAAGGGGAATGCTCTGCCAGCCCCCCGGGGCCCCGCCACCAGTCAGAGCAGCCCCATGCCTGGCTCCTGCCTGCCGTAACCGTGGGCGTCCACGCCTGCGCCCGGGCCTTGAGCTCCACCGATGCCTCAGGGGTTTTGCTGGTGTTAGTACCTGAGCACTCTGTCCCTCCTTAGCCGGGGAGGAAACAGTGTTCTCCGGCCTTGGTGGTGGAAAGTTTTGTGTCTGTACTTGGCCTTGAGAGGGCGCCTTGTGCCCTTGCTAGAGGGCTGAACCAGTGGGCTCAGGGGTTGGGGGGGCTGTTCGGGCTGGGGCTCCGAGCTGCTGGGTGAGATGTAGAATGTAGCAGCAGCTGGGTAAGGGCTGGCGGGGCACAGGGGCCGTGGTGTGCTGGGTGGGTCTTTTGGCACGAAGGCAGGCAGGAATGGGCTGGGGGGGCGCGATGGAGGTGGGGATGGTGGGCCGTTGAGGGGATACGAAAGAGGAGGGGACCAGGGTGGCAGCAGTTGCTGGCATTCGTCCCCGCTCTCAGCGGTGCCAGGGCGGCTGGTCCGGCTCTGCGGGGGCGAGGGGCAGCTGCCCGTTTCCAGCTGCTGTGCGGAGTCTGCAGAGATCCCCCTGTGGAGAGAGGAGGCCGCTGAGGCCCTCGAGTGCAGGTGACACGTGGGGGGACTCTCTTCCCCAGCGTGACCCACGAGCAGCCATCCAAGAAGCAGTGGGGTGGGGGGAAATCATCAACTCACTCTTTTCTCCGCCGCCACCGCATCCAGACACAGCACAGCAGCAGTGCAATTGGCACGGCGACCGCCACTACTGCTGCACCAATCATGCAGCGCTTCACCATCTCTCTAGACATGAAAACGCTTTGACTGCGTGGGGGAGGAGAAATGTTCAGAGTTCTCTCACTGTCCACATCTGGAGGAGCAATTCCAGGACGTTAGTCCATCCAGCGCACCACCACTAAGCTTGCAGCACCCTCCCGCCCTTTGGGACAGGTTGTCCCACCAAACAAAATTCCAGCGGCCAGAAGGAGAGCACGGGGTGAGCGCAGCTGCTTGGCCAGTCGCTGCTTCGAGGGACAAGGACAAAATCCATCCCTGCAGCAGGCAGAGCCACCCACCCCTGACTCTCCCTGCCCCCGGGCCAGCTCCCACACGCCGAGGGGACGGAGTCAGGCCTTCTCAAGAGACACTTGAGCCTTGCTCTCCCCTTCGGCCTTTTCCCCAGCACGACCACCGCCCGCAGCTGCTCCCAGGTTTCGGGAGGCGTCTCCCACTTAGGGACCCCAGCAGGAATGCTCAGTACCTGAGTCTGTATAAACAAATCTGTACACTCTGCTAGGGCGGTCTTGTCTGGGCTTTGCGATCACTGCCAAAAAAGCAGAGATGAGAGGTAAAGCCTGCACGTGGCTGAGGCACGGAGGATGCAGGGGGATGGGGAGGTTCCCTCTAAGCCCCTGCCCAGTCTGGGAGTCAGGGCATCGCTCCGGACCTCAGCTCATGGGAGGGATCCTGCTCTGTGGTGCCCTTGCTGACACACAGAGATCCCGATAAGCGGCGCTGGCTGACCGCGGGGCAGCAATTACCTGGCGTGCCGGCAGATCGCATCGCCTCCGCTTGTGCTGCATAGGCTGGCAGGGAGCCACTGCTTCCTTCTGGATATGCTGCCTCCTGCGCAGCCTCTCGGTCTGTCTCTTGAGGAAGCAAGCGGGACAGTTGGATCAGATGGAGCCGCTCCGCGTCGGGGAGATGGCACCTTCAGGCCGCCACAGTGCTCAAACACATCGATCAGGTTTAGAAAAATCTGCCTGCTGACGTCTGCACAAACCAGCGCTGAGCCATCATGGTACAATGGGGGGCAGCAGCTGCCCTTGGGACTTGGCTTAAGCCACAACTGGCAGCAGAGGCTCTGCGCCGGCTCTGGGGGTCGCCAGCGCCTGCAAGGCATGAAACCCAGCATCGCTGCTGCGAGACTCTGCTCGACCCCTTCCCTTCCCGGGAAGCTGCATCACGTTTACCTACGGGCACGGCTGCAAAGAAGCACACGACAGATCAGCTCCCGTGACACCGCTCAAGGTACTTCCTCGGAGCGGAGTGGCAGCGCGTGCAAGTCAAGGACGGGCTTGCTCCTGAGGGGAAGGAGCACGGTGCAAAGAGTTACCTCGTGCCTACAGCGGCACCACGCTGGGACGAACGAACCACGCGTGGAGCTGCCGTGAGAAAGGGCTCCCTGGAGCTCACACCAGCTCTGAAGTCAGCCCCAACAAGCCCGCTGGCGTGGCAGCCAGCACCGGGAGCAGCTCAGGCTGCCGGGGCCCAGCAAAAAGAGCTTCGCAAGGGAAAGCGCCCCAGGGCACATCACTGAGCCCAACCCCTTCCCTCTCGGCACATCGGCCACAGAAGGAGCAACTTGCCTTTCACACGGAATAAAGACAAAAAGGTAGATGCTCCCTCCTCCCACTGACTTACCTGTGGGACTGTTCTCAGACTGCACGACAGCAACAGATGAAGAAAACGGGAATCCATCGACCTCGAGAGGATCTGAAGGGAAATTGCACCTGAATAAGCTCTTGCCACCTTGTCAGAGTTTACTCTTTCAAGGAAAGAGACATTGAGAACTTACCTCCAGGATGCCCCAAGGGCTCTAAACCAACATCCAGCCCAGAAGCTGGATAACCACTGCCCCCAGCCTCATCTAGAAGCAAGCAGAGATGAGAATCATTGCCACTGCATGCTGGGATTCACTTCTGCCTTAGGGAACTGCAGGCACGGGAAGGGGCTCAGGTAACCACGTGCGGGCCAGACAAAGGTGGAGGTTGTCAAAGCTGCAGAGAGGCCTGGTGAGCTCTTGGCTGGCACCTGGCAGCTCTCCACTCACTTTTTCCGGGCCATGTGCAACACCCCTCAAGGAGCAGATGGACCAACATACGGCTCCTGGGGGCTTTCTTACTGTGAGAGCTCTTGCACACAGAGACAAAGCCCTCGCTGAAGGACTGGAGGGAAAAAGCCACCATCCACGCTTCTCAGGGAGAAGAGCCCACTGGCCCGTGAAAGGCTGCACCAGCAGCCACTCGCTTACCTGCTCCCCGCACTCGCCACGGAGCAGCCCGGCACACCTTGGCGTGCAGGGCCACCAGGAGGAGGAGGATGAGGAGGAGGTGGCGGGTGAGGGCCATGGCTCCCTGCTGCTGCTGCTACTGCTGTTGCCACGGGGGCTGGGGTCTGAGTGCTGAGCGGTCAGTACAACCAGCGTGTCACCGCGGGGATATGTGACCTCACAATCCCTGATGGTGTCACGGCCCCATTGTGACCTCACGGCCGGGCCGAGGCTGCGTGGGGATGGCTCTCAGGGTGCTCGAGGAGAGCTGCTGGAGCTGCCCCCCCAGGGAGGGGAACTCGTCTCCTCAAGCAGCTCTGTCCAGGGGCCTGCTCCTACCAGTTTGGGTCAGAACTCGAGCTTTCCACATCACCGCCGTGCCAAAGAACTTCACTTGACAGATTTATCCTAACAAGTGCTTTATACAGCTGAATTTCCTTCTTCTGTATGTACTTGCAGTGTCCCTTGATCTGCTTTTCAAATAATTAGTGCTACCGAGAACGGCCCGCTAATCCACAACCACCATGCGCTGCAGTAAAACAGCTGGGCTGGCATTTCCTTTAAAATGCAAGACTTAACCTTGGGCAAAAAGTGATAAAGCAGTTCCCTTTCCAAAGAAAAACTTCTCACATCAACAACTCTCCGGTGCCTGACTGGACATACTGCGGAACTGTTCTCTAAGCCAAAACCAAAGCCGCTTCCCAGTTACGGGTGTAATGAGCAACAGCCACCAGTGACCAGCGTTGCCTCTGGCCACAGCACAGGCCCGAAGGAACACCGACGCTCAGCAAGTGTCTCCCGCTTTGGAAAGAAAGGTCTCGTCTATGGAATGCTTCATTTTTGAAAAATGCTTCTGTATCCCTTCCTCGTTGATCTGACAGCTGGGACTGACTTCCCTCATGACAGCACCCTGCTCCTCCGGCAAATCCCACCCTCCAGCAACCCTCACCACAGGCAGCGCCACCTGTACCTGACTAGAAACGGGTACTTGAATTTACACACACCTCTCACAACCCTTCTGCATAGGACTCCGAAAAAGAACATTTCATAACTATTTACTACTTCTCGAGAATGCTGCATGTCTGCTAGCAAGAATTATGACAGTGCCAAAGCAAACTCCAGTGGTAAGGCAGCAGCTCTGGGTATTCATACCCCATCTTGTGACCCACGGTGGGAGCGCAGGGGCTGCCAAAGTGCTGCTCGGACGTACCCAGCAGACACCTGACAAAAGTTGCTCACCCTAACAGGGGCTGGAGCTTCTCTACTCATGAGAAAAAGACTCAAAGTACTCCTGACAGGAAAGATTAAAAACTAATTTAGCAGCTGGCCAAATTTACCTGACAAAGTTCTACCTGCACAGGGACGAAAACGGCATTGGGGTTCACCTTTTAGCCATTGAGGCATCACGATTTAGTTTGCTCAACGTGCAAAGCATCTGCCTTATCCAGACAGGTGTCGGGGCACTGTTTAATCCGTCCATCGCTCTCATCACTGAAAACAAAGCTCCACGTTCCCTTCTCGCATTTCTGATAGAAGCCATCATTTGGGAAGTAAGACAGGACACCACACACCTAAGAACTTCCTCATTCAAACTCTCTAAACTTTCATGGAATTGTTAAGGACAAGCAGAAGTTTCATTCTTCCTAAAATTTCTCAGAAGAAAAAGACAGAAAAGCTTACTTACAAAGAAAGACCGACAAGGCTACTCGGTGCATTCACACATTTTTAAGGCATCTCTATGCCAGTGATGTTGTGGAAATTCTGAGACACAGAACACAGATCTGTGTTTGAAGTTTGTCTTTAAGCACAGCATTTCCCTCCCTGAGCTCCTGAGGACTCCGATATTGCAGGCAGACTGACAAGCTGGAGGACCATCTCTCCTCCTCTGACAGACTTTGATGTGCCTTACATAGCCCATGTGCAGCCACAAAACATTGAAAAAATCAGTCATGAATATCACCAGAAAAGGGATTGTGATCAGTAACAACACTACACTGCCATACCACCTTCCAAGTCAGATTGCTTCTGAAGTAGAACAGGATAAAACCCAAACGCAGAGGCAGAGAGAAAATACAAACTTTACCAAAAATACACAATTCACAACAGAACGTCAACGGCGAGCTAGAGGTTTCTCTCGCCTGACTGCAAGGGCCAGCAACCTGACAACAGGAATCACTTCCAAGGGTGGCTGGCAGAAGAGGCGGCTCTTCTTCTCAGCAAGGAAGGGTGCAAGCTCGTTCCTTCAAGAGCTCGTTGGGATTGCAGGGAAGGATGAAGGAAGAGAAAGTGCTTCAGTGTTTGCTCCCCAGTTAAACACGATTATCGTCTCTCAGAGAATGCTATCAGCGAAGCAATGAAAACTCCAGTCCACCATCTACTTAAACAGACTACAAAAATACGATGAAAAGAAAAGCTGCCAGTGCCAAGGAGAAAAGCCACTCTTGTGATGCTGAGAGGCCAACAAGAGCTCTGGACAGAAACTGCATGTACGTAGAGTGTATTTACCTGTGTGGTGGTTTAGTCCCTGCCGGGGTCTGAGACCACGCGGCCGCTGCCCCTCCCCCAGAAAGGGAGTGAAATACAAAGCCCCGGGGCTGAGATAAGGAGAGGTTTAATACAACAGTGCAACAGCAACACAACAAACAATGACAATATCAGTAATAACAATGAACAGAGCAAGAATACATATACCGATACAACAGTGTGGAGACCGATCACATGAAACACGCGTTCACCGATTCTCCCGTGCTCCCGCGCTTGGGCGCCAGGAGGTGACGTCAGCATGGTAATGAATAACCCGGCTAGAGCTTCCTCTCCACTGCTGGGGAAACTTAACCCTATCCTAGCTAAACCAGGACAACCTGGAACTGTTACTCTGCACCCCCTCAGGAGAGCTTGCTAAGGACACTGCAGTTGACCGTTCTGGTTAACCCGTTCTGGCTGCAGTGGGTGTCTGTCATCTACCCAGTGTCGCACTACTTGGCACCACGCAATAGTCTGGATGGCCGCTGTTTGGACAGATGCATGCATTAGCGCTCGTCTCAACTCTTTTGAGAAATTTCCAGTCTAAGCAGCTGATGAGAAACAACATGGAAGTGGCCAGAAGGGCAATGGCAATGGGCCAAAGGGCATCCAAAGCCCCTAAGCCCGGTAATGGTGCTGATGAGAACCAGGGCTAGTGGCCGTCCTGGAAACCGGAGCCACTGCTGGCACCGAGACTGCAAACCAACACCTGAGTGACCACAGGCTGGCGGACACACACGCCGGCCTGGCAACACAAGGCTGTCGCAAATGATCACAGTGATTTTAGTATGAGGTTGTAAAAATGCGCCCTAACAAAGTTCAATGGCAAGGTTCACTCTATTACCTACTACATGGAAGAAACACGCAAAGGCAACTCGAGTTAAGAATCGAGCTAGCATGAATTACAGAGAGACTGGAGATGCAAAAGGGTAAGGGAGACTCTCCCGTTGAGTCAGGAGGTTCAGCATGGGCCCCTTTGCTTTCCAAACTCCTGAGGGAGCTCAGGGGTGGCTAAGTCCGATCTTAAGTCTCAGACTTGGACGATGGTTTATGTCTAATGGAATTAGCTACATGGATTTCATTAGTATTAATTCAGCATGCCATCAGTCGCTTACCTAGGATCTGTTGTGAATCACAGAATCATCTAGGTTGGAAAAGACCTTGAGGATCATCCAGTCCAACCATTAACCTAACATTGACAGTTCCCAACTACACCATATCCCTCAGCGCTATGTCGACCCTACTCTTAAACACCTCCAGGGATGGGGACTCCACCACCAACCTGGGAAGCCCATTCCAACGCCCAACAACCCGTTCTGTAAAGAAATGCTTCCTAATATCTAGTCTAAACCTTCCCTGGTGCAACTTGAGGCCATTCCCTCTTGTCACTTTGTTAAAGAGACTCATCCCCAGCTCTCTGCAACCTCCTTTCAGGTAGTTGTAGAGGGCGATGAGGTCTCCCCTCAGCCTCCTCTTCTCCAGACTAAACACCCCCAGTTCCCTCAGCCGCTCCTCATAAGACCTGTGCTCCAGACCCTGCACCAGCTTCGTTGCCCTTCTCTGGACACGCTCGAGTCATTCAATGTCCTTTTTGTAGTGAGGGGCCCGAAACTGAACCCAGTAATCGAGGTGCGGCCTCACCAGTGCCGAGTACAGGGGTAAGATCCCTTCCCTGTCCCTACTGGCCGCGCTATTTCTGATGCAAGCCAGGATACCACTGGCCTTCTTGGCCAGTGCAGGGCACACTGCTGGCTCATGTTCAGCCGGCTGTCAATCAACACCCCCAGGTCCCTCTCTGAATGGCAGAATATCAGAGCATGCTCTGTTAACACCCCTGAATGCCAAGCTACACGGAGCCTTTCTGTGGCATACAAATGGCTGCCACACCAGCACCTGGCCAGCAAGCATTTATTAATTTATAGAATTTATAAATAAAGTATTTATAGAAACAGGAGGCTCTCAATCTGTGGATCAAGGACTACCAATGTGGACCGACTACCAATGAAGCCCTCCCATCGACATCAAAGCA
Organism: Strix uralensis; assembly: GCF_047716275.1. Lineage (NCBI taxonomy): Eukaryota > Metazoa > Chordata > Aves > Strigiformes > Strigidae > Strix > Strix uralensis. Next base: position 15,165,639 of record NC_133981.1, read on the forward strand.
GCAGGCTAACCAGCATCTTCAGAGCAGACCAGAAAACCCACAAGTCTCATCAGCTTTGACAGAAGAAAAAAAACTGCCTGAACTCAGAAGTTGAATCTGACATCTGAGAATTCTGAATTTGCTTTTAAAAAAACAAATCAGTGTCAAGATGCAGAACACCTGGAGTACCTACAAGCCTTAACTCATTGCCCCACTGCTGATTTAATTTCTCATGCCTGCATAAACACACCAGTCCCTTCATTTTAAAGGGTACTCGTACCTCTTGCCTGACATGTAGGTTTTCTCTTACAGGATTTTCACAATAAATTCAGTCTCCTCCTCACCCTTTGCTCTGTGAAAAGTGCCAATATGGATAACTTCTAAGTCTACCTACCACTCTTTGATGTGCATTTAGCTTGAAAATCTACAATTAAAATAGTTTTCACTTGTCATGCTGTGAAGGGCCACAATAAAGCATTTAAGTTTTAGGCCTGTAGGAAGCTTTATTCACAGAACTTTTCTCCCTTTTAATGTTCTGGCTGAGATCACAAATACATTCACATTGTGGAAAATAGCCTAAAAATTTTAACTTCTGTACTACATTTAGGTTGTTCATATTCCTACAGCTGTGAGCATAATTTCAGTCTGGAATTCTACTTAGGTTTTAATTTCTGCAGTTCACTTGATTTCACATTAATTACTGTAGTATGAATCAGACATTAAAATCTTGATTATTTCTGCAGGTTAGTAATACCACTAGCATCACCGCATGGTGTTGAATGCCGCTGCACGACTGAACATGCTCCGACACAAGCAGCCCACGAAGCACACACAATTCCAGTGTTTAAGCCACCCAGAAGGGCCAGATTCCAGTCAGTCCTCTGCAAACTGCGTTTTTAGAGATAAAGCCCAGTCGTGGGGAAAGTCCAGCTTAGATGCCAAAGTGAGGGACAAGTAGAGAGGAAAAGATGAAGTAAGCTTTCATTTACCACTGTCTAGCATTTTCATTCATCTGTATTCGTATCGACCACAACCATTATCTAAAAATCAAAATGTATGCAAAGTAAACCTCAGAAAAAGCATAATCCTAGCCCTCATTCACCTAAAAAAAATATCCAGTGCTTTGTTGTAAATATGGATTCTACAGCTGCCAGCTGTAGCGCAAATGCTGTGCCCATGAATCCTCCTGCATGAGGATCCCTAACTGAGCTCCCCTTCTAGGAAGAATAAATAATAACCACGTTTCAACCTCCAGAAAATAAAAATCCTGACAAACTTAGGAGATTTCAACAGCTTTAATGCCAATGAACATCCATGCCTGCAAGAAAATGAAGCATATTTAGAACAACAGGGGATAGGAAGGCCCCACATCTTCTTGCTAGGAAAGATGAGGAACTGGAAGAGAGACAAAGACTACAGGAATAAGGGGTCTCTCTGCCTTGGGTAAGGATGGGATCTCTTAGTCTCAGGTACTGGATCTCCAAACCTTGAGAGGCATCCCTGTGCAAGGGGAGCCACCTGGTGTGCAGTCCAGTTGCACTTCAGGGAGAACTCAAATTGGGCTCATCCAGCGATGCATCGTTGGTAAAGGGTCTCTCTGCCTCGAGGAGGAACCTTGAGAGCTGTCCCAGCTCAAGGGGAGATCACCACCACACAGCCACGCTGCGTGGCAGGGAGAGCTCAAAGGCAGCTCCCTTGGGCTGTCATATTTATGGGTGGAAGAGGTTGGCTCACAGTCAAATCACATACAACGGGAAAGGTAGGCAAGAGACTCCTTGTACTCACAACTTGCTTTGTTCCTTGAGAAATGGCTCTTGCAAAAAACACCTGCTATTCATGTGTTCATCGCATGGTCCCTGCTCTAAGCTCACGTGCACTGAAGCTCACTGGGTGTCTCTGCGCCTTTGGGGGTTTGCTAGAGAAGTTCTTGGCGCGGCTACGGCTCAGGCCTTGACCTCCTCTGGAGCCCGTACCAAACCACCGCTAGTTTGGTTAAGGGGTCGAGCGCACCCCTCACAAAGGTCACGCGGGCCGGGCCGGGCCGGGCCGGGCCTTCCTGAGAAGGAGAGGCCAGGCCGCGGGCCTCCGGGCAGCACCAGCACGAAGAGGCGCCCCCGAGGCGGGAAGCTAGAGCGCTGTAGACCCGTCCCCGCTCGGCTCCGCCGAGAGCGGTTGCGGCTCCTCGACCGCCGGCGACACCATTTCAGGGCTGCGCCCTCAGGCGCCTTGAAATAAATGGCGGAGGGGGGCGGAGACTATTTTCCCGCTATCCAATGAGAAGAGAGAGTCCCACGAGGAGGCGGTGCCGAGCGGCCCCAAACCCAATGGGCGTGAGAGGCGGTGGATGACAGACGGGCGGCCCCTCCGCCCGACGGCTCCAGTGGGCGGGCCTTGGCGTTGAGTAGCGTCGCGCCGCGCGGCGAACGGCGGCAGGAGTGGCCGCGACTCCATCAGGGTATCGGCGGGCTCCGGGTCGCCCTGCGGCAGGTAACGGGGCGGCGGCAGCGGGCCGGGTTCCCGGGGCTGCTGCCATCTCCTGCGCGGCGGGCGGCGAGCTGCGGGTAGCCTGCGGGAAACGGCTGGTGCGGCTTGGGCGCCAGGGGCCGGGGCGGGGCGGTGGGTGGGGCGGACGGGCCCGTCGCGTCTCGTCTCCTCTCCCTGTTGCGGGCGGGCGCGGGGGCCTTGGCCCGGCCCCTCCGCTCGGCATCACCGCCGCCCCGCGGGGTGGGGGCTGGCCCCGGCGGGGGGAGCGGCCCGGGCCGCAGGCGGAGGTGTTGTCTACGGCCCTCTGTCCCGGCGAGAGGCGGGAGCGCGGGTGTCGCTGCCGGGCGGGGCACCGAGGAGCACTGACCTGCGGCGGGGAGCGGTGGCCGAAGGAACTTGTGGGCGGGGTGGGCTGGCAGAGGCGGCGGGCAGGACTGCAGGCGGCTGCGGGAGGTGGCTCCGGAGGGCGTTAGAGACGGGATGGGCCGGCAGAACTCGGTACGGCGTAGGAAGAGTGAAGCTCGGGAACGAGGAGGCGGTGGTTGAAGAAAATACCTCATGAAACGTCCCTCCTTTGGCAGCTAAAGCATGCTGTCGGTACACAGCAGGGTAAGGGGTGGGGTTGCGCAAAGCTAAACTTGAACGCTCGTCAGTATACGCTGTACTGATCGAAACTAAGCACTTGCGTTATGTTTCAGTATCGTTGTTAGCGCAGTGTAGAATCCGTCCGTGTAAGCAGCAACGTGCTTATGGCACAGCGCAATCAAATTACGTTTTCATGACTTATTTCTTGTAGGCGTGGAAACTCAAGGTTATGATAATCCTCATTGATAGATTTGCCTCTTCTGTGTTGTTTATGCTCCTCTCTAATTGTAGTACTTTGCGCAGACAGTTTTCTGGCTGTAATGCGAGTCTTAACTGGGATGGAAAAATTGCTTCCGTTAACAACATACCTGGAAATACTACAAGACGATGCTTAATCATCAAAATGCGTCAAATTTAATCCATGACAGAAATTTGGAGGAAGTGAATCTGTCCCTTCAAAAGCAATACTGTTTCTTTAACTTAGTTAAACAATATTTCGGGAACAGGGCATCCTCTTCCTGGGTTCTCCAAGCAGGTATCAGCATCCCCAGCTGCCAGGGTGTTCACCAGAGCAGTTATTTACTGGCATGGCTCCTGTTGTCACATCTGACGTGTTCTGTTCACAGCAACGCTCGGGCGTTAAATAGCCTGAACTTACCCAAGGCGTTATTTACAGCGCACGTTCAAAGTTGCTGCAGCCTCTCCAGCGTAGTCAACATGCGCAAAGACATTTGATAGTATTTTTTTGCCCTGTCACAGCTGGCTTCGTGAAGAGGGACTTGCTAAATAGCTGTACGGTGATATCTGTAATGTCAAGTTGTTGACGGTGACTTTCTTCACTGAGCTTCCCAACAAGTGATACTTCGTAGGTCTTAAATGCAACGTCCATTCCTAGAGGTCATGCCGGGAAGTTCTTTTGCATACTAAGACAGGAGACTTGGCAAAAGGAAGCTCAGATAAAACTTCAAATCACTTTGTTTTTCTACTACTACTAACAAGCTGTATCCTTATGTCCCTTTCCTTTTGAAAATGCCTTCTGCGTTTTCCTCCCTTGTCAGTAGGGGAAACATCAGTTTGTCTGCAAAACGGCGAAAGGCTCCCAGGACGTAGAAAGGGCGATAGATGTTTAGTTCTGTTGCCAATTCATAACGTAGCACAGCATTCTCGAAAACGTTTTTGTGCGCTAACTGCATTATTTGCTGAATTTGTGTAACTGTTCTGTTAACGTGCAAACTTTGTGCAGAAAACGTTAGCCCGCTTACTAGGAGCATGTCCTAAGAGACACAACTCAGGTGAATGAATACACATTGGTCTATTCCTAAGTAAGATTCCATTGCTGTTTGAGGCGGGAACAAAGAACCAAAACGACAGTTTCCTTTGGGAGGTGCGCCGCAGAGGCCTTCGTACCGTTTGAAGCTGTAGCTAAAGCAAAGTGTGTGCTCACACACCTATTTCGTCTGCCAGTGCACTGACAGATGTGTATTCCAAAAGGGTTTGTGAAAACCCGATAACATTTTAGTCTAGTCATTTTCCTTACTACAAGGTGTTCTCTACTTTCACTGAGGTTTTTGCCAGCGTTGTACGGTGCTGTAGCGCACGCACCACTTACACGCAGGTGGTTTAATCCTAACGTTGTACAGGAGGATGCTAGGATCTGCGTTACTCTGGTTGTGCGTTCATGTTAGAAATTATTAATTACGATCACATACTTTACCTTTCCAGAGGAGATGTGCTTCGTTCAGTGCATGAGTGGGCAGTAGTGACTTCTAATTCCTTTCAAACCGTGGTTTCTGGATATTTATATTCCAGCTGTAACTGCACGGGTAGAAAAACAAGTGAAAATCAAAAGCTGGTTGAAAATGTGGCACAAGAGTAAGATTCCAGAACACTTTGTGTTAAAGCAATTCTGTGTAAATGAGATCTAGATTTTGTAAAAAATATTGGCATATCCGATTGAGACACTAGATTAATACCACTGATTGTCCCCAATAACATATTCATCTTACGGTGTTGTGTGAAAAATGCCAGGGACACACACACACGTAGTGGACACACATCCCTGTCTAGGCACGTGGCCTTTGGTACTGCTCGTGCTTGGAGTTAACGCCCATCTGTAAACCTGTGTAGCGTTGTGTGCTGAGCCTGCTCGTACTCCTTTTCTCCTCTTTGTAAAATTTGCCAGTTCAAACAAGTATTCTGGTGTGATTTACACTTACTCCAGTGTATTGCTGCTAAATGGACTAGCACGTCCAAAGAGAGGTATTAAATTTTAAGTGCTTGGGCATAAGCAGGGGCCTCTTAAGAAGGTGCCTGGACTTCAGCTGGCAAGCGTTACATTCTAATGAAAGAGTTTTTGCTTTCTTGGTCAGTGCCTGTTTTCAGTGCAGGTGAAGTCGTTTGGCACAAAATAAAAAAAAACAAAGCAAAACCAAAACACCATAAAAACAAAAACCAAACCAAAACCCTCTAATCTGTTTAGTCTTAATCTTCACACGGGTTTCTAACTTCCAGCTTTGACTTGTTTGTTATGGTTAATTTTATCCGCTGAATTTCTAAAGCTGGATTTAAGCCCCAGAGTAAAATAGTGTTTTCCGATAACAAATTTACAATTGCCAAATGATCCTTTCACAGAAGGATGCACTGCAGTATTGTATACCTCAGGCAGAGCTATCCATTTATCTCCACACTGCGTATCGTAGGTGTCCGTAAAGCAGAGTTTGTGGAGGAGCTATTCCTTCCACAAACCCACTTTCAGCTTTAGGTGGTTTCTTCTGTGCTGCAAAGTGGACAAAACAACCGGGAGAATAAAGCGTTTGTCTTGTAGGAGCACCCTGAGAGGAAACAGGGCTTTTGTTATTTCCACCAATATGCATTTTGTTCCTTCAGCAGAGTAACGAATAGAAATCGTACCTGTCACCTGAGCTGTCTTGTTCTCTTTTACAGGTTGGAGAATAGCTTCAGAGGGCTTATGATGTTCCACTGTGTGCTACTGAGCAAGAACATGTACATTCCTGAGACTTTTTTTCCCCCCTGTGCAGTTTAGGACCATTTTAGAGCTTTGAAGCTGACAGGTAGCTCAAGAAAAGCACGCAAAGCCTACTTCAGCGCACTAGAGCCCACTGAGATTCTCCTACTGTCACTGCTCTTGGACACAAATTAGGAGCAAGGCTCTAGCAAGTTAAGCGCTTTCTTAATACAGAGCAAAGTGCAATCCAAAACTGTGAATACAGAAGAGGAAAAGATTTTAAATCACACTGAAACTTTCCTGTCAGAAACCCTGTGATTTTACTGAGCCTCTTGTGGAAAGAGGTGATGAGGCGTGCGTGTAGTAGCACGTGGTGACAGTGCAGGGGCAGTTGAGTGAAGCGAGGAGAAGCAATATGAAGGACAACGAAGTTGGCATCAGTCGTGCTGCTCCCCTTCCCCTGCTCCAGTCCCCGCCGCTCAAACAAAGAACCCATGGAACGAACCAGCTTGAGTCCCTAACGGGCTGCTGGATGTGCTGGTGCTCCAGGCGGGGCTGGAGACGGAGGCGGGAACTTGCTCACCGAAAGAGTCCGTAGGAGTCGGGAAGTGCGGGAAGCACCCAGTGCAGGGGGTGCTGCTGAAATGGTGGGATACCACTGTGAGGAGTTGGGGTTAGTGCTGGTGTTGTGAGCCCGGGAGCCCCGTGGTGTGGTGAAAGCTGGGGGCAGGCTGGAGCCTCGGCCTCGGGCTGGGGTAGGCAGCTGCAGGGCAGTCGTGTTTGGCCGTGAACGCCTTCGTCTTTGCCGCTGCTCTGGGAAGACAAGCCGTTTTCCTCTGCAGCTCTGTTCTCAAGAGGACCTTGCCAAGAAGGGCGCTGAGAGTCACACATCTCTCTGGCAAGTATTTGGATTTTCGTATTCTAAGACGCCTTTACTTCAAGCTTGTCTTGAGCTGCATTAATGTCGAAATTGACTTTAAGGTTGTATCGGCAGCAGGTAGAGAAACCCATGCGCTGCTGAGCTGGAAACAATATGTCCATTCTAAGTAGCCTTTTGCTAAGGCGGCTTCGCCAGTTCAATGTCAGGGTGTAGGCCGTAATGAGTGTTGTTTATAAGAAAAGAATCCCTGTGTGTAATTTAAGACTAGCAAAAGCAGCACAGATGACTACTTTTGGCGGCATGTGATCTTCTTTGAGCTAGTAACTGTTAGGGAAGCTGAAAAGAGTCACTCTATTAGGTATTTCACCAGAATGATAAATGTTAGGGCCTCATACTGGGCTATGTGTATTGGCTGCAGAGCTGTGGTCCTAGATTGTATTCTTTTTAAATTCCAAAGAGGAAGAAATGTACACCTGCAGACGATGTTTCTGATAGACTTTTCTTCTAATTTCAGGTGAGAGGTTACACCCGTGGAACACAAACAGTACTTCTCCTTGAGCCGAAGTTTAATAGCCGTAGTTGCTGTGACTGCTACAGCTTGCTGACTGAAGATGAAATCTATTCAGACCCAAGCAACTGGTCAAATTTTGACACTAATGAAACTTAGATTTAAAATAAAACTTTATTACATGACTGGAGGGACTAAGGGGAATGCTCTGCCAGCCCCCCGGGGCCCCGCCACCAGTCAGAGCAGCCCCATGCCTGGCTCCTGCCTGCCGTAACCGTGGGCGTCCACGCCTGCGCCCGGGCCTTGAGCTCCACCGATGCCTCAGGGGTTTTGCTGGTGTTAGTACCTGAGCACTCTGTCCCTCCTTAGCCGGGGAGAAAACAGTGTTCTCCGGACTTGGTGGTGGAAGGTTCTGTGTCTGTAGAGATGACACTTGGCCTTGAGAGGGCACCTTGTGCCATTGCTAGAGGGCTGAACCAGTGGGCTCAGGGGTTGGGGGGGCTGTTCAGGCTGGGGCTCAGGGCTGCTGGGTGGGGTGCAGAAGGTAGTAGCAGATGGGTAACGGCTGGCATGGCACAGGGGCGGTGGGGACAGTGGTGTGCTGGGTGGGTCGTGTGGCATCACGGCATCCAGAAACAGGCTGGGGGGGTGCGAGGGAGGTGGGGACGGTGGGGTGCTGGGTGAGTCGTGTGGCATCACGGCACCCAGGAACGGGCTGGGGGGGTGCGAGGGAGGTGGGGACGGTGGTGTGCTGGGTGGCTCGTGTGGCATCACGGCACCCAGGAACGGGCTGGGGGGGCTTGAGGGAGGTGGGGACGGTGGGGTGCTGGGTGGCTTGTGTGGCATCACAGCACCCAGGAACGGGCTGGTGGCGCTTGAGGGAGGTGGGGACGGTGGAGTGCTGGGTGGCTCAAGTGGCGTCACAGCACCCAGTAATTGGCTGGGGGGGCTTGAGGGAGGTGGGGACGGTGGGGTGCTTGGTGGCTCGTGTGGCATCACAGCACCCAGGAACGGGCTGGGGGGGTGCGAGGGAGGTGGGGACGGTGGGGTGCTGGGTGGCTCGTGTGGCGTCACGGCACCCAGGAATGGGCTGGGGGGGTGCGAGGGAGGTGGGGACGGTGGGGTGCTGGGTGGCTCGTGTGGCGTCACGGCACCCAGGAATGGGCTGGGGGGGTGCGAGGGAGGTGGGGACGGTGGGGTGCTGGGTGAGTCGTGTGGCATCACGGCACCCAGGAATGGGCTGGGGGGGTGCGAGGGAGGTGGGGACGGTGGGGTGCTGGGTGAGTCGTGTGGCATCACGGCACCCAGGAACAGGCTGGGGGGGTGCAAGGGAGGTGGGGACGGTGGGGTGCTGGGTGAGTCGTGTGGCATCACGGCACCCAGGAACAGGCTGGGGGGGTGCGAGGGAGGTGGGGACGGTGGGGTGCTGGGTGAGTCGTGTGGCATCACGGCACCCAGGAACAGGCTGGGGGGGTGCGAGGGAGGTGGGGACGGTGGGGTGCTGGGTGAGTCGTGTGGCGTCATGGCACCCAGGAATGGGCTGGGGGGGCTTGAGGGAGGTGGGGACGGTGGGGTGCCAGATGGCTCGTGTGGCGTCATGGCACCCAGGAATGGGCTGGCGGGGCTTAAGGGAGGTGGGGACGGTGGGGTGCTGGGGGGACACGAAGGAGGGGGGGACCAGGGTGGCAGCAGTTGCTGGCGTTCATCCCCGCTCTCAGGGGTGCCGGGGCGGCTGGTCCAGCTCTGCGGGGGCGAGGGGCAGCTGCTGGTTTCCAACTGCTGTGCGGAGTCTGCAGAGATCCCCCTGTGGAGAGAGGAGGCCGCTGAGGCCCTCGAGTGCAGGTGGCACGTGGGGACACTCTTCCCCAGCATGAGCCACGAGCAGCCATCCAAGAAGCAGTGGGGTGGGGGGAAATCATCAACTCACTCTTTTCTCCACTGCCACCACATCCGGACACAGCACAGCAGCAGTGCAATTGGCACGGCGACCGCCACTACTGCTGCGCTGATCCTGCAGCGCTTCACCATCTCTCTAGACATGAAACCACTTTGACTGCGTGGGGGAGGAGAAATGCTCGAAGTTCTCTTACTGTCCACATCTGGAGGAGCAATTCGGGACGTTAGTCCATCTGGCGCACCACCACTAAGCTTGCAGCACCCTCCCGCCCTTTGGGACAGGTTGTCCCACCAAACAAAACTCCAGTGGCCAGAAGGAGAGCACGGGGTGAGCGCAGCTGCTTGGCCAGTCGCTGCTTCGAGGGACAAGGACAAAATCCATCCCTGCAGCAGGCAGAGCCACCCACCCCTGACTCTCCCTGCCCCCGGGCCAGCTCCCACACGCCGAGGGGATGGAGTCAGGCCTTCTCAAGAGACACTTGAGCCTTGCTCTCCCCTTCGGCCTTTTCCCCAGCACGACCACCGCCCGCAGCCGCTCCCAGGTTTCGGGAGGCGTCTCCCACTTAGGGACCCCAGCAGGAATGCTCAGTACCTGAGTCTGTATAAACAAATTTGTACACTCTGCTAGGGCGGTCTTGTCTGGGCTTTGCGATCACTGCCAAAAAAGCAGAGATGAGAGGTAAAGCCTGCACGTGGCTGAGGCACGGAGGATGCAGGGGGATGGGGAGGTTCCCTCTAAGCCCCTGCCCAGTCTGGGAGTCAGGGCATCGCTCCGGACCTCAGCTCATGGGAGGGATCCTGCTCTGTGGTGCCCTTGCTGACACACAGAGATCCCGATAAGCGGCGCTGGCTGACCGCGGGGCAGCAATTACCTGGCGTGCCGGCAGATCGCATCGCCTCCGCTTGTGCTGCATAGGCTGGCAGGGAGCCACTGCTTCCTTCTGGATATGCTGCCTCCTGCGCAGCCTCTCGGTCTGTCTCTTGAGGAAGCAAGCGGGACAGTTGGATCAGATGGAGCCGCTCCGCGTCGGGGAGATGGCACCTTCAGGCCGCCACAGTGCTCAAACACATCGATCAGGTTTAGAAAAATCTGCCTGCTGACGTCTGCACAAACCAGCGCTGAGCCATCATGGTACAATGGGGGGCAGCAGCTGCCCTTGGGACTTGGCTTAAGCCACAACTGGCAGCAGAGGCTCTGCGCCAGCTCTGGGGGTCGCCAGCGCCTGCAAGGCATGAAACCCAGCATGGCTGCTGCGAGACTCTGCTCGACCCCTTCCCTTCCCGGGAAGCTGCATCACGTTTACCTACGGGCACGGCTGCAAAGAAGCACACGACAGATCAGCTCCCGTGACACCGCTCAAGGTACTTCCTCGGAGCGGAGTGGCAGCGCGTGCAAGTCAAGGACGGGCTTGCTCCTGAGGGGAAGGAGCACGGTGCAAAGAGTTACCTCGTGCCTACAGCGGCACCACGCTGGGACGAACGAACCACGCGTGGAGCTGCCGTGAGAAAGGGCTCCCTGGAGCTCACACCAGCTCTGAAGTCAGCCCCAACAAGCCCGCTGGCGTGGCAGCCAGCACCGGGAGCAGCTCAGGCTGCCGGGGCCCAGCAAAAAGAGCTTCGCAAGGGAAAACGCCCCAGGGCACATCACTGAGCCCAACCCCTTCCCTCTCGGCACATCGGCCACAGAAGGAGCAACTTGCCTTTCACACGGAATAAAGACAAAAAGGTAGATGCTCCCTCCTCCCACTGACTTACCTGTGGGACTGTTCTTAGACTGCACGACAGCAACAGATGAAGAAAACGGGAATCCATCGACCTCGAGAGGATCTGAAGGGAAATTGCACCTGAATAAGCTCTTGCCACCTTGTCAGAGTTTACTCTTTCAAGGAAAGAGACATTGAGAACTTACCTCCAGGATGCCCCAAGGGCTCTAAGCCAACATCCAGCCCAGAAGCTGGATAACCACTGCCCCCAGCCTCATCTAGAAGCAAGCAGAGATGAGAATCATTGCCACTGCATGCTGGGATTCACTTCTGCCTTAGGGAACTGCAGGCACGGGAAGGGGCTCAGGTAACCACGTGCGGGCCAGACAAAGGTGGAGGTTGTCAAAGCTGCAGAGAGGCCTGGTGAGCTCTTGGCTGGCACCTGGCAGCTCTCCACTCACTTTTTCCGGGCCATGTGCAACACCCCTCAAGGAGCAGATGGACCAACATACGGCTCCTGGGGGCTTTCTTACTGTGAGAGCTCTTGCACACAGAGACAAAGCCCTCGCTGAAGGACTGGAGGGAAAAAGCCACCATCCACGCTTCTCAGGGAGAAGAGCCCGCTGGCCCGTGAAAGGCTGCTGGAGCTGCCCCCCCAGGGAGGGGAACTCGTCTCCTCAAGCAGCTCTGTCCAGGGGCCTGCTCCTACCAGTTTGGGTCAGAACTCGAGCTTTCCACATCACCGCCGTGCCAAAGAACTTCACTTGACAGATTTATCCTAACAAGTGCTTTATACAGCTGAATTTCCTTCTTCTGTATGTACTTGCAGTGTCCCTTGATCTGCTTTTCAAATAATTAGCGCTACCGAGAACGGCCCGCTAATCCACAACCACCATGCGCTGCAGTAAAACAGCTGGGCTGGCATTTCCTTTAAAATGCAAGACTTAACCTTGGGCAAAAAGTGATAAAGCAGTTCCCTTTCCAAAGAAAAACTTCTCACATCAACAACTCTCCGGTGCCTGACTGGACATACTGCGGAACTGTTCTCTAAGCCAAAACCAAAGCCGCTTCCCAGTTACGGGTGTAATGAGCAACAGCCACCAGTGACCAGCGTTGCCTCTGGCCACAGCACAGGCCCGAAGGAACACCGACGCTCAGCAAGTGTCTCCCGCTTTGGAAAGAAAGGTCTCGTCTATGGAATGCTTCATTTTTGAAAAATGCTTCTGTATCCCTTCCTCATTGATCTGACAGCTGGGACTGACTTCCCTCATGACAGCACCCTGCTCCTCCGGCAAATCCCACCCTCCAGCAACCCTCACCACAGGCAGCGCCACCTGTACCTGACTAGAAACGGGTACTTGAATTTACACACACCTCTCACAACCCTTCTGCATAGGACTCCGAAAAAGAACATTTCATAACTATTTACTACTTCTCGAGAATGCTGCATGTCTGCTAGCAAGAATTATGACAGTGCCAAAGCAAACTCCAGTGGTAAGGCAGCAGCTCTGGGTATTCATACCCCATCTTGTGACCCACGGTGGGAGCGCAGGGGCTGCCAAAGTGCTGCTCGGACGTACCCAGCAGACACCTGACAAAAGTTGCTCACCCTAACAGGGGCTGGAGCTTCTCTACTCATGAGAAAAAGACTCAAAGTACTCCTGACAGGAAAGATTAAAAACTAATTTAGCAGCTGGCCAAATTTACCTGACAAAGTTCTACCTGCACAGGGACGAAAACGGCATTGGGGTTCACCTTTTAGCCATTGAGGCATCACGATTTAGTTTGCTCAACGTGCAAAGCATCTGCCTTATCCAGACAGGTGTCGGGGCACTGTTTAATCCGTCCATCGCTCTCATCACTGAAAACAAAGCTCCACGTTCCCTTCTCGCATTTCTGATAGAAGCCATCATTTGGGAAGTAAGACAGGACACCACACACCTAAGAACTTCCTCATTCAAACTCTCTAAACTTTCATGGAATTGTTAAGGACAAGCAGAAGTTTCATTCTTCCTAAAATTTCTCAGAAGAAAAAGACAGAAAAGCTTACTTACAAAGAAAGACCGACAAGGCTACTCGGTGCATTCACACATTTTTAAGGCATCTCTATGCCAGTGATGTTGTGGAAATTCTGAGACACAGAACACAGATCTGTGTTTGAAGTTTGTCTTTAAGCACAGCATTTCCCTCCCTGAGCTCCTGAGGACTCCGATATTGCAGGCAGACTGACAAGCTGGAGGACCATCTCTCCTCCTCTGACAGACTTTGATGTGCCTTACATAGCCCATGTGCAGCCACAAAACATTGAAAAAATCAGTCATGAATATCACCAGAAAAGGGATTGTGATCAGTAACAACACTACACTGCCATACCACCTTCCAAGTCAGATTGCTTCTGAAGTAGAACAGGATAAAACCCAAACGCAGAGGCAGAGAGAAAATACAAACTTTACCAAAAATACACAATTCACAACAGAACGTCAACGGCGAGCTAGAGGTTTCTCTCGCCTGACTGCAAGGGCCAGCAACCTGACAACAGGAATCACTTCCAAGGGTGGCTGGCAGAAGAGGCGGCTCTTCTTCTCAGCAAGGAAGGGTGCAAGCTCGTTCCTTCAAGAGCTCGTTGGGATTGCAGGGAAGGATGAAGGAAGAGAAAGTGCTTCAGTGTTTGCTCCCCAGTTAAACACGATTATCGTCTCTCAGAGAATGCTATCAGCGAAGCAATGAAAACTCCAGTCCACCATCTACTTAAACAGACTACAAAAATACGATGAAAAGAAAAGCTGCCAGTGCCAAGGAGAAAAGCCACTCTTGTGATGCTGAGAGGCCAACAAGAGCTCTGGACAGAAACTGCATGTACGTAGAGTGTATTTACCTGTGTGGTGGTTTAGTCCCTGCCGGGGTCTGAGACCACGCGGCCGCTGCCCCTCCCCCAGAAAGGGAGTGAAATACAAAGCCCCGGGGCTGAGATAAGGAGAGGTTTAATACAACAGTGCAACAGCAACACAACAAACAATGACAATATCAGTAATAACAATGAACAGAGCAAGAATACATATACCGATACAACAGTGTGGAGACCGATCACATGAAACACGCGTTCACCGATTCTCCCGTGCTCCCGCGCTTGGGCGCCAGGAGGTGACGTCAGCATGGTAATGAATAACCCGGCTAGAGCTTCCTCTCCACTGCTGGGGAAACTTAACCCTATCCTAGCTAAACCAGGACAACCTGGAACTGTTACTCTGCACCCCCTCAGGAGAGCTTGCTAAGGACACTGCAGTTGACCGTTCTGGTTAACCCATTCTGGCTGCAGTGGGTGTCTGTCATCTACCCAGTGTCGCACTACTTGGCACCACGCAATAGTCTGGATGGCCGCTGTTTGGACAGATGCATGCATTAGCGCTCGTCTCAACTCTTTTGAGAAATTTCCAGTCTAAGCAGCTGATGAGAAACAACATGGAAGTGGCCAGAAGGGCAATGGCAATGGGCCAAAGGGCATCCAAAGCCCCTAAGCCCGGTAATGGTGCTGATGAGAACCAGGGCTAGTGGCCGTCCTGGAAACCGGAGCCACTGCTGGCACCGAGACTGCAAACCAACACCTGAGTGACCACAGGCTGGCGGACACACACGCCGGCCTGGCAACACAAGGCTGTCGCAAATGATCACAGTGATTTTAGTATGAGGTTGTAAAAATGCGCCCTAACAAAGTTCAATGGCAAGGTTCACTCTATTACCTACTACATGGAAGAAACACGCAAAGGCAACTCGAGTTAAGAATCGAGCTAGCATGAATTACAGAGAGACTGGAGATGCAAAAGGGTAAGGGAGACTCTCCCGTTGAGTCAGGAGGTTCAGCATGGGCCCCTTTGCTTTCCAAACTCCTGAGGGAGCTCAGGGGTGGCTAAGTCCGATCTTAAGTCTCAGACTTGGACGATGGTTTATGTCTAATGGAATTAGCTACATGGATTTCATTAGTATTAATTCAGCATGCCATCAGTCGCTTACCTAGGATCTGTTGTGAATCACAGAATCATCTAGGTTGGAAAAGACCTTGAGGATCATCCAGTCCAACCATTAACCTAACATTGACAGTTCCCAACTACACCATATCCCTCAGCGCTATGTCAACGTAACTCTTAAACACCTCCAGGGATGGGGACTCCACCACTGCCCTGGGCAGCCCATTCCAATGCCCAACAACCCGTTCTGTAAAGAAATGCTTCCTAATATCTAGTCTAAACCTTCCCTGGTGCAACTTGAGGCCATTCCCTCTTGTCACTTTGTTAAAGAGACTCATCCCCAGCTCTCTGCAACCTCCTTTCAGGTAGTTGTAGAGGGCGATGAGGTCTCCCCTCAGCCTCCTCTTCTCCAGACTAAACACCCCCAGTTCCCTCAGCCGCTCCTCATAAGACCTGTGCTCCAGACCCTGCACCAGCTTCGTTGCCCTTCTCTGGACACGCTCGAGTCATTCAATGTCCTTTTTGTAGTGAGGGGCCCGAAACTGAACCCAGTAATCGAGGTGCGGCCTCACCAGTGCCGAGTACAGGGGTAAGATCCCTTTCCTGTCCCTACTGGCCGCGCTATTTCTGATGCAAGCCAGGATACCACTGGCCTTCTTGGCCAGTGCAGGGCACACTGCTGGCTCATGTTCAGCCGGCTGTCAATCAACACCCCCAGGTCCCTCTCTGAATGGCAGAATATCAGAGCATGCTCTGTTAACACCCCTGAATGCCAAGCTACACGGAGCCTTTCTGTGGCATACAAATGGCTGCCACACCAGCACCTGGCCAGCAAGCATTTATTAATTTATAGAATTTATAAATAAAGTATTTATAGAAACAGGAGGCTCTCAATCTGTGGATCAAGGACTACCAATGTGGACCGACTACCAATGAAGCCCTCCCATCGACATCAAAGCAGCAGGCTAACCAGCATCTTCAGAGCAGACCAGAAAACCCACAAGTCTCATCAGCTTTGACAGAAGAAAAAAAACTGCCTGAACTCAGAAGTTGAATCTGACATCTGAGAATTCTGAATTTGCTTTTAAAAAAACAAATCAGTGTCAAGATGCAGAACACCTGGAGTACCTACAAGCCTTAACTCATTGCCCCACTGCTGATTTAATTTCTCATGCCTGCATAAACACACCAGTCCCTTCATTTTAAAGGGTACTCGTACCTCTTGCCTGACATGTAGGTTTTCTCTTACAGGATTTTCACAATAAATTCAGTCTCCTCCTCACCCTTTGCTCTGTGAAAAGTGCCAATATGGATAACTTCTAAGTCTACCTACCACTCTTTGATGTGCATTTAGCTTGAAAATCTACAATTAAAATAGTTTTCACTTGTCATGCTGTGAAGGGCCACAATAAAGCATTTAAGTTTTAGGCCTGTAGGAAGCTTTATTCACAGAACTTTTCTCCCTTTTAATGTTCTGGCTGAGATCACAAATACATTCACATTGTGGAAAATAGCCTAAAAATTTTAACTTCTGTACTACATTTAGGTTGTTCATATTCCTACAGCTGTGAGCATAATTTCAGTCTGGAATTCTACTTAGGTTTTAATTTCTGCAGTTCACTTGATTTCACATTAATTACTGTAATATGAATCAGACATTAAAATCTTGATTATTTCTGCAGGTTAGTAATACCACTAGCATCACCGCATGGTGTTGAATGCCGCTGCACGACTGAACATGCTCCGACACAAGCAGCCACGAACCACACACAATTCCAGTGTCGCTGCTTCGAGGGACAAGGACAAAATCCATCCCTGCAGCAGGCAGAGCCACCCACCCCTGACTCTCCCTGCCCCCGGGCCAGCTCCCACACGCCGAGGGGACGGAGTCAGGCCTTCTCAAGAGACACTTGAGCCTTGCTCTCCCCTTCGGCCTTTTCCCCAGCACGGCCACCGCCCGCAGCCGCTCCCAGGTTTCGGGAGGCGTCTCCCACTTAGGGACCCCAGCAGGAATGCTCAGTACCTGAGTCTGTATAAACAAATTTGTACACTCTGCTAGGGCGGTCTTGTCTGGGCTTTGCGACCACTGCCAAAAAAGCAGAGATGAGAGGTAAAGCCTGCACGTGGCTGAGGCACGGAGGATGCAGGGGGATGGGGAGGTTCCCTCTAAGCCCCTGCCCAGTCTGGGAGTCAGGGCATCGCTCCGGACCTCAGCTCATGGGAGGGATCCTGCTCTGTGGTGCCCTTGCTGACACACAGAGATCCCGATAAGCGGCGCTGGCTGACCGCGGGGCAGCAATTACCTGGCGTGCCGGCAGATCGCATCGCCTCCGCTTGTGCTGCATAGGCTGGCAGGGAGCCACTGCTTCCTTCTGGATATGCTGCCTCCTGCGCAGCCTCTCGGTCTGTCTCTTGAGGAAGCAAGCGGGACAGTTGGATCAGATGGAGCCGCTCCGCGTCGGGGAGATGGCACCTTCAGGCCGCCACAGTGCTCAAACACATCGATCAGGTTTAGAAAAATCTGCCTGCTGACGTCTGCACAAACCAGCGCTGAGCCATCATGGTACAATGGGGGGCAGCAGCTGCCCTTGGGACTTGGCTTAAGCCACAACTGGCAGCAGAGGCTCTGCGCCAGCTCTGGGGGTCGCCAGCGCCTGCAAGGCATGAAACCCAGCATGGCTGCTGCGAGACTCTGCTCGACCCCTTCCCTTCCCGGGAAGCTGCATCACGTTTACCTACGGGCACGGCTGCAAAGAAGCACACGACAGATCAGCTCCCGTGACACCGCTCAAGGTACTTCCTCGGAGCGGAGTGGCAGCGCGTGCAAGTCAAGGACGGGCTTGCTCCTGAGGGGAAGGAGCACGGTGCAAAGAGTTACCTCGTGCCTACAGCGGCACCACGCTGGGACGAACGAACCACGCGTGGAGCTGCCGTGAGAAAGGGCTCCCTGGAGCTCACACCAGCTCTGAAGTCAGCCCCAACAAGCCCACTGGCGTGGCAGCCAGCACCGGGAGCAGCTCAGGCTGCCGGGGCCCAGCAAAAAGAGCTTCGCAAGGGAAAACGCCCCAGGGCACATCACTGAGCCCAACCCCTTCCCTCTCGGCACATCGGCCACAGAAGGAGCAACTTGCCTTTCACACGGAATAAAGACAAAAAGGTAGATGCTCCCTCCTCCCACTGACTTACCTGTGGGACTGTTCTTAGACTGCACGACAGCAACAGATGAAGAAAACGGGAATCCATCGACCTCGAGAGGATCTGAAGGGAAATTGCACCTGAATAAGCTCTTGCCACCTTGTCAGAGTTTACTCTTTCAAGGAAAGAGACATTGAGAACTTACCTCCAGGATGCCCCAAGGGCTCTAAGCCAACATCCAGCCCAGAAGCTGGATAACCACTGCCCCCAGCCTCATCTAGAAGCAAGCAGAGATGAGAATCATTGCCACTGCATGCTGGGATTCACTTCTGCCTTAGGGAACTGCAGGCACGGGAAGGGGCTCAGGTAACCACGTGCGGGCCAGACAAAGGTGGAGGTTGTCAAAGCTGCAGAGAGGCCTGGTGAGCTCTTGGCTGGCACTTGGCAGCTCTCCACTCACTTTTTCCGGGCCATGTGCAACACCCCTCAAGGAGCAGATGGACCAACATACGGCTCCTGGGGGCTTTCTTACTGTGAGAGCTCTTGCACACAGAGACAAAGCCCTCGCTGAAGGACTGGAGGGAAAAAGCCACCATCCACGCTTCTCAGGGAGAAGAGCCCGCTGGCCCGTGAAAGGCTGCACCAGCAGCCACTCGCTTACCTGCTCCCTGCACTCGCCACGGAGCAGCCCGGCACACCTTGGCATGCAGGGCCACCAGGAGGAGGAGGATGAGGAGGAGGTGGCGGGTGAGGGCCATGGCTCCCTGCTGCTGCTGCTACTGCTGTTGCCACGGGGGCTGGGGTCTGAGTGCTGAGCGGTCAGTACAACCAGCGTGTCACCGCGGGGATATGTGACCTCACAATCCCTGATGGTGTCACGGCCCCATTGTGACCTCACGGCCGGGCCGAGGCTGCGTGGGGATGGCTCTCAGGGTGCTCGAGGAGAGCTGCTGGAGCTGCCCCCCCAGGGAGGGGAACTCGTCTCCTCAAGCAGCTCTGTCCAGGGGCCTGCTCCTACCAGTTTGGGTCAGAACTCGAGCTTTCCACATCACCGCCGTGCCAAAGAACTTCACTTGACAGATTTATCCTAACAAGTGCTTTATACAGCTGAATTTCCTTCTTCTGTATGTACTTGCAGTGTCCCTTGATCTGCTTTTCAAATAATTAGCGCTACCGAGAACGGCCCGCTAATCCACAACCACCATGCGCTGCAGTAAAACAGCTGGGCTGGCATTTCCTTTAAAATGCAAGACTTAACCTTGGGCAAAAAGTGATAAAGCAGTTCCCTTTCCAAAGAAAAACTTCTCACATCAACAACTCTCCGGTGCCTGACTGGACATACTGCGGAACTGTTCTCTAAGCCAAAACCAAAGCCACTTCCCAGTTACAGGTGTAATGAGCAACAGCCACCAGTGACCAGCGTTGCCTCTGGCCGCAGCACAGGCCCGAAGGAACACCGACGCTCAGCAAGTGTCTCCCGCTTTGGAAAGAAAGGTCTCGTCTATGGAATGCTTCATTTTTGAAAAATGCTTCTGTATCCCTTCCTCATTGATCTGACAGCTGGGACTGACTTCCCTCATGACAGCACCCTGCTCCTCCGGCAAATCCCACCCTCCAGCAACCCTCACCACAGGCAGCGCCACCTGTACCTGACTAGAAACAGGTACTTGAATTTACACACACCTCTCACAACCCTTCTGCATAGGACTCCAAAAAAGAACATTTCATAACTATTTACTACTTCTCGAGAATGCTGCATGTCTGCTAGCAAGAATTATGACAGTGCCAAAGCAAACTCCAGTGGTAAGGCAGCAGCTCTGGGTATTCATACCCCATCTTGTGACCCACGGTGGGAGCGCAGGGGCTGCCAAAGTGCTGCTCGGACGTACCCAGCAGACACCTGACAAAAGTTGCTCACCCTAACAGGGGCTGGAGCTTCTCTACTCATGAGAAAAAGACTCAAAGTACTCCTGACAGGAAAGATTAAAAACTAATTTAGCAGCTGGCCAAATTTACCTGACAAAGTTCTACCTGCACAGGGACGAAAACGGCATTGGGGTTCACCTTTTAGCCATTGAGGCATCACGATTTAGTTTGCTCAACGTGCAAAGCATCTGCCTTATCCAGACAGGTGTCGGGGCACTGTTTAATCCGTCCATCGCTCTCATCACTGAAAACAAAGCTCCACGTTCCCTTCTCGCATTTCTGATAGAAGCCATCATTTGGGAAGTAAGACAGGACACCACACACCTAAGAACTTCCTCATTCAAGCTCTCTAAACTTTCATGGAATTGTTAAGGACAAGCAGAAGTTTCATTCTTCCTAAAATTTCTCAGAAGAAAAAGACAGAAAAGCTTACTTACAAAGAAAGACCGACAAGGCTACTCGGTGCATTCACACATTTTTAAGGCATCTCTATGCCAGTGATGTTGTGGAAATTCTGAGACACAGAACACAGATCTGTGTTTGAAGTTTGTCTTTAAGCACAGCATTTCCCTCCCTGAGCTCGTGTTAGTCCTGAGGACTCCGATATTGCAGACACACTAATGAGCCAAAGGAGCGCCTCTCCTCTGACAGACTTTGATGTGCCTTACAGCCCCTGGGCACCCCCTAAACATCAAAAAAATCAGTCAGGAATGCCACCTGTTGTTTTCTTTGGGCCTCTATTCCACAGTTCCGAATTCGGCTTCTATCACCAGGTACATCAGAGATGTTCTGAAGGGTCACCGAGCATGTGACTAGTTGCATTAGTAATTCAAAAGGGAATTTGGTAAGTTACTTCTCTGTATCTGAACTAGACTTTGAGATGTGTTATCCATATGTATATTCTGCAGTCCTAATCTCTGTATCCTTTGCCTCGAAGCCCTGTACAGGAGGGAATTTGGGGGTTGAAAGAAAATGGAAAGAAAGTGTTCTTATACCTTTGGTGTAAAATGAGAATCCTCGGGATGCTTTCCTGGTGTTTGGGAACTGTTGGCCAAAATTGTTACATCTTAAGGATGTGAAAAGATATGCTTCTATACAAGGATGTGCATATGGATAATACATCTTAAAAAACTTAAGGAAGTAAGCTCTCATTTTTCTCATTTAAGTACTTTGGTAACTTGATACCAAAATCCCCCAACCCACACAACAAGAAACACTTTTCAAGTTATAGTGGAAAACGTTCACTGCACACAACTGGTCAGACTCAAGTTATTTTTGAAAGGTCAGAAGTTAAAGGCAATGCTATAGATCAGCTGAAGGAACTTTTCCCTCTATCTGCTATAAATTATTTAATTTTTCTTGCTATCATCTGTTGCTGTTTCTCAGACTCATAAAAACCAGAACCAGAGTCAATTTATGTCTTTTATAAGGGGATACAATTTCATTCTTTATTCTCTTAGAACTGATTTAGAGTCTGATTTACCTATGATACTCGTTTTTATGGGAAGCTGCGCTGTTGACAATGATTTTATATTTATAGCAGTCCATGGAAAAGGGAGAGATTGCTCATATTGTCCTGTTCACAAAAAGCAGAGGAAAAGGAAATGTTCTTTCCTCGGTGTCAGCTGTCACTTAGATGACCAAAAATTGAAGTGCTTGCCCATACCTACCTCAGTGCTAAAAGCTCAGTTCCTAGTGATTTTGGTATTTTACTCCAATGCAGATACTTTGGGAAGGCTGGGAGTTTGAAAACATTAATGTGAAAACATGAAAGATGCAGCGGGGAGCAGGAGTTTAGTTATATGTAGTTGATATAGTAGTTAAGAATGAACTATTAATAGACCTAGTTGTTAGAATAGTAAACATCTGCAAGAAGAAATTAACATCTGGAGAATTTTCTTCATCAATTAATAAAATTACTTCATTTTTAATGGCTAGGGAGCTGTAACATTCAAGGCTGATTTACCACAGAAATCAAACTACCCTTTTTCCAGACTCTGCTGGTAGGTTCACAGGCCTTGACAACAGATGGAAGATTGAACTAGCCTGAGTGAGTGTATGGAATGCTGTCCTGTCAGGCTGCTGCTTTAGCTGGAATTCTAACTATCTAGTTGCTACTGGTGTGCAAAAAGATCTACTTGGAGAGAGGCAGTCTTGTTGATTATACGAGTCAGGTAAATTTATTTTGTAATAGTCTATAGAATTGTTATTTTTTCTCCACAGGGGAAGTATGCATCTGTGGTTTCCCATAATTGTAAAAGCTGTAACACATGTATGCTCCCTGTGCAAATTCTATATTAAGCTTTTGACTGTAAATCAACATCAAATTGTTCACATAACTTGCTCTGAATTTCTGTAATAGCCAACCATGTTTAAGATGAGATTTTACTCAGCCAAATATACTTGGCTATTGATAATCATAATAAATTTCCTCGGGAATATAACATTTCTTACTAATAGACATGGAACACAAGATTATACAGAGGGCCTGGGAGGCTGATAGAGTGTTTTTCCCATATCAGAGTAAAGCAATCTTTGGAGGCTACACTCTGCCTTTTATTGCAATATTGATTATTGCCAACAGCTGCAGACCAAGAGTTCTGTATTACCTTTGACAGTACACTAAAAATTCACATCAAAACTAAAAATAGAAGTCACCTCTTCCATGGCTGAGACAATTTTATTTCTAATCCAATTACAAAGGATTAAACTTGTCAAAAGACTGGATGCCTAGCATAGCAGAAGGGAAAACTAAACACTTAAGGAATGGATTTATTTATTTTTTACACAGTTAACAAACTAAACTTCAAAGGCAAAAGTTCCCATAAGGATTTTACATTGAGGAAACAAGTGCCAAGAATATTTTCACTGCAGCTAGCTACTGCCTGGTGAAAATAATCTACAGTGCATGTTGCAGAACAATAATCACAGTATAAAAGTCTTTTTCAGTAACTTTTTCTAAGCCTTTTATGACTGCTGTGGCCACACCCTTTTTAGTAATGCTTTGCTTCTCAGATGATTCAACCAATTTCAGTGGATCTGGTTATGAAATCAGATACTAACAATGTGAGTGGGACATACATCAGAAGAGTTGTTTGGTGTGTCACAAGTCACATTTTTTTCCTTAAGTGCACAACTGGGGATATAAAGACCATAAGCAACTGTTGTTATCCTCATTTTACACGAGAAATGGATAGGAACTAGATAGGAAATAGATCCGCTTCAGAACAGAGATGAAGCTGGTGTCAGCTGAAGACAGAGTGCAGTGATTCATGTCTTAGTCTTGAGCCATAATGGTGCTTCTTTCAACAGTCCATAACCAGTCAGTGTATTTTTGCAATAACCTGCGTGATAGAACAATCAACAGGGATCTGTTTTATGCTCCAGAGTTCTGTAGCACCGCTGCACCAAGTCATCTACTGATGGAGCGTGGTGGGAAGCAGAGGGCAGCACTGCATGAACCGCAAGAGAAGGAAGAGGTAGATTTGGGCCAGATGTTAAGCAATGTGGGTTTTTTTCCTCTACAGTACCCCAGAGAGCTCTGAAGTGTGAGTTACCTTAGGACAGCCTTTTGATGGACTCTGCAGGGGCCTGTTTCAGCCCCGTAGCACTCCTTGGTACTACTTCTCCTCTAGAAGTACACTGCTTGATGTGAACCTGGTTTGCAAGAATGACTCCTTTATAATTCTGATGAAAGTCAGGAGTGATTTCATTGCTGTCAGTTATGTCATACTTCAAAATAATTAAAAATGAGAGTAGAATTAGACGTACTTGTCTTTAGCAATGTCTAATATAGGGGATGTACCCATAAAAGTCATTAGTCATCAACAGAAAGGAAACTGTTGGCTCTTTATTGTAGCTTTTGCAAACGTGCCAAGGTGTGATTTAGGTGCTAGGAAGGAAACCACCATCTCTTTGCAGAATAGTTGGACAATGCTCAGCTACCGAGGGTGGAGTGAGAATAATAGTTGCAGTGAATCAAGAAAGCAGGGCAGAATTCTTGTTTCTAAACTTCACCCTCTTTGCTTAGAGTGCCTTCAGACCTGAGAAATACAGGTACATGTATTTGAATATTCCTGCTCTTACCCTTAAATTGGCTTGTTAAGCATTTTTTTTAAAGTATAACTGTCAAATATCACTTTATTTTAAGATGATGTTTTGGACTGAAGGAATAACACATTTAACACTTGCATTCTATATTTTTGCATACTAAAGAAAATTTCATGCTTGTTAAGATTTAAAAATGCTGAAAAAACAACAATTGCAAGTTGCATTTTATAGTTTATCATCTTAAAAACCAGGAATTACAAGTCAGTAATTACTAAAAAGTGTTAAATTTCCCTGGACAACATTTTTAGCTGATGTGGTTGAGCAGATTCCAGTATGTTATATAATTATAGAATTTACATCAACTAATTCTTCATTCCCTATGTGTGTAAGTGGAAATTTTGAGGACACATAAAATAGACTAAAAGTTAAAGGTCTCTAAACAGACCATCTCTTCCCATTTCCTGATAATGAATACCAAATTAAGCTTTAAAACGGGGGTCTAAAACTGTCACTTTCCTTTACAGGCATGGTAAGTCCTGAGTAAAAAAATGGACAGGCACTTGCTGCCTGTTGCAGCTCTGCTTTTGTAACAGGCACCACTTCAGTGGCACTGCCAAAGCAGGGGGTGGGACATCTGTTTTGGCTCAGTGTTTCAGGAATCCATCAGAAATTATCAGACCTAAGCAGCCTCAAAGATTTCTCCATTCTGATAATTATATCAATACTGCTGGGAGCCCAGGTTTTGCCCATAACACAGTGTTGATTAACACATAAATTGCTGTGGGGCTTGAAAAGTGCCAGGTTCCCATATATCTGGCTAATTTATGGGAATTGCTGGTTTAGGAGCAGAAAAGAAGTAGTTAAACTACTATGGCATCTTGATGGCTATTTTCCAGTTGACTTGTCCCTAGTTTGAAAAGAATATGTCACCTTAAGAAACAGTTTCTTTAAATGTGACTTTAATTCCAGAGTATTTTCATACTGTGTAAAGTGGAGTTCAGAGATTACTTTAGTACCCCAAACTGAAGAAATTAAATGCAATTTAAGACATTTACTTAAAAAGAAACACGGTTTGATGTTCATATGTCTATGTCTATACCACATTTCTAGCCTCAGAAATTTGAACCAACTGAAAGATTAAATCTCACTGCAAAATGTTAGGTCTGAAATGAAAAGCCTAGCCATAGCTGAGAAACACAATTAGTTATTTTATTCGAAAATATTTCTGGTGTCTGGACTACAAAATGTGTTGAGCTAGTTTTCATCTTTTATTATTATTTTTCCATTGGCTGTTTTATGTTGGCAATGCTACTACTGAAAAAGACCCACCACCTACATCTTATTTAAATTTGCATTTGTGTTAAGTGATGTTAATATTTATTATTATACTGAACTAGTGCCTATAGACTTCGGTCACAGAAAATAAGTTTACCTTTGCAAGGCACAGTACAAACGCGTACTAGAAAGATAGTCCCTCCTCTAAAGAGCTCCTTGCATCTTCACAGCCCTATTTTTCTTTTCTGGTCAATAGCGCTTCCTTAGCATATTTCCATGCTCCTTCTTTCCTCCCAAACAGACATGCCTGTTACCATCTGTGAATTACTTGACACTCCTTTCCCCGGGCTGTACACCTAATGGGACCTACTCCTGGTCACTTGCTGTTAATCTCGTTTGAGATTCTCAGGGTGGAACTGGTGCCATTTGCCCTTTTTTGGTCGGTCTTCCTCCGTAACTGTTCTGAACACCAGCGGGGCGGTGGGAACCGAGCTCCCCGGGCGGCACAAGCCGTGCAAAGCCCGGGGCTCGGTGCCCCTCCTCACTCCCGGCGTTTCACGGGTCCCGGCTTCCCCAGGCGGGGGGCTCGGGGGCGCGCAGCCCGGATCCCTGGGCAGAGGCAGAGGCCGGGCGGCCACCGCTGCGGCGACACCTCGCCGAAGGGGTAGTTCTGAGGGGACCCGGACGGCAGGAGCGGAAGGGAAGGACGCACAACCGCGTAGCAGACTGGCGCTGGGGGAGACCGAGTGGGAAGGGCGGGGAGCCGGGCGGGCGGCGCGTGGAGCCGGCCCGGGGGGCGGGCACACATCCACGTCTCCTCCCTCCGCCGCCCCTGACAGCCGCCGAGTCGACCCTGGACCCCCCCCTCCTCCGCGTCCTCTTCGCTCCCGCCGCCAACGGGCTCCCCCTGCCCAGCCCCCGCGCCTTTCCTCGCCCCCGCCGGGCCGGCAGCTCTGCGAGCCGCATGCCGGGAGCCGAGGAGGAGCCGGAGGGCGCGAGGTGAGGTGCTGTCCGCTGCGTTTGGGCTCTGCTCGGGGCTGGGCAGGGAGGCGGCCGCCTGTCGGTGCTGGACGGGCTCGTGCTCCGCGGGAGCGCCCGGAGGCGGCCAGGCTTGCGCGCACGGAGGGGGGTGGCCGCGGCGGGGCTGACCGCAGGGGTTGCGTTGTGCCTGCAGGGGGGACCCGCTGGCCCCTGAGGGGACCGCACAGGGAGTAGGAGCGGGGCGGCCCCAGCGGTTCGGGAAGGGGCTCCCGGCAGCTCCGGTGGGGGGGGGGGAGGGAGACGCGCTCTCCTCCTCCTCCATCTCACGCCGTCGCCGCCCTGCTCGCCCGCTCTGGCGATGTCTCGGGGGGGGGCAGGGGGCCCCTCACCGCCTCCCCCGCGAGGGGTCGGGAGGCGCGCGGGACCCGCCAGCGCGGGGCCCCCCGAGCCGCGCTCGTGCCCGGCCGCCCCGTGAGGGGCCCGGCGGCGGCTGGGGGCGGCGGGCGCTTGTCCCGTGTCCTCGCAGGGCTCAACGGCCGCTTTGGTTTTACGTACCGATTCTTTAAAGAACTTTTTACATGTATTCAGGGACAGACCTTACACGAGTGTCAGTTCAGGAGGAGAACCCCGCGAAGGAAGGGCCGAAGTCCCAGGTGCCTCCTGCCTCTTTTGAAAACCGTAATTGTTATTACAAATAAGTTATTCCCCCAGCCGCTTGTTTGGTTTGGCGAGTAAGAGAGCGGCTCCGCCGGTCTCTGGTTTTCAGCCCTTCCCTCCGCTCAGCGCAGCCTCCACCTTGGGGGGAGGAGGTGGTGGAGGTTTGTAGGCGAAAGCGAAGTGGAAAAAACAAACACGGAGCCTAATTACTTACACTTGTGGAGCCAGTCCCAGCAGACTCTGGATAGGCTGTAAAAGAGAGCCAACATTAATTAGCATGGTACGGGTCATTGTCTGAATTTAAATTGTTAATGCTGGTGAAGGCCTGTGTAGGTGAAACGCTGTGAGGTGGTTGGTGGCTGGCTCTGGGGTCCTCTGGCAGTGCCAGCGTTTGACCGGTTATCTTAGTGGTGTGGTTGGTGGTGACCAGCATTTGTGATTTACTGAGGAACCATTTACAGTAATGCAAGAAATCCATCCTTGGTAGTTGATACCTTTATTTTTTGATATAGTTCTTAAATCTTGTGACTATATAAATGTTCATGTATATCTTTTCTGTGTGTGCATGCATACATTAATATAATTTATAGTGAAATGTTATCCTTTAGTACCTTGTGGGCTACATTTTCATAGCGAAAGGACAGAGAAAATTCCTTCATCCTCCAACCCTTGTAGAATGAATTTGGTTGCATACGCAATTCTGTAGCATGTGCAGAGGTCTGCCAAGTGCAACAAGTTACAAAACGGATGCTGTGTCTGTACAGAATTTGAGTTCAAAATAGGAGAAGCCATGGGCCTTGGAAACAAAGGGACTTAAAATATTTATTGCAGAATAACAGGTTTTGAGAATGCAGGTAGGGGAGTATGTGAAATGGTGCTGCCCCAGTGTACATGAGGTAAGGGAATGCCCAGGAATGTCTTTGACTTGTCTTTTGGTGCATTTAGCCCTTCTATTTAAAATTTTTATGCTATATATATGTTATACATGTACATATAATTACATACTATATATGACTAGCTACCTGTTCTCAGTAAATATTTATAACCCAGTTTTAGTAAACAAAATACTGTATTGTTTCCCATCAGAATCCTGCATATCGGTTAGCAATGTGACAAGGCCCTGTGACCCGTGAAAACACTGTAACATTCAGTATCATTCTCTGCACATTTTCTCAGACCTCCGCTCTGTTTTGAATAGCACACTTCTTCTCTGTTTTGTGTAGACAGTTGTCCTGGCATGATTCCAAGTTGTGGGAGTCTTATGTGTGCACAGTTTGGAGGTGTATTATGTGGAGTTGCTTCCAGCAAGTGGCTAGTGAGACCACATGTCCTTAAACAAAAATCTGTTTTGTTTTTTCTGTTTGTAAATTGAAGTGGCCGGTACCCGGTTCTGCTTGGGAGTTTATACGTATGTCTTAATATCAACTCAGGACCTAGTTTTTCCCATGTTAAATCTTTCGCTTGAGGTGCTAAAGAAAATTAACCTGACCTCTTAAATTCTGTTTATGCTAGAGTCTTATTTGTATGTTTTCAGTATTTTAGGTTTTTCAACAATCTCTGTTGATGAAACATATTTTTCCTGAGGATTTTTTGTGAAACCGTCTGCCCGCTGCTGCAAATGCTATAATAAATGCATTTAGAATCCTTTTGGAGTGCTTTGTGCATGTATTATATTTCAGACACCTTATACTCAGATAAGTGTGATGTGCGTTTTCAGAAGTAATTTGTTAAGAGTTTCCATTTTCTTTCTGTGTAATATGTAAGGAAACTGGGAAATGATACACTTAGTGGAAGACTAGAAGACTTGGGGTGCTATAAATCATATTATTGATGTATTTTGTTTAACATAATTAGTCTCTTCATGTTTCATTTAATCAGTCCCTTCATTTTATTTATTTATTAAATCTTGGGGAGTATAAGCATTGCAAGGTCACACAGGTTTTACAGATAAATTCTAGTACTTACAGATAAATAGGTAAATCTAATACTTTATAGATAAATTCTAAACTGTGACTTGGAAAAAGCCTGAGCAGAGCAGCACTACATTGGAAGAAAAGGTGGAAACAGGTTAAAATACTTGAACTTGATGGACAAAGAAAAATCTTGAAATTTTCATGTTAATGGCTCAAAAAAATGTTACTTCCACATATCTGATATTTTCTAGGTCCTATGAAAGTCCCTTTGATTTTTTTACCAAATCGTGCCTCTCAGCTTGTGAGGGTGTGTTTCAGATTTCAATTGTTGAAGTCATATGAAATCTGGAATAAACAAATGGCTATGGTCTTGCACAAGTCTCTAAGAGCGTGTAGAGTAGTAGGTAAATAACTGCAAAATGAAGGACTCGGTAAATACACTCCAGTAGTCTCTGATTAACAAGTACCTTGTGCTTTGCTTTAGACTGTAATAGATGCAAATTAACTACTCTGAAATAAATAGGTATATAGCATGTAAGTGTGGTGGCCTCCATCCCCAAATGTAATATAGAGCATGTAAAAACAAACAAAAAACGTTTTCCCCTTTCGTGTCACCCAGGGTTGAACATGAAGTGAATTGCTGTCAATTATGGAAATGTAAACAATGATTAACTTGCAGGTGCTCAACACTGTACAGAATCTAGCTGAAGCGGTTAGTATGTTAATGGATCAAGCTGTTAATATCTAAACACAAGGGCATATGTACATGCATATTTATTTACTTCATCCTAATCATGATGAGTAGTCAAAAAAAGAACTTCAAATCTAAGGGAGCATGCTGCCATAGGTGTATGAGTTACTTCAAAGTAATACGTGTCTTATACAGATTACTGCTGAGAGTGGTACTTGAAGGCATGGCCAGTAGTGAAATTCAGCAATCCCCTCCCCAAAAATTGTTTTAACTGGACAAGAAGCAGAAACTTTATGTTCTTTACAATAAGAGAGCATTTTTTTTTTTTACTTTTCATGTTAAATCATTATATATACAGAAGCAGAAATGGTAACGTGATTGGAAAGGTGCCCTATACTGTTACTGATTTTTCTTTTTTTTTTTTTTTCCCTTCTACGTAGGATTAGTTACCCCTCACAGTCATGCAGTTCCCCTCATAACTCTGCAGGTGTAATCAATGTGTGGTACAACTTGTATTTAGAAAGGTTTACTGGCTTTTATACCACTGAAACTTGCATAAACTTGGAAAGTTGGCAGGAGTTATCTGACTTGCGTGGATTCTGTAGAGCAAGAACAGCTGCTCTGCTGGTATCATCGCTCAGTTTAGTTGTTAAATAGAAGTACAGCTTTCATTAGTTCATTTTAAACACTTCAGCATTTTTCCAAAATAAATTTTCAGGATTATAGCTAGGAGAAGAGTATGTTCATTACATTGTTTGTACTGTATCAGGAATCCTACTGATGTTATTTTAAATATTTCAGTGTGTCCAGCTAGTGTTCCCTCAGAACGTTCTGTCTGGAACATCACCTTTGTCTTGAAGACAACAAGCAGCTATTTGGACAATGTGTGTTTTGGGGGTGACAGACTGCTTGTGCTTGTATATGGCCTTAACTAATTCATCCAGGTAGCAGGTGGGTGGGAGGGGTTAGGGGCATGTATGAATTGCAGTACAGCGCTTAAAGCCACCACGTTTGTGTTGATACAGGCTATGATGAGTGTATTCCAAACCTGGTATCCCTCTGTAGATACTGAGGTTCTTAAGTGAGTATGAGCCTTAAAATACTTTGCCTACAGAAATAGATGCTGTCAGAATTAGCATTTGTTGATGCTCCACAGATAAGTAATTAATAGCCTAGAAAACCTTCTCTCAAGCAAGTCGATTACTGGGTGGAGGGGTGATCTTGCAAACCTTCCCATGTAGGTTTGGGTTCTGACTGTGCTTAGCAATTGCAGGTGAAAAGCTGTAAAGACTGAAGATAATTTGAGGACAATATACCTTTTTGTCTGTCATTCAAATCTATTAAATAACCAAGAAAAATAAATGCAAAACCGAATTGACACACTTCAATGACTTATTAAACTGTGCAGCAATCCTGAATGAAATAATAATGATTATTAAGATAGTAGGCTGAAAGGATCATAATTTTAATGTTAAGGAGAAAATGTGACACCCTTCCAGGCAGATAAAATTTTGAACCTGCTACCATTCCCTGGCAATGATGATTCTGATAAAGGGGAGAATGGGTTGTGTTTGTAGTACTTCTCTTGGTTTTAACTTATTCTTAATGTATTTTCGTTGAGGATAAACCCCTTTATCATGAAGGAGACAGGAATATGTTGAAAGGAAGAGAAGAACATGAAAAAATGTGGCAGTGGTTGCAGTAATTTTACACTGGGCATGCATGCTGTATCTTTTTTTCTTTTTTCTGAGTTTGTTAACATGGAAAAGACTTAATTTAAGCACTAGTTGCAGAAAACTACTCTTTTTTTTTGTTTACTAAATTGTCCCTTGAACTGGTTTAGCTTTGTATAGCCCTTCTGATAATCTTTACAGAAATAGCACATAGTTATTTCTGGAAATAGTTTTCCCTTAGATAAAATCTAGATTTAAAAAAAATAGATAAAATCTTTGTGTTTGTCATTGTTACAACTTTTGAGTAACAATTTAGTGCTTCCTTTCAAATTCAGAAGTTTGAGGAGGATAGAGTTAAATTAATCTCAGAAATTGCTAGCTGTATGAGTCACTAAATTGGGAACATAAATACTCATAATCTTTGGAAAGAACCTCTCAACATTGTTTTGCTGCATAGTGTCAACGGCAAAACACAATACAGTATATTTAGATTAAAAGTAGTTGTATTTGCATTTGAAATCATAGTTTATGAAAAAAATCAGATAACTTTTTGTCCCTTTTTGCTTGTCAAACTGACTAAAGACTAACACTAAGCCTGCAGTAGATGCTAGATTATCATACTGTTATGTTTTGTTTGCTTGCTTTGTTGGACAGAAATAAAAACTTGGAGAGGGGGAAAAGGGTAGAGAAATGGCCAGTGTTGGAGAATTCTTCTTGCACGCTGATAGAATGGATAGGTTGTTTTGTTTACAGTCTGGTGCTCAAGCCAGATACTTGAAGTAGGAACATCTGGATCTTTTAGTCCAGAGAGAAACAGATTTGTCCAGGATGACACATGTAATTATAACATCAGTGTCAAAAAAATCCTTGATATCTATTTGTGTTGAGTAGAGTATAGTACTTAGTGTTCTCTGTATTCTGCTTAAATGGTATATTTAATTTTCTGTGTGCACAAAACATTTGTGTAAACCTTTGGTTTAAAATGTTCTGTTCAAGTCTCTGCTAGTGTTTCATAATGTTAGATAAGAGAGATTTAGTTGTGTGTTATTACTAAGACACAGAGTACTGAAACATTCAGTTCCTTTTTTTTTATAATTAGTATGACAATCAGCTACCATCCCTAAAAGTGACAACAAAGCTCACAAACATTCCCTATTTCTTCCTACACTGCTAAAGTTTGAGTTGAAACCACACAAAGACTCAAAGCTCCTGATAACTTTGCAGATTGGACAGGGCAGATGAGTCCTTGCTCTTCTATTCTTCTCTATCGCAGTGATGTACAATATTGTATAATATGCTGGTAAGCAGGATAGACTACACCAGCAGTATGAATTCCTTCATAACTCTTATTTTTCACAGCAATAACCAACTCAGGAAAATACATGTTTGTATTTGGGAATAAAACATGTGCATGTACCTGCTTGTAGTTTCCCTGATGCTGGTGTTTTACTATATAAAAATATTTAAACGGTCCTGAAAGATGTCCGAGTTGTAACCACATTCTGTCTTTGACGCTGGTAAAGTTCTCCATGTGCTTTCATGAGGGTGACGTGAGATGAATTTTAATGTAATTGGTTGTCTTCCTTTTCTTTTGGTGTTTTTTAGGGGAAAGAGCTAAGTCTTGGTAAACTCAAGGACTAGTCCTATTGAGAACAGTGTCTCATAGTAGACTATATTTCTCCAGCGTGGAACACTATTCCATGTCAGTGCTCTGGCTTCAGCCTGGTACAAACTTGTATTTATTTATTTAATGGTTGTCTTTTACCTTTTAATCTACTTTGTGCTGAGAAGAAATATAATATTCATGCTATTTCAAAAATAAACATTGTCTTTTACATATGGCTGGATACACTGTCTCACTGTCTATATCCAGTGTGTGTGTATGGGACAGGGAGCCGCACTCGATTACTTGCTGTGAGACAGATTCATTATATTATTTTAAAGCTTCTTCTCTACCGTCTTGGTGAGCTCTGATGGAATCACGAGATATGAAGTGAAAAGTTACGTACAGTGCCTGTTGTTCTCTGAACTACTTCCTCCAAATAGCTTTGTATGTGCACTAGTGTAAAGTACGTATATAAAACTTCTCTGCACTTCTTGAGAGGACAGAAGGTGACTTTTTAATGAGATGCCTCAAGAACAGGAATAAAAATGCTTTCAAAAATATGTACTGAAAAAGGTCCTCCAAGACCTTTTTCTTTTAGTGCATCAGGTGCATTTTGAAAGACTTCAAGAAGGTAAGTAATGGTATGCCACATGTGTTCACTGCGGTCAAAACTTACTTGAAATAACCATAGTGTGTGTGAAATGAAGTTTATGGTATGCTAGGCTTGGATTGAAGTGATTATGCAACGTGAAATTTCTCAGCACTGCCTACTACTTGGAGTTGTAGTCAGAAATATTCTTCAAGAACTTATTGAGTTTTCACTCTTATTTTACTGAAGTATGCTTTAGTGGTATAAAGATGTTTGGCAACTACAGTATCTGAAAACCTCAGAAAAACAATTTGGATAAAAGATTGGTTTTGGTATTTGTTGTTATGCAGTTAAATAATAAAGTTCATTTTAAAGTTTGAATCTGCCCTTCAACACGCTATTTGCCTAAGGCGGCTGCTGGTTAAGAGCTGAGTGCTATCAAGATGTGAGATACTATGTGCTTGCTAACTTTGCATGTGGAAATGTGGCTTCAGAAGATAATACAAGAGTAAATGTTCACTAGGAATTACAGACTTTGGTGCAACTAGTAAGGAGATGGAAAATTGTCTCTTTACAATTAAAGATGTTATGATGTATGCTTGTTAATTAGTAATCTCTTCAGGTTTTGTGAGCATAAAGACTTCTGCTTGAGAGAATGATGGTGTGTAACTTATAAGTTTTGTTTCTTTGTAGTAGATGCACGTTACTATAGTGATGCTACTGCCTTCTTTTTCATTAAAAGGAATAATAGTTTCTGCATTGAGGCGTCTTAGGGTTCACTAAAGCTTTTTTCACAGTTCTCTTATCAACCAAGTAAAACAAGATACTATTTCAACAACGCAAAGCATTTTGGTGAAGGTAAGGAGCTGTGGGAACATGTTTTATCAGAAGATACTGGTTATTTTTACTTCAACTGTAGTGAACAGCTGTTGAATGATATGTTATTTTTTAACTACCGCTACTGTGAATATCGTACTTGTCTAGAGATACAAATAGGGAGTGAAGGAAAGGCGAAAAAGATTTTTAGCCTGAGGATCAAAGTGTATCTACACTTTGTAACAGAAGGGGGTGGGGGGGTGAGGGCAGGAAAGAGAGAGAGAAAAAATGGCCCTTGTGTAGGGGATCACAATTTTTAAAAGATCAGCTAATACTTTCCCCTTTCTACTTGCTGTAAATCACAGGTTGGTTTGAGCACATGGGGTGTTGTGGCTTCAACACTTTTCTTGAACCTTGTAAATGTTTTCTTTTCAGATGATCCTATAATGCTGTTCTGTGCAGGTATTCAGAGGCTTGAGTCCTGTGCTATACTAGATCCTTTTTCCCCCGCTTTACTTTTATCCATTTAAGGGCAATTACAGAACTTCCAGAACTAAATCTAAATAATTAAAATACACTTAAATATAATACACTTTTCAGTTCTTGAGCTCTTGGCTTACCATTACTAGGCTTTTTTCTGCCATTATGGGGTGTAAGAATCTACTCTAAGGCAGATGGACCGATAATTCATCAGATAAAGTTAATTATTTTAATGGAAGCATAAAAATGAGTTTCTTTGTGAAGATAATTTTGGGGTGCATACTTCCTTCTAGGTACTCTAGTATTAATCTATACTTAGTTGTAGAAGACTTAGTATGCTAAATTTCGGATGTCTTTTCAAAACCAGCAAGGATGTTTCTTCAAGGCTGTTCCTTCAGTAAGATAGTGACAGTAATGTTAAACATAGCTGCTCTAAATAAAGTCTTTGACATTGTTTTCCTGTGTTTTTGTTCTGGAATTGCCTTTCGCCCACTTCCTCCTATTACAGTGCAGCACCATCTCTAGGACAACACCTAATTAAAGTGCATTTTCCTTATCTGGAACAGTCAAGGTTCAGTGTACAAACAGAGGATGAGGAACAGAATACGTCTGAAGCAGTTTCTTACATTAATATTCCTTGACTTGCCTTGGCATCTGACTTCAAGTTATTAAGAGGGAAGATGATAGATTTATTCTCTTCCTTCAAGTTTCGTCATGTATAGTGCCTGTGCCATAAAGTTCAAGTCCAAACAAGAGTTGGATGGTGATATAGGAAGAGGCACCTGTGAATAGCATATTTTTTCTGAACAGTGTTCCTTTGCTTTTTTAATTGCATTTAAATTTCTAAGATATAGTTACTAGAGGCTGATTTTTGGGGATAGTGTTAGTATTCTGGTTGAATAAATCCTAAACCAGTATATTCCAAACAAAATTTTACTTTGCCAATTTTAGCTTTGATTTTGTGTGATTCACTTTTAATATAAACTATTTTCAGAGAATATAAGAACATAACAGCTTTTCTTTCCTCAACAGAGCAATTCCATTTTATTTTAGACCTACTGAAGCAGTTCGTTCACTAGAAATACTTTCACAAAATATTCTTAATGCTTGAAAAAAGATATCCCCTTCTACATCTTAAAGTAGAGATGTTTTTATTTTAAAAATAGTTATTCTGAAGAAAGAACCTAAGAGCAGTCTGTGGCACAACAGTGAGTCAGGATAGAATCTACAGGCTGAGAATTTT
The DNA here is from genome assembly GCF_047716275.1 of Strix uralensis. Taxonomy (NCBI): domain Eukaryota; kingdom Metazoa; phylum Chordata; class Aves; order Strigiformes; family Strigidae; genus Strix; species Strix uralensis. The sequence continues at coordinate 15,201,636 of NC_133981.1, forward strand.
TCATTGAAATGACTTTCAAGTAAGAGAAGTAGTGGTAATATTTGATATCCATGGCTTTGGAAAGCATAGATGAATACCAGTTTTCCATTTGTCATTTAGAAACTAAAAAACTTTTGGTATTTTGACAAGGCTATAAAACTTGTCAGTGATGTGGGGATCAGCTGTTTTAATTACCTGTTGCTCCTGGTAAAGAGTCAACTAGGACCTGTATAGACCTGTTGTCAGGAATAGGATGACAAAAGAGTATCCCTGATGATTTTCCAGAAGCTTGTCTGACTCACTGCTGACCAGTCTCCGAAGTGTGAATGAGAAGTGCTGCTGGATGGCAACACTGAATGGACACTTGGTCTCAAAACTTTAACAATTTCCATCTCAAAAGACAGTAAGGAAGGAGGAGTATAATTTGAAAGAAACTGGCTGATAGGGACAAAAGTCATTCAAGGTGCTAGGATTTTATGCTACAGCAGACAGGGATTACATGGTGGGTATTGCTGGAGCACTGTTCATTCTTTAGCGTGGGTCAAAAGTTAGAGGGATGCTTTGCGCTACCTGCTCCGATCTTGGGGAAGTGTGCTCTTGGCTGCTGCAGTGCAGAGAACAGGGGAGGATGGGGCAGGCATGGTGGTGTTTCCCATCCCCCTTTTGTCAGTGGTAGCTGAGGAACGATGCTTGTCCTCCATTGTATCAGCTGGCTGTTATACCTCTCTCCTCCACATGTGTAAGTGACAAGTGCATTTGTTTAGTTAGTGGGTGACTTGACAGATCTCATATTATTGGAAACTGAGCAGTGGAGGCTTCAAGAGCATGACTGTGTGTCTTGGAAGAGTATGACTCTCGGTATCTAGAAATCCTGCTGTCTTATCCAGCATATAGATATCTTTCTGAAGGTGTGGTGGATGAGATCTTGCTTTCGGCATGAATAAATGCTGGCCCCTTGATGCCTACCTTACAGAAAACACCAGAAGCAGATTTTTGTAAGATCCTGAGGTTGTCGAGGGGAAGTGTAATGTGTTACTGACATTATCTCATATTAGACTGGAACTGTGAGGGAGTTGAGAAGTTTGACAAGATGTATTCCTCTCTGTATTATTTTATGTAGTTTTCTTTGCGGAACCTGTGAGAACATGAATTGGGTTTGTGCCATATTTCATTTATTTTCTGTTAGATGTATGTCAACCTTTATCATCAATTGTTCATAGAAAAGTTCATAACATAGTAACTTTTATCACTTCTTCTATCCTCTGCTTTTACTCTAGTTTCAGTGTGGAAATCTCAATGTAGAGATACGTATGGACTGTTTGCTTAGATGTTTCCAAGGGTGGGGAGGGGAGAGCCAAAAGCATTTATTTTTGGGGGGGAGGTCATACGTTGAACATCTGTACTGCTGTATTGCTAGTTCAGAAGTGAACAGTAGAAGTTGGTTTTATTGGGGTTTTTTGCTAGAATGTCAACCTTGTGGTTTTGTAATTTGAATCTTTCAGCTTCCAACTTTGAGAATTAATGAACTGCTTTTAACCTTTCCTTGAACCTTTGATCTTGCTAGTACGAGTGACTGTAAGAGAAGGTAAAACTTGTTGGGATAACTTGCATGATCACTGAAGCATTTAGGCTTTCCCAATGTAGAGTAGAAATGCATTACCAAAAGAAAAGTTTTCATTTGCCCTATCAGGAAATTGCTTCCTAAAAGAGGGGAACTTTGCAGAAGATGTTTAAGTACAGACTCTTGCATTGTTGCTTCAAAATATATTTAAGAACAGCTTCCCTCTTCCTGCACTATTATAGACTAGAGAGGCAAATAAAAATTTAACTTTCAACACTTGCTGCTGCTGAGCCACTTCTAGAATTACAAGTTTTTTGGGTGGGTGTGGTTTTGGGGATTTTTTTTTGGTTGTTGTTTGATTGGTTGGGGTTTTTTACCTTTTTTTTTCTTTCCCCAAAGTGATCCAACTTCAGAATCAGGAGTAGATTTGAGGTCAGGCACTGATCCAAAAAGAGGTCAGATGGTTAACAGTCTCTGTTCCTGCCCTTAGAGAGGTGAGGCTTGTGTTGTTCTCCCTTTCAGAATAGTTTTCTGGATCTTTAAAACAAGATTTCAAGAAATAAATTTGCTTAGAAACAGGCTGCAGAATTTTTATCCCTTTCTATTACGAGGGATGTAGAAAAAAGGCAAAATTAAGGACCTGTTCTTATAAGTCCATTCTGTTTTCTCTGGAGTGGCAGTGCTGCATGCTCTCTCTGTTCATGGCAAAGGGCAGGCAAAAAGAAGACATTAATTCCAGTAAGGACCAAATTTTGGGATTTCTGTCCAATAAACATGCTTGCTAGGGCAGTTTTATCTACTCCTGCATGGACAGAATTTTGAAACAAAGATCAGCATTCTCTTCAAAGTACTTGTTTTGTGAAGATTGGCCTAATCTCACTGCCACTGATGGGACACATGCATTGTGCTCAACTTTTCATGCTGTCAATAACTGTCAAGTCAAATTTTGACGCAGGTCTCACACAGGTTAAACCAGCTTTTTAATGGTTCTTTATACTTTCTTGCAAAAAGCAAGGGATTATTATCTTGGCAAGTGCAGCCTATTTTCTGGTTATGTTCTAGTAGATATTAATTAATACTCAGTTGAACCTGTTTTCTGTTAATCAGTTAGGTCTTTGTGCTGATCATAATAGAAACCATGAGTGAAATCCAGTCAAATAAGATGACTTTGATGGCTAAAAATATTTTTTCTCTCTTTTAAAAGAAAGAAAGGAAAAAAGCTATAGGTGTAAGAAGTTCCATGTTAACATTGTGGATCCTCTTACCAAAAAATAATAGTGTTCCCTGGTGAAATTAACTTGCCTTATTTTAGACTTCATTTGTTCTTACCATGTAAGTCGTTTACTTGAAGCACCTTTGGCCATATAGACCTTTTGGAAGCATTGTAACTTGGGAGTTGCTCTTGCCAGCACTTGAATATGTCTCCACTGGTTTTGACTGTGACTTCAACCATGAATGGTTATTTTCTGCAAATCAGCAAAATGTGATCTTGGGTCATTAAAATATGGATCTTAAGTTATTAAAATATGCTAAAAAGCTTCCGCAAATCTTTACATTTTAGAAATGGAAATATTCTCCCCAACGGTGTGTGGATCATTCCATGGCAACACTAGCTGTGATTTCTGCTCTGAATTAACATAACTGACACTATGCATAGCCCTGGATACAGGCTTGCTGACATCAACTCTTTTGGCATGTATTCAGAAAAGTAAACAAAAGACAATCAGTGTTGAGTTTGGCATGGCTAGCAAGTCCACAGAACTGCCAAATCCTTCTCAATGTATTCATCCAATTAATCCCATTGATTTAGGACATTTACTTAAGTGAGTAAAACATACTGTATTTGGTCTTAAAAGTTCTTGTCTTAAAGTTTTGTTTTTCTAGTGAATCAGTAAACACATTCTTCACTTACATTGCTTTTTTCATGTTTTTAATGTTGTTGTTCCTTTGTAGAAAAAAAATGAATTCTGAAAGCTCAGCACTTACCATGAGTAGCCCTGCTGTAATAAACCAATGCGCCAGAGGAGGAATGGAAGAAGAAAAAGTTTGGTAAGCTTTACTTCTAATTTTCTAAGAGGTTAGCAGACAGCAATATTGGGAGATGTAGTTTTAAAATTAAGCAAAAGAATTATTTGTTATAACTGCATTAATTTTGCATTATTTAACAACAGAGAAGGAAAAAGGGAAATAATTTTTTATTTTTGAATTTTTAGCAGATGACCATGGGGGACAGGGTGTCATGGGGGATGGGCAATGGAAAAACTCCTGTTCACTTCAACAGTGCACCAGTTGTACTCATGGAATCTTTCACATGTGGCAAATGTCTTAATCTCCCAGTGCTGTTGCTACACTTGTGTGATGCTATTACTAGTACTGTTCAGTACTGTGCAGGTTTCTTGTCTTCTGAGATTCGTGCCCTGGGAGACATTACAAAGTCAATAGTTTCTACTCTTTTATTAAAAAAAAAAATGTATAGGAGGAAAAAATATTACTCTGTTCAGTGGTAGATGTGAACAAATGCTTATGCTTTAGGACAGTCTTTTTTTGTGAAAACTGCCACTGACCATACAATTTTTAGCACCCTGTTTGGTGTTTGCATGAAGGGAACATGGTGTTGAGAAGGTATTGAAGCTATTTCAGCTGTGTTAATGAGAGCCTATTATTGAGAGCCTGCTGATTTTTACTTGCTGTTGTTCACTAGATTTTTAGCTATGGTTTTGTTACGTTGTTTATTTACCATGTAGAAAACAACCAAATAAACTCATGACAGAAAGCACGGCACCCGTATGGACAAAAAGCTAACTTACATTAGTTTTGTAGTCTGAGAAATACTCTTGAAAAGCTAAAGAATTAAAGAAATACTATGAATGTTAGATTCCCTACTGGATCCTTGTCAATAGATCATGTAGAATCTTTTTTTGCTTTTGTTTGTATGTAGAATTAAATTAACAACATCATAGTACCTTGTAGTTTCTTTTTAAATGTCTCTCACTATTCTACTACTATTCCTGGAACATCCTCAAAGTTAGAAACAAAATCTTCAGATGAAGGGGTGGGATGAGAAAGAATTGTGGACTTCCCTCCTGACTCCAAAATCTAATGAGGGGTGGGGAATTGACAGATGCTGTTCCTTTGATATATTTTATTGTTTGTTATCCTGCTTGTGGTATTGAAGTGGTACCCTCAGTAAGTTTGCAGACAACACCAAGTTGGGTGGGAGCATTGATCTGCTTGAAGGTAGGAAGACTCTGCAGAGGGATCTGGACAAGCTGCATCAATGGGCCGAGGCCAATTGTACGAGGTTCATCAAAGCTCAGTGCTGAGACCTGCACTTGGGTCACAACAATGTCCCCTGCAACACTACAGGCTTGGGGCAGAGTGGCTGGGAAGCTGCCTGGTGGAAAAGGGCCTGGGGGTGTTGGTCGGCAGCTGGCTGAATATGAGCCAGCAGTGTGCCCTGCACTGGCCAAGAAGGCCAATGGTATCCTAGCTTGTGTCAGAAATAGTGTGGCCAGCAGGGACAGGGAAGGGATCTTACCCCTGTACTCAGCACTGGTGAGGCCGCACCTCGATTCCTGTGTTCAGTTTTGGGCCCCTCACTACAAAAAGGACATTGAATTACTCGAGCGTGTCCAGAGAAGGGCAACGAAGCTGGTGCAGGGTCTGGAGCACAGGTCTTATGAGGAGCGGCTGAGGGAACTGGGGTTGTTTAGCCTGGAGAAGAGAGGCTGAGGGGAGACCTCATCGCTCTGTACAACTGCCTGAAAGGAGGCTGTAGTGAAGTGGGGGTCAGTCTCTTCTCACAAGGAACAAGCGATAGGACAAGAGGAAACATCCTCAAGTTGCACCAGGGGAGATTTAGATTGGATATTAGGAAAAATTTCTTCACCAAAAGGGTTGTCAAGGATTGGAACAGGCTGCCCAGGGAAGTGGTTGAGTCACCATCCCTGGAGGTATTTAAAGGACGTTTAGATGTGACACTTAGGGATATGGTTTAGTGGTGGACTTGGCAGTGCTAGGTTAACAGTTGGACTCAATGATCTTGAAGGTTGTTTCCAACCTAAATGATTCTATGATACTATAAATATCACTTCATTTTTCTTCATGGCATTTCTTTGTAATATTTCATAGCATTTCTTGGTAATGTTGACTACAGTAGAGGGAGAGTACAATTTATGTTATCAGGTATTAGAGTATCACGATTGAATGATACGATTTGTTAGAAATGTGTAATTGACCTTAAGGAAAGCGGTGGAAAATAGCAGAATTTACTTGTCTACTAGTCTTTGATTTGCCTTTGGTTGCATCTGTCCTGCTCCTCCCCACCCTTCCTCCCCCCCCAGTTCTTGTATATATAGTTTGTATACACTAATCTACAATTTCTTCTACATACATTGTCATGCTTGCTAATATTTTTAAATCATTGCCTTCCTGCAATTCTTCATTAAATCAGTCAGAGGTTAGAGCACAGATTGTGCTCTTCTTCAGGAATTAAGTTAATCTTTTTATTTAATATTCTAGGATGCTGAGGAAGTCTAATTAGGAGACAAGAGATTTCTTTTATCAGACATTATAAAATTACCTTTGGATTTGAGGTTAAATAAATATCCACAATTCCAAATGCTCATCTGCAGGAACAGACATACTCTCAAAGTCTCTCCCTTTATCTCTGTTGGTGGTAGGCCAAGTTATTCAGTATACTGAGATGTAGAGAATTGTTTCCACTTTGTAGGAATTGTTTAATGCAATTTACATGGCACTTGGGAAGAAAGATTTCTATAACCACTGGACTATTTACACTGACTGGTTCTGTAGTCACCACTGTACATGTGGATATATGCTTGATAAATACTTTCAATCCATAAGATAAACGTGAAAGAAAATTTTAAATTAGAATCTGACCTTGTAGACTTTGGCTATGACTAAGTATGTGACAGCTCATGAGAGTGCTGATCAGGGGCAGGAGAAGCTTGGACTGACTTGTCTTGACACTGAAGTGTTAATTATTGAAAGATAAAATGGTGAACACTTCAGTGGTTAAGGATATATTGAGATTTAACTCTTCTGTGGGCAGAGGATAATATATGCTGTCATGGGCTTTGTGATACCCTTTTATATTTAAGTACCATGTGTTAGGTTACAGAAGTGGTATAGAGAGCCAGGTTATCTCTTAGAGTAAATTGTGGGGCCTGTGCTGAATTACAAGCAGCTAAAAATATTTAACCCAACTTTAGATGTGCTTTATATCTTCTTAAATGTGTTTCAACCTGTATATCAACCAAAAATATCACTTCTATGTTTGCTAGCTTCTTATTTTGTAAACCATAATCTTGTTTGTTAACAAGAGCATCATGTTTGCAATCTGTGGAATTTTATTTGGGTTTTTGATTTGAGAAGCAGAATAGCAGTCTGATGCGTGTCTGGTATAATGAATGCAAGATGTAGCTGACTTGACTTCTTTACTCTGTGACTCAGCTATTACTTGGTGGATGCAATAAATACAAAGGTGAAAATTTTATTTAGATCTATGTGGAATATATTTGAAGTTTTCCAAATTTTTTTTTTTTGCTTGGTATTGTGGGGTTTTGTGAGTACTAGAGCTGAATAAACATTATTTTTCTCAGCCTAATAAAGTACAATGTTGCACTGCATTACTGGTTCATGGATTTTTTTGTTTATTCATTGATTCTTGAAACATATTTACTTTCTGATGGGTTCTTGGTTATTTTCATGAAAACATAGCTATTGGTAAGGACTGGTGTTAATCATAGCAAGATTAGGAATGTACGCTATTAAAACTATGCAGTAACTGAAAATTATTCAATCAAGTCAAAAGTCTCCACAGAGCAAAAGCTCTGAGCAAGACCTTATCTAGCATTTAAACATCACTTATCATGTATGTAAAAGGCTTTGATGTTGTGTAAGGCCTTATATTCAGGCCCCCTAGAAACAGAGGGAAGAGTAATTGATTGGTGATGATTTTTCTTCATAGCCAGAAGACGAAGTTCTTAATTTTTTTCTTTGAATAAATTTTTATTAAAATGCAAAAAATGGGTAGATACACTTAATATCAAGGACATTAATATTATGAAACAAACTTGTGGTGGAATTATCCACATAACCTTAGTATATTGTGAAGTTTCCTCAAGTGCTGTAACTAAACTTGCATTCATTGTATGAATGTTGTGTATGTTGTTCAGTAAAAGCGGGGTGCATTTGTTCAGGTAATGTGCAAATTGGTCTGTCTTGTCCCATTCCTTAAAGTTGGGAACTTCTATATTATTTATACTTTGTTTATAAATCATATGTGTTGTTTTAATGACAGCTAGTGAGTAATTTATTCTCATAAATTACCTACTGCATGGCATCTTGTTTTAAATAAAGCACTCATAAATACTTTTGGCATGATATATTTTTATATTGACGATAGATTAGAGGATAAATTACAAAATGAAAATAATAGTTCACTAAATTGCTTTCTCCCCTTTTATAGAAGATAATAGTGTAACTTTGTGGAAAACAAAGTGTATTAATGGTATAGTACTAATTAGGTAGAATTTTGAAGTTCATGGGCAGGAGTTCAAGAGGGAAGAACTCTTTAATTTCAGTCTCCCAAAAATGCTAATGGGTTTTGGGAATTCTATGGTTTAACTACTTTACTGACTACAAAGAGGACATCTGAAACCTTATCTGCTTTCCTTCTCTAGAGCCAGAAAAGAATATAATCTGGTAAGATAGGAAAGAGCTTCTGAAAGAAAACAACCAAAATTACAAGAAATTTAGTTACTATTGGAAGTTTGAATTTCAGAACTATCTGCTCTGTTCCCAGTGACACTGTATAGCCATTTACAAATTCTGCCATTCCATTTCATCAGTGTTTGTATCTGTATAGTTTGGTACCTCTACAAGATAAAGTTAATTGAATTTTCAGACTTGCAGTGCTTCACTTGCTTCTGTTGCTTTTTCCCTCCCAACAGATATAATCAAGATTACAGCAGCAAAAAGATGCTAGTAGTAGTACTAACGTGACTGCCGTAAATGTCTGATAAAGAGGGCACCACAGCAGGGTTTATGTGTGAACCAAATTAAGCTGTGCTTGATAAACAGGAATACTGATAAATTTAGCTGTTACTAACTGATGTGCTGACCGTTCGCTGTCTGAGCTAGTATGGAACAGTGCTTGAACAAATGAAGGTTTGAGAGCCTTGAAATTCTAGAAGCTACTGATTTGGCAGATTGTCAGTTTCTTAATGTTGATAACTGCAAGAAAGGAACTAAAGATAAGGGAGCAAGTGGGAACCATGTCAATTCATCTATGCTTACTATGAAAGTAGCTTGCTGGCACGTTGTTTTTCAAAACAAATGTGCAGGGGAATTGGAAATTTTCCAGTTTTTATTAGTGTGTGTAGATTTATAACGTGCTTCCTCTAGGCTGGATGAAATCTTGCTAGTTGCTTCTTTATCTTTTTACATAGGATTAAGTCAGGAAGTATTTCAACTTTTTAAAACTAATAATTGAAATTTGGGGTTCTGGATCTTTTCCATGACTGAGTTTGTGGTGCCTTGGCTTTTCATTTCTGTCTCCAAATACTCTGTCACGTTGCTTACTGAGTACGCAACGCTCTCCTATTTCTGTGACAATCACCATCATTTTTGTAGCAAATCTCTTTGAAAACTCTCTCTGTCATGAGGCTCTGAAGAAATAAATCTATACATTTTAAAACTAACCAAATAAGCATTGTTAAGTGTGAACTCCAGTGCATTCTGACTGTCTGTATTTATGACTTGACTTAAACTGAGTTTGGGGACAGAAATGTCTTTAAATCATTTTTGTTTGTTCTTTGTCTTCCGCTATAACAGCTAGGTTGTTTTTGTTTCAGCTTTCCTTTCCAATCTGGGAGGGAAGTATTTTTGTAATCTGTAAAGGCATGTGGGTACTGGTGCTAATCTTGGCTGAGAGAGCAGTGGCGTGCAAATAACAATGTTAAGTATCCTATGTGAAAACTTTAATTTGGAATCTCTGTCATTTTATAAGTTATGTGTTTCATTGGGGGCTGGAATTGGTTATGTTTCTGCACTAAACTTTAACAGAAGAATAACTTGCTTTCTGATAAATTTACTATAGAGAGATTGACAATTTGTAACTATTATTCTTGGTGACTTCTGGGGGAAGGGAAGCTATTGAAACTCCAGTCTGTATAGCGAGAAGGAAGACAAACTTAGATACTGAACTTAGGTATTACAAAAACTAACTGCAAAACCAGCTCCATAATTGCATACATTGAAAGAGAAAAGCCTACTACCATATCTTAGCGTGCACGTATCTAGGGTGCAGAGAGATTGTTAAGATCTTACTCCTAAGTGTGGCTGGTGTGATACATGGCACTGCTGCTTGTCATGCAGCAGTGGCTGTGCAGCCCTTCTGATGAGATTTGGTCAGCCCTCTGCCCTACGTGAGGCTGTGTCCTCATGCCTAAAACACCATCTCTGCAGGAAGATGCCTCAATGTTTTCTCACAAAGTTGGAAGAGCCTACTTTTCTTGCTCATAATCGACATAACAGGCCTTCCAGGTCAGCATTGTCTATATGAGGGCTAGATACCATTACAACAGATTGCACTGCCCCTATTTAAAGAGATATTCTAGAAAAGGGACAGAGAGATAAAAATGACCATTTTTCATGGGGCTGTCCTCGGGATTTTAGAAGCTTATCCTGTAAATTTTAATGTGGTTGAGATTCTGAGGAAGGAAAGAAAGAATTACAATATGGAAACCCAGAGATTCGGGGATATATGGACTACCTAATTGCTCTTGCACATCTGACTTCTGCAATTCTTAAACCTAGACCAGCTCTAAATGGAGGAATGTTGAATGCAGCAGCAAGTTTATGGTTTGTTCCCAAGCGTATATTATCTATATAATCAAATATTCATTCCCTTAGTCAAGTATGTGCTATTACCTCTGGTAAGAAAACCATAAATCTTTTCCAGAAACAAATATTAAGGAGTAAAAAGTTGTGTACCATTTTGTGTTCCTGAAACAGATGTACTTTGGGTGTTTTCCACTTCCTTTTTAAATGGTCCAAGTTATTGTTAACTTCTCTTGAGTTCCCTATTTAAAAAGAATAAAAGAAAAAAAACAACGATGGTTTTCTGTCTCTGATTTTGAGTAGGTCACCCAAGACTACACCAAGAGTTTACTTTTCTCTTTTTTCTTCCAGTAGTTTTTTAAGTGGTGTGGTTATCTAGAATACAACTTCTATAGATGAAAACATGGAACTTGCTGCATTTGATCATTAGAATGAGATTTTGAAACTTTTTTCGGTCACTAAGGCCTGTCAGAAGATGTGAGAAAAACACCCATCAATAAGAAGCAAATTAGTAATTTTAACCAAAAATTTGATTCTCCACCTTGACAATCCAAACCTTATTAAAATTATTTTAACGGATCCCAGTTCCTTGTGTTTTTTTAATTTGAATTTTTGATCCAAGTAATTAGTAATGATTTACTAACTTAGGGATAGTTACCCAGAAAAGCTCGTGTAAGTTAAAATAAACGCAACTTTTTGTCAGGGGAAAAAAAAAAAATTTCTTAATATCATAAGTGACTGAAGACAGTAGAACTCTGCTTGGTTTTAGACTCTTCACGGAGTTCATGGTTTAATGTCTTCACTGAAGGCTCACACATTATTTGGTGCTCGGCTATTCCTTTCCCTAGGCAAGGGATCTGGTATACTCTGGAATATAACTAGGAGTGAAGTTGTTACTTTTACTGTTGTCTTTTTTTTTTTTCCAATATCATGACCTTAGAAAAGTGAAATAGAACACTGTAGATAGACACAGGAAATAATTAATTGAAACATACCAGAGTGGTTTTTTTTTAAATCAGAAAAACATTTGGGAGCGAGGCTCCACGATAATCTAGCTTTTGCAGTGAAGCTGATTTAAAACACTAGCCTCTCAGTTGTGTGTTCCTATTTTCACTACTACTTCCCACCACCTCTGTTGTGCCAATACTGTACTGATCCATTCTGTGAACTAGATGAAAATAATTTTTGGTTAAAAATAGCTTTCCCAAAAGGAGATTAATTTTTATTTCAGTAATTTTATATGTACCTCAACCCTACAAATGGTTGCTTGGTACAGCTAAGCAGGTGAAAAACTGCAGTAGGTATGGAGTAGGACACAGTGACCAAGGAAGTTGTGAGTCACAGGGTTTGACCACTTTACTAGGACTTCTTTGCAAAAACTAGTGGTTTTTATCCTAAAGCAGTAAGATAGAGTTATAAAAGCTATAAGGAAATGTTATCTCAAATTGACCAAATTTCATACTTCTTTAGAGAATTAATCATTATTTAAAAACATTAGCTTTATGAATAAAAAGTTGTTTTTGATCTTTATTATTTGTGCTGTTTCATAACCAGATGCAGTATCGAGTACGCTAGTTTTCTAGGGTTTAAGAGCTTCATAGATGAACGTTTTATTTTAAATGATTGGAAAAAGATTTCCGACTTCAAAAATATACACGCAGTGTGTATCTGCCTGATCAAAGGAAGGAAAGTAGGCTCACGTAGTGAGAGTATTGACTTCAGTGGAGCAATATGAAGCTATAAGAATTTATAGAGTCAGTCTGAGAATGATATAGGCCTAGTTTAAAGACATTTTCTTAGAATCAAATCGCTGTTGTCAGTTCATAAGTATTGTATACAATATGTCACCAAAAAAAGTTAAAATTGATATAGTGAAGATACCCAGTCTGTTCTAATATTCTGAACACCATGCAGTTCTGTTGACTTTAGTGGGACTAATTAACTGTAAAATTAACGTGTGAGTAAATTATTACAAGAGCGAAACTTAAAAGCTTTTCCACTGAAAAAATTACTAGAGTGCTGAAGGCACTAATTAATTTTGTTAGCCTGCTTCTAACAGCTCATTTTCTTTAGGAGGCTGGTTTTCTCTTATGTCACAGATGATGGAAAAAAACAAACAAACAGGAAAGCAAGGGGAAAATAAAAATACTGGGCTGCAAAAAGTCAAGAAATGCTGGTTCGCATTTAAAACAAACAAGTGTGCAGGGTGGAAGGTGGGGCAAGGAAGGTAGATGGAGGAGGAAAAGCCTCAGGCTGCCCTAAGCGTTTGTTAGCTGCGCTCTCACACTTTGCAGAAAACATATTATATGCCTTTACGTATTTATGTAGCATTTCTATTGCAATAGAGTCCATTCAGTCCATAATGGTGGGGTTTACTGTGGCTGAGCTCTGATCTCATCTGAGAAGTGGTTTCTCACTTTTGTAATTCTAGGTTCTTAACAGCTGTTGCTGTGCTAAACCTATTTTTAATCATTCACTTACTTAGGACCCACTAGGCTTACAATTACACAGCTAGCTTTTAATGTGACTTTATTTAATACGGAAAAATGGTTCTACAGTGAAGTTCTGCCCACTGGCTAGATATGGGATCGCTCCCTAAACTGTTGATTGTTGTTTTATCTGAGCTTAAAATTTGGAAACTTTGATATAGAAAAAGTAGTTATTCCAGAGTATTGTGCAAACTGTATTTGAAGCTATTTAAAAACCAAATAGAAATAACAGGGTCAACTGAGTTTAAAAAGATGCTTGAACTGGCATTGCCATGACTGCAATGTGAGTAAAAGTAAGGTAGGAAAGCAGTGGTGAGCAGCTGAAATCTGCATTTTCATGATGAGATAGTATGTAGATATCACATGATAGATACTTACCTTAATGCATGTGGTTTTAATCACACAACCCTTCTTTCTTAATGAGGATCAGAATAGGGTAGCTAAATTGCTGCATACTGTACTTCAGACAGACAAGTACTCAAGCTGACTCCGAACTTGTGTGGGAAGTAAGGTTTCGTGACATAAATCATCATAATTCTGTTGCAGCTTTTGCCAGCTGCTAACTGATGAAGGAAGAATTATGTGTCTGGAATCAGAGTGAGAAGAGAAACAAGTTTAACAACTTTCCCTGTTTCTCCTGTATCCTCCTTCAATCAGCAGAAATGAGTCATCCTGATTTAAAATGGCTCTAGTCAAGTGCAGTTTAACTGCAGATGTTTGTGATTACAAAAGGCACATACATGATTGGAGAATACAAGGTTACAGTGTTTGCAAAAAGGAAGTCCCTTAAATTGCAGATTAACACTTTAGATAGCCAGATAAAATTCATCTTATTTGCAAGAGGCCTTGAATTAGTTGTTTGCTAGTAAGGTTTTATTGTAAAGACAGGAAATACTCTTCTTGGAAAGCTGGAGATTATTCAGGATAGTTAGCATAATCTAACAATTATGACAGCCTAATAAAGCAGATAAATATTTACAAAATTTTTAAAAAATCACTTCAATCTTACTTAACTTTCCTAGTTTTACTGTACTTCTCTGCCCATAAAAGGAGTACTAGAATTGAAAATTGTTATGAAGGAATCATTTGCACTGGGGCTTGCAGCCTGAGAGCCAGTCCCTTAAAGGAAGTGGATGAAGATCCAGGAGAGCGACGCAGAACACGGAGAGGATGAGTCATCTCAGCTTCTGTAGCGCACCCAGAAACAGTGAGAGATGGGAGTGTGCTCAAATGGTTAAGGTAAGCGCAGTCTCCAACTGCTGACTTCTCATGCACACATGAAATGGGCTTTGTAACTGAAGAAAACATGCCCCAGAGGCAAATACAAGTTTAAACATATGTTTAATCATCATGTCTTACAAAACTTGGTATGGATTGCATTTCCTCATCCTGGATGGGATCAAAAAAATCTTGATGTTTGCCTTAAGAAAGAAAAGCGTTCAGCTTGCATGCTGGGCTGAATCGGAATCCCACAAGATGGCAGGCTTGATCCGAAATTCAGAAACGCTGTTTTCTCAGCCCGGCAGAGGAACAAGTTGCTCTCGGGGTTGAACTCACCGTTGTCCTTATTTCTGGTTGTTCTTCCCGCCCCGTCCTTTGCTTATTCTGCATAACGAGATATAAGCAGAGGTGAGGGTTACTGAGTGCTTGTTTCAAAAGCCACCTTACTGGGCTAAGACTGCCGCTTGTAGGTAATATTTAGTGGCTGCTTTGTTTATTTTTTTTCCCCAGGGGCTTTATTTCTTCTCTTTTGGTGAAAGAAGATCGCTCCCTAGATTTCTGGATAAAGCCGTCATCTGCATTTTGTACATGTGATTATATTGTCTCTAGGTCATACTTCAAATAATTTCTACTGGTATTACATCTCTTGAGACATTTGCTACGTGCTTGGTTATGACTCTGTTGTATTCTACCTGCTTTTTCACTGTTACGTGTCTATTACAGCTGTTAGCCTAGGGAGTTAGAACAAATATTTCTGAAACACCTAATTGGTTCCAATTCAATGTTTTTATCCAATGAAAAGGTAACACCATCTTTAGGCTGCCCTCAATGGTATTTTGTTTATAAATGTGTATTAGTGAACAGGCTAGTGACACAGCTTTTATACTCTGACGTACAAGTAAATGGAACGTTCACAAAGAATGTATAGAGAGAGTGAAATATATTTAGTTTTTAAAGAGCTGAAAAACATTTAAAAAACCGATAATTTTTGGTTAGTTTGATGTACAAAAGAAATATAAGAATCCAGCAGTCCACCTGTCATTAAAAGTATCTTCCTTTTTTCCTGATGGGACATATTGGTGAAACCTAGAAAAGATATGTAATACAAATGAATGTTACTTTAGACTTTCTGTGGCTGTCACTCTCTTGGCTGGAAGATGAATCACTGGAATTGGGAAGCTGAATCTGTATAGCTTTATCTAAAGAACCAGGCTTTCTTGTTTTGGCATGTTAAGATTCCCCCCCCCCCCCCCCCCCCCCCGTGGATGAGAGAAGTACATGCTGGCAGGGTGATAAATAACACAGGCATGGTGATTAGTCTTGGATCACCAATGTAAATAACTAATACACTGTGGAGGGAGGCCTCAGCATCCCTAACTCATGTTTTGGTCATTTGCAAATTGAAGTTACGGTTATAGTGGATGAGAAGTTCTCCTTTAGTGCAGTCTTGAAAACACAGAATAAATGAATTTGCATAGTTTAGAACAGGGATAAAATTTGTCATGTCTTAGTTGTATTCTTCATGCTGTAGAGACTCATTTTCTCACTCAGGCTGCATCTTGCTGCTTTTTCTCTTCTATTAGTTCGTGAAAAAACACAAAAATTGCAGAAATAGTAAAAATTTTTATTTGCAACATATGAAGCATGTTAACAAGCAAAGGAAAATATTTACTTCCCTCCTTCATAGTCTGTTCCAATAATGGTAAAAATAACTTGTGGCAATAGTAAATTAACAGTGAGAGTTGTAATGTTTTTATGTTGTCTTAATTCCCTTAATTTCCATTTCTCTACCAAAAATGTTTAACTCTGGTTAAATTAAATATACACAGATGTGATACTTGAATCATAAACAGTAAGTGTTAATATATACAGGAGATCTTACCTGTTATAGCGGAAGAGCTTTTCACTATCTGAGTGTGTGGGTTACTCTTTATCAATATGCCCCCAAATCATCCTCCAAACCCCACTATTAGAGCTGCTTTAGCATGTCACTGTATTTGATGCACATACTATGCATTTTGTAGGAAAAATGCTATTATTTAGAGATCTCTCTCAGATGGGTTTGATCTTTAAATACTGTGTATAACACTACTACATCTGAGCAAGTAAGTTTTGAACAAGCTAACAGAGGAACAAGGCAAGGTTTTCTTATTTCTGTTTAGAGAGACTGCAGGATATGACATGAAACAGATAATACTAGTAGTCCTTATGGAAGATTTCATCAAATACGTGTGAAGTTGACTGTTCTTTCTGGAGTATGCCTCTGCTGCTCATCAGCCTCATTGCCATTAATTGTTATCAATATTTCAGGAACAATTAGCCCTCCAGGGACCCTTACTCATTGTGGGCAGCTGCTACCACTTACTGCAGTTAAGTCTGCCAGTGTGTTTCAAAACACATAATTTCTGTGATAATTAAAGTTTTCCAGGCCTTTGTAGCAATTATGTATCCTACAGGCTTCATTATAGCTATATTAGCACTATCACCTATTGACTGTAAAGATTTTCTGTTGCTTTTTTAACCGGGGTGGAAAAAGTTGTCCACAAAGGCAAAAGTTGATATTTTGTTTAAATCTAGTTGCCACAATATCTTTAGTCTCATGGTGGGTTTTTGTTTTGTTTTTGTTTTTTATTATCTGTACCTAGGAATCAGTCTAATATTTTTTGGGTTTGTTTTTAAGCAATATTTGGCTGATGAGCTCTGACAAAGTGTTCTATGCTCAGTTAACGTGGGTTTACATTCCTCCCTCGGCCAGTACATTTCACTGTTCAATAAAGGCATCCATTTTCAGTGAAGCATACCAGATTTTGTTGCATTTCATTGTAGGTGGAGTGTGTTTTACTTCTAGGTTGATTTAGGAAAATCAAGACCTCTTAACTTAAACCCACTAAACAACTTCCAAATTAAACAAACAAAAAAAGCCCTCAAAGTAAATTGCAATAAAATACATAAGTAAATACATATAAAATGTAGAATAGTGTAAATTTCTGCTAACCACTTAGAAATATCTTGATTCTCTGAGTGGGTGTATGTGCCTATATGAAGTGTGTCTGTGACATTTTTTCTTAAATGTAAAAAGAAAATCCCAGTGATCCACCATTGGCAACTGTTTCCTGTATGCTTATCCTGCTTTGCTGTTAAAGATTGACTTTGTTCATGACTCTTTTTCATTAAGACTCCAGTATCTGTTCTTATAAATTTTATAGACTTGTTCAACATGTAGTACAGTTGAGCTTCTGGTTAGTACCCTAATACTAATAACAAGAAACTTAATCTTCTCCCCCCCCCCCCCCCCCCCCCCCCCCCCCGCCATTTTCAGTTAATTATCTGAGTGTAGAGAGAGCTGATGATAAAGTTTTTCAAGGAACACAAACATGATGTTTCTATGGGAACACTTAAACATTGTAGTAGTTGGAAACAACAGATCAGAAGCATAAGACTGGTTTTTAACTTGATCTTACTTGGGGCAGGGTAGGGGAGGGAAGGCTGGAGAACATGTGAATTGGTTAAATTAACTGCATTCTCCTGTGGGCCCTGAAAATCTTTATAGGTAAGTGTTGTAAGAGAAGATAATTTGAAGGTGTATCTTTCAAGATGGATACATTTGGTCAGCTGCAAATTCCTCCAATATTAAAGATAGCTTTTCTGTAGTAAGGTGTCATTAAATTACCTTAAAACTACACAAGGAAATTCCCGAGCTAAATCTGTAGATTTGTTTCTTCTGATGTGAAAAATGAAGGCTGGGCTAATAGTAATAGCTCATATTAAGGTCATTATGAACAGAAACTCAGTAAGAATACATTACTAAAATAAGAGCACTGCAAAGTACTGAAAAATACTTGCAAATGTTTCAGAATATCCACTTATATTTGTTAGTATTAAGAATGCATGCTTTCTTCCCTGACTTTGAACTTTAATATCACTGTAAGAAACCTAAATAAAAATCCAGAAAAATTAACCTGACTTATCAGCAAGAATATGGGTACTCTGTTTCCTGCTGTATTGTCATCTTCTTTGTCATGTTTTGCACTCAGTGGTGAAGGTCAGAAGCTGACTGTATTCTACTAACTGTCCAGTTAGTTATGTCTTCATTTAAAAAATGGAGTCTAAAGCTGGATTTTAAGAAGTGAATTCAATTACTTCTGTGTGTGGAGAAGATTTTGTTTCAAAGACTCTCACTTAGTGTAGCAAATTACACCATAAATGAGGCACTCTCAATTTTTCTCCATACAGAATAGTAAGATAAAGATGGCTCTAGTTTGAAAGCCATGTAATGTGTTTCTATTCCACAGATTAAAATGCAAGTTGTATGTGACCAGACAAAAAAGAAAAAAATCTGCTGGTTTATTATTCCTGAAATAAGAGAATTACAATAAACTCCTCTAACTCTTGCCTTCCTATCTGTCAGAATATGATCTGGTGAAACTTCTATGACAATCCAGTTAATCAACGATGATGGCTGCTTCATAGTGTCTTCCTGATCAATTCTTGTAGGAGTTAAAGCTATCTAAAATTTGTTGGACATCATATGATTAATACAGAGATTAAAAAATAGCCCCTTTTCATGGTTCATTCTGTGATTAAAAATAACTTTCCTTCATTAATATTTCTTATTTAACCTGCAATTCGTCTGGCACAAGGCAACATTTGCCTGATCACAAATTCTGTAATAGCGTACTTAACTGATTCTTTTGCATTTCATTTCAACAGAGGTTTGAAATGAATCACGAACTTTTCCTCATTCTGATTTGTATTTCATTATACTTGGAGGATGTTTTAAATATATATATATAAAAAATATGTTTATATTCACCATTTACAGCTTGAGTAAAGAAAAAAAAAAAGATCGAAAGGGAGGGGGGAATTTAAAGGGAAGGTTCTTGTATGTATTACAATGGATAGGCTGCCTCGTACCTGTCCATTCAGAATCGTTTCATTTTTCGTTTACTGGAGTAGGAGAGTTGTGAGGAAATTGAATTTCTTTTGTTTCTGCTTTCCATCAGGATTTTGTATGGAAATGAGAGAGTAGACAATAATGTACAGAAAGGTCATAGACCACAGTGACAGAAAGGTAACTGTGTTACAAGCTTTATGTTTTGTGCAGCAGGGGGCTGTATTTAACAACGGTGTGTGAATAGATGTTTATTGTTTTCTTTTTCTGTGGGGACTGTGAGTGACTACATAGGGCATTTAATTTAAAAAAATATATAATGTTTTAATTCCATTTAAGGCTAGCCAAACTTCTCTCACTTACTGGTGTTTGTCCTTTGTTTTGGAGGACTTGTAATATTACAATACTTGATTTCATGGTAGTTTTTAGTGGTGTCTATATCAAGGTGTTGAAAAGGTAAATTCACCTGGTACCCGAACCATTTCTTCTTTTCCTCTCTGAAGGTTATTCCTGTATGGTTTTGCTCATAGTGTGTATGTATGCTGTGCATGTAAGACTGGACTTCTTTGACCAGCAGCGTTCTTCAAGTCTGTATATGTGCTTTGCATAGTTTTCTCTTGTCAAACTGAGGGGGTCTCTTTTACAGTTCCTGAATAGCCTGTTTACAACAAGACAACTTTGAAATGTCCCCTTACTCTGTAAAATGCAATGTACAAAAACTATACAGTAACTTTGTGGTCCCAAATAGAATAGTGGTTTCTTATGTTCCTCTGTTAATGTGGCAGCTTCATGCAACTGAAGCAACTGTCCCTGCCTCCCTGAGGAACACTGCTCATGAATGTTCATTCTGTTTCTTTTTCCAATAAACAGTTCAGATAGGATGTGATCATGTCTTTCTCCTGCCTCAAGCCTTTCAGCAACTGAGTTCTACCTGCAAAAACACATAATTGTCACAAAGGGCTGGTAGGAAGATTGACAAAGGACTCGAACTGGCAAAAGCTTGGTTTGGATTCTCTGTTTCCTTATTTAAAGGAAATGGTTTTGTGTTAAGTGCCATTGAAGATCTTGGATATTATTTCCTTGCTCATTTCAACTGAAGCTGTTTTAATCAACGATCCAAATAATATTTTTTGCCCAGCAAGGAATCTGTGACTATCTTTCTTGCTAAGGTATTGGTAGTCCCAGGAACTGTCTCCTCCATCATCAGATCACAGTTGATTTAGGATTTTGCATCTCTTAGGTGAATGGATGAGGATAGTTAGTAGTCTGGTGAAAAAACAAGCAGTGTGTCCCCAGAGGAAACTGCTAACCCTTTTTCTCAGCCTAGTCTAGCAGTTTAGAAATTGGTCATGTAAATAAAACTTTGGTGCTACAGAGCAAAATTTGGGATCAGTGTGGATACCTGTTGTCTTGCTTTGTTACAAGCTTCATGAAGTGGAAATTTTAGCAAAGCAGATGAATTTCCTTGGTTGCCAGTGCTAACTTGTGTAGGAAGACTAGCTCAGTTATTCAACATACCTCTATTTATTTGAAAGTCAAATATCTAGAAGTTCAGGTTCTTTACACAGTGACTCATACACTTTGAAATTTCTGTAAGAATGGAAAGGTTTTTGTGTGAAGCTGTTGTAAAGGTGTCATAGCACCTACTTTTCATTATGTGTTATTGTCTATTAGATGTTGTAATCTGGAGTGCAAAGATTTACACTCATGATATCAGAGCATGCTTGCAATAAATGTCTTCTGTGGTAATTTAATGCCTTAATATCATTTTAGCAATCAGTTAAATCTCAAATGCACTACAGAGCAAATTTTTTTTTGCTGAGGCTTTTGCTCACAGTAGAACTCATTCATTATAGGTGTACTCCAACTCTGTTTACATTCTACTAGAACAAAAATGTAACTGTTCTGTCAGGTTTCTGTATAAAGACAACTTAAAAATACTGTAGTGGGTTTTCTTCTGCATTAACTTTCCACAGTGCATTTGAGTTTAGAATGATCATCCTAAAGCTCTTTGTTTACATATCAGACACAGTGCTACTATATATGTCTTTGTGGTTTAGGTTTAACATTAAGTATTTTTCACTTGCTAGTAATTGTAAATTTTTCTCTCTTGAGAACAGCTGCCTGATTTTATGAACTTTGGGAAAAATCATTGTACTTATTTTTTTTCCCAGGGTAGGGTGGGTGATTCATTATGATAATTTAAAGAACAGACTTTTTTCCCCTTTCCACAGATTTACTTGAAGAAAAGTTATAACACATTTTGAGTTTAAAAAACCGACCAAACAAAACCCCTCAGCTTTTATCTTTCTCAGTAGGACATAAGGGGGAGTGGGAGCTGGAAGTTATGAAACCATTTACTTTACTTTTCAAGGTACCTAGAAAAGTCAGATTTGCAGAAAGATGTGTGTGGTTTAAAGAAAGCCTAGTTTCCTCAGGAAATGGCATATATGACTGTGCTGTTTATCTCTTGCCAGTAACTCTTCAACCCATTGCCCTGTTTCATTTTTAAAAAGATACCAGAGCCATTAAACTCAAGTTTTAACGTAATTGTGTATGGGTGGAGGTGAGAGACCCCAATTGGTACCACCATTGTGAGGAAGGATGCCAGAGCGTAGCCATTTTATGTTCTTTTGGCAGGAGCCTACCAGCAGATGTGTTGCTCTGAACTAACCACAGCCTTTTCATGGCAAGAGTGTCACAGAGGTAATGAGAGACAGAGTGTGCTGAGGTGTGGGACGAAACACAGGGCCTGCTTCTACAGGAAACCAGTCGCCTTCAGCTCTGCCCCTTGCAGAGTCTGTTCCAGTGTGTGGGGGCTGAGGTGGTGTCTGATTGCAACAAGGTGATGCCTCTGCCGTTATCATGTGTGCTCAGTGCTTATCTCTGTTCTTTACTTTCTGATGGAGATCATGAGGTCACATGCTGTGCATAGGTGTGGCTGCTGCTTCACTTAATTCTGGTGCCACCTTACTCTCTTAAAATGAAAAAGCATCTTCTTATCGCTAATCTTTACTCTTAACAAAGAGCCCATACAGGAGCATCCGACTTGCAAGGCTGAGCTCTAGATGTGCTTCATTGCTATGCCACTCCTCCCAGGCGATTGACTCATCACATCCCTGCATACCTGTTCTTTCTCAATTTGAAGTTGTCAAGGTTGGGAGATCTGCCTGTAGGGCTGTTAGACAAATAACGTCGTCAATGAGTCTTGCAGCATCATTAATATGTTAAATGCAAAACCGTTAATGTGTTTAATGCAAAAGACCCCACTTCAGTTGGAGGTGGAGAGAGTATTGGATCAATTGTACTGTTTTCATATCAGTTTTTCACAGACTCATAGAACAGTATTTTTGATGCATTTGGAAGTGAAAAAAAGTGCTGTGCCAAAAGCAAGATGCTATTTTATTAAGAGATAGAGCATAAGTGATAGGAGAAAGTCCAGCAGCTTGGCTTCAGAAACATATTTCACATATTCAAAAGAAGGAGGACCATTTACCTGTATGTTCCTGTCACTCTGACGGCTACCAACAGTAGTTCTAGTATTAGTGACCGTAAAGGAAATGATAAATAATTTTTCATCATCATTGATCAAATCAATATCTGTTTGATTTCTTTCCTTGTGGTTTATGACTGTCTTACTTCAGCTGATGTAGGAAGTAGGGATATTGTTCTTGTGCTTTCTATATTCAGACTGAAAAAGCCTATTCTCTTGCGTTTGTAATTAGCAAGCTTTTCAGTTTTTATAATGAAATATTGCAGTGTATGTCTACTTCCTAAATCTAATTAATATACCTCTTTGAAACCTAAATGCGTTAGCTATCAGCCAGAGTAAGAGCAAAGATAAACGTGCCCTAATTTAAAGGCATGGCATTAAAAAAGTTTCAGAGGAAACATAATAGTGGCGAATGTCTTAAAGAAAACAAAAACCTGGTGAAAATACAGAATGAAATGGTGTGCAGTTGTGCAACTGCTAATGTTCAGCAGTTTCACAAAAAAACAATGAGTTTAAAACTAGTAGTTTCTGCATGTCAGAGTGAATCTTCTACCAGATATTATAGATTGTTACAAATCATGGAGTGTTTTCTTGGGAAGAAAAATGGTACTATACTAGCTTATGTTAGGAGAATATGTCAATATGTGCAAGGGCAAATAGCCCAAAAATAATTATTTATTTGAAAGCAAATAATCTCTGACAAACTTATGTTAAAAATCTTTCTGACGTGAGTTAGTGGAGCAAACTCTATTATTCCTTATGGTTTAATAAATAACTGTGGAAAAAATGTAGTTTCATAGACAGCTGTGTTTATTTCATAGGACCTTCTGACAATCTTTTCAGTAGGTTAATGTCAATTCAGTATTAGCTGCTTTTTTTTAAATGTGCTTGGATAGGAAAATTTTGGTAGGTATGGCACAAACAGCAGAAGTAAATGGATTTTGTTCATGTTTCTTGGAAGAGTGAGGTACAGGAGTGTGATTTATTTTTTTTTTAGCAATATTGATAACATATTAAAATAATTAATTATATCGGCTCTTTTTTTTCCTACACCAAAAATAATCTTAAAAATAATGTAAAGAACTATCCAATGCTTATTAGCAGTAATTTTCCCTTGATGGTGTGTACAAGTGATGTTTCTTACAAGACTTTTCTGCTTGTAGCTTTCATATATACATGACTGCTTTTTGACCTTGAAGCACTTTCACTGCATTTATTTTGGAAGGCATCTTAAAGAAGGTAGTCTGGAGTCATAGGCCTGAAATTTTGGTTTGACTTTGTCTTCTGCCTATAAGAACATACACCAATACATTTGAAACAGATAATGTGAATGCACACTATGAGGCAAATAAAATAACGGGTAATTATTGCACTTGCTGCTCTGATGTTGTGCTTCAGGCAGAGACTGCAGGAGGAAAGCAACTAAATATATGTATTAGTTAAGGAACTTGATAACAAACCTCATAAATAAGGTAAAATAAGAGGATATAGGCCTTCTTGCTTTCAGGCATGGACAGAAAATCTTACCTTGAAAGAGATGAGAAAATTTTCTCCATTGGTGGATCAACCCATCACTGGTCTACTTTACAGCAAAATCCCATTTTCTGTCTGATCATTTGGTCTCACTTAACATGTTAATTCTTGTTTATGTAGGAATTGTATTAATTCAGAAGGAAAAAAAAAGGGGAGGGTGTGTGTATTCATCCATGTAAACCCATTATTTTTAAAATATATACATATATATGTATTTCTGAAAAAAAAGGTTCCAAATCTCTCCAACCCATAAATGCACTTTTAAATGAATCTACTTTGACCTGGGACAAAGAGAAAAATGCACACTTTCAGACTAGTCAGTGGTATAATGTTATTTTTTAATTATAGGATTCTGTACTTGTAACAAAATTATTTTATGAAAGTTTTCTGAATACTCTTGTAAAATGGCCTTGGGCTGAAATGACTGTAATATAGTTAGTGTATTTATATTGAAGAGACTAGAAAACATAACTTGTTGCTGGCAGAAGTAGAGATATGTGAACATTTTCTGTCCTGAATTGATATTTTGAATGGAGCTTTAATGGAATGATAGTTTCAACAGGTTTTTTTTCTCCGTTGCATTCAGGGGTTTCTATAGTAATTACTATGGCAACACTGATGCAGAAAATGTTCCCACAGGAACGCAGCTGTGAATAATAACTAACAACTGAAAACATTTTGGTTTTGCATCTCAGGTTAAATATCCCTTCAGAAATTATGGAAATAGTGAAAGTATGGGTTTTTTGCTCATTTAATAGGAAGTCATTCTACTACATAAAAATCCAGATACTATGAAAGGAATGTTTTGTTTCAGAGTTCATACACCCTTTGAATATATTGCTGAAGTATCAGCGTTCAGACCAATGAAGAGCATTAGAAACATTAGGTGTAAATTTTGGCACCGGCTTCAAATGTTTCATGTTGGAAGGAAATTTCCAATGCCAAATATGTAGTACAAAATCTTCCACTCAGAAATGATAACTTAGGTTTTACTAACAGTATTATTTGCTATGTAAATGGTTGACATAATTCTTGAAAACTATCTTGATAGCCTTCTGACCTCACTGTGCAATGAAGATCAAGGTCACAGAAGTCACATGGTAGAGGTCAGTGTTTGTTGACTTCAGTGTGTATTTATAAATTGCCTTCAAAAACTCTTTTGACTTTTGCAGAAATAAGTTTGTCAGTGTTTGTATTAAACAGAATATCCTGATGTCAGAGGAAGCAATATTTATTGAAAATGTTTGTTGTTAAATCTAGCTCTCCTTGTATGAGTAAACTGGCCTTTGTGCATATAGTTGCCATGTTTGTATTTATTTCACTTTCATTCAGAACAAAGGGGAAACCAATCTGGTGTTTATGATATGAATAAACTTTTAAACTTGAAAGCATTTTAGGGCTTGATTTGGTAGCTTTACTGTTGTGGAGTAAGACAAAGTGCTTATGGAGCTCAGGGGATTTATGGCCACAATGAAAAGTCCTTATGAGTTATATCAAACAAAGGAGACTAATCAATATTAAAAGGACACTGCTTATTCTTTGGAGGAGCTAAAAAAATATGGTAAAGCCAAATATGAAAACTGTGAAGATCACTTGTTAAATATGAGGAGAAAAAAAGTTTTCTAAGCCCAGGGAGCTGATAATTGCTTTTACAGTTATTTATGCAACTTAACAGGAATTACTGTGCAGATAGAAATGAAGATTGAAGTGGAGATGAAATCACTACTTGTTTTATTTGCGTTCCTGCAGCGTACAGTCTGCTAATAATGCAAGTGAAATTTGTACAAGTGAAAATGTCTTCATAAATCTGAAAGTTGCATAGCTTGATCTTGATGACTTGTATGTATATATCACATATCGCTTTACACTTTGATTCAGGGCCTCTTGTAGTTAATTTTGGTGCATATAACAGAGTTCAAAAAAATTTAAATATACTGGCAGCTTATTAAAGAAAACTGGTTGTATTGAGTACCTAACTTCTAAAAATGTTTGCTTGTCAACAGATGTTTCAGCACTGAGTATCTTAAACATTTTGTTAAGCATAGTTGTGTTTATTGTACATATTGGTTTTAGTAATTAAACAAACTGGAACCGTTCTTCAAGTTTCATATTGCCCTAAAAGAAAAAAAGAGTGTTTCATTGGATGCTTTCCTTTACGGCACCCAAAGGAAAAAAAAAATCCCAAGTCATGGTACTTTAAATTTTTAAATAAAAAGCAGGGACAGGTTGTTTGAAAAAGTTGAACCTTTTCCCTCAGACTTGATATAAATATTGAAAAACCTTTCATGTGAATGAGTTGTTATCGATAAATTGATGAATTCCTGACTTTTTTTTCATTTTTCAATACTCTGGTCTTTATTTAACTGACAATGCTTAAAGTGTGGGAGAAGTTCTGTTGCCCATGTTTTAGTTATGCCATAGTGAAATACTTGCTTGTGTCCTGAGCAGAGTCAAGTATGCTGCGACATGTAGCCTTTGGTGAGACTTTTATGTCCGAGTTATTGAAGTATATGTGACAAAGTAGCTAAATGGAATTTGCCATGACAGCCTGCAATCCTTTAGGCATGACAGAGGGCAGAACTAACGTAGATATGAAATTATGTGGTATAGTTTGACTTTTTTTGGGGGAGGGATGGTTATTGCGCACTGAAGTCATGGGCATGATTGCATACACTTGGAGAAGTTTTGTTTATTAGCTCCAGTGGTGACAGGGCTGTTACAATCTCAAGATAAGATGTTCTGGTCTGTCTGCATAGAAGTTACAGGAGTAGTTCTTGTCATGCAATGTAAAACACTTCATGCAAGAAGAATCTTTCTTAGTGAAACAGTATACTGAAAATTATAATCCTCTATAACTGGTTGCATTTAATAAAAGCATTTTTCCTTCCTTGTCTGACTGGCTTAATGTCATGTCCTTGAGAGAGAGGCGTGAAAAGTATCTTAAAGCGCTCTTTAAAATGTGTGCAGGAGTTTTTCAATTTTCAACAGAGAGAAGCCTCTAAATTGACTAATAGGCTTAATGACATAATCATCCTATTTGACATTTTTGTTACAAACCTACATTTTTGGCTTTTTCAGTTGAAATACAAGTTATAATGCAAAAAAAAAAAATTTGCAAATGGAGGGATAAGGAAATAGCAGTACAGGAGTTTTAAAATCTTGTATTGGATTGACTTGCCCCCAAATGTTACTTGTTTTAAATAGCATTTCCC
This sequence comes from Strix uralensis, assembly GCF_047716275.1. NCBI lineage: Eukaryota > Metazoa > Chordata > Aves > Strigiformes > Strigidae > Strix > Strix uralensis. The sequence goes on from NC_133981.1 coordinate 15,228,883, forward strand.
TCTTTATTCAGTTGTCCTGGTATTTCTAAATGCCTGTTAGTGAACCACAGCTTTGCAGGAATTCACGTTTACCTTCAGAGAGCCAGATGATATGAATCCAAACAAAAAGGATTTTCAGAAAAAACCCATTTCCTTTATCAAGAACATGATGTGATGGCACTTGAATGGTCATTTTAAAGGTGTTAGTAGCTTCTCTATAGGCTAACTGAAATGCTGTTCAGTTGGATTTCACGAACTGCTAAATCCCTTGTCTGCTTTCTCTGGGTGAACATTTTGAGCTTATTTCTATTTTGAAAACAAAAGACTTACTCTCTTTCCTTGGGCACGAATATTGTGAGGTTTTTGCCTGGAGGCTTGCTTTTTCTGACACTCTCATGATGGAGGCCATTTAAGCATTACCATCAGATCTTTTTTATCCCATGGACTAGAGGATCTTATCTGGATGGCTGAGTGCAGGGTGGAGATGAGCAAACATTTCTTTTTAATGAGAAGTTGTTCTCTTCGTAAAGAATTCAGCATTTATCTGTGATACAGCGGTGGGATGAGGTAATGACTGAAAATTAACAAACATGTTATTGCCATTTCTTTTTCCTACTATTATTGAAATGCTATAGGAATAATTTTAGGCTGCACATACAAAGTGAGCCAGTGAATAGTCTTTCTAATCTAGCTTTTGCAATATTAATGAAACAGTGATATTTTGTTACAGAAACATAATACAGGACTGGCTTCTCATCCACCCCAGCATTAATGCAGCTATACATCTGTCAAACAGCAGAAAAGCCTGCATCCTCCTGTTGGCTGGTAGCCAGGGCTTTTGTTTCAGTTCTGAACAGAGTTCATATATGTCAAGGGGGATGCTTCTATAGTGGCATATATCAGATGTAATTTATTGCATTAACCTGCAGTAGTTACAGATTTTAAAATGTTATGTTTAAAGCTTTTAGTCAAGCCTGTATTCCTTCTTCAGAAGAAATGCTACATCATTAGGAATATCTGATTTTTAGATCAAAATGTAGAACTAAATATTTTTTTCCGCTCAAAATTAGTATTAATTTTTACAGGAAATTAATCAAATGCAGAAGTGAAAACATGCATTTTGTAGATTCTTTGGGTTTTATTAGTGATGGCATATCTTACAGTGCTGTGCATTGATTCATAGTATAAACAAACATTCTGAAGAAAGTGTGGGAAAAGAGTAGGTGTGGGACAGCTCACTGGTACATGTACCTGCTTCAGTGATGCAGGCTTTCATCTGTGTATATCCAGATTCACAAGGTCTGTTTTTCTTTCTTAATATATTTATGACACATGGTTCATGATACTAGGACAATAAAAGATCATGTTAGTATTCAGGAAGTCAGCCCAGCTAGTAAAAATCAGCCATCTGTTTTTTTTCCTTGGTGGATATTTTTATTTCTTTCAAGGTAGTAAGTGTTCAATCTTGATCATCTAAGTGGCCCTCCTCTCCTCCCCTGCAAAAAGATTGTCTATTAGTAGATAGTATGGGAGCTTGAAGAGCTCGTGTCTGCAGGATTGGACCTTGGTAAATTAAACATACAAGCAATCTTTGAGTTGCTTTACCTTTAAGACAAAAAGTGTATTAAGTAAAATCTCCATATGAACTTAAAAATTTTCCTTTTGGAAAATAAATTAACTTTTCCACAGTCTCCTTTTAGAGTCAAAACACCGCAGGCCTAGTATAGAAGAGAAATAGTATTTGAGATTTTGAGTGGTGGAGTCAGTGTTTTTTATTAAGTAGGTCAAATCATGGTGGGTTTTTTTTCTGCTTTTAAAATCAGTACCAAAGATACATTAATTTGCTATTATCTGTAACTTAAAACATGTAAGAGAATCAGTATTGTTCAAAACTATTGTTCAAAGCAAAAATGCTATTGCATATCTCAGGCTTCACCAGGTAAACCACATAGAAATTTTGTGTGTGTGTGTAATTTAAGTATCACAAATATCCCAGTGTGTTAAAATAAATGTGCTTTTATGAACAGTATATCAATGTACACTTTTGATAGGTTGAGCAGATGACATTACAAAGAACAGTTCTGAACAGTAAGTACTATTTATTATTTAACAGTATTTTCATAAAATATTCACAGCTGTAGTAACAACCTTTTATTTTTGCAGATTTAAAAGAATTTTTACTTAGCACAGCTTGCCTCTAAGCGGTTTGAGCTTTCCTTTTATTATCTGAGTATTCATGTAGATTTGTGAAATACACTTTTATCTTCAAACAGATGTAGCAGCTGAGTATTTTAAACAAAACACACAGAGCTTGCATATTCATATCTAAAAAAATACTGTTGTACTCAGTGATTCTGTGTGCAGAAAGACTGCAGGATCAGATGAAGATCTAAAAGTTACATGAGCTTTATATAAACTGCCATAAAGTGTTCATTTATCTCATCATGCTTCAACACAGATAACACTTTTTTTAGTAAAAGTAATAGAAACTTTAAATCATTCAGTGCATGTTGTAGTCTTTAGATTCCTTTGTATACTTTTACTTACCGTCTGTCACTATATAAAATAACCTACGGCACAGTAAAGGTTGCACAAAAAAGCTCTATTGATTTATTCTGGGGCTCATGTTAATTTGATGTCTGAAAACTGTGTCTAAATAAAGACTTCAATAAGGATATCTTTGTCCAACAGTTTTGGCCTTTTTTATTGTATCTATTCATAGTATATCTGTGAAGGAACCTAAACAGAAAATGCTGTACATCTTAAGGACAAAAGCATTATTTTATGACTCTTAATTCTTTTTCTTAGCATTCTCAACAGAATTCTGGGGACCATAGCTGGGTTCTAGCCTGAGTTTTAGGCAGAAAAAATAGTTATAGGTCGTACTCAGTTTTTGCAAAAACTCTGTAGTTTCACCGATCTGTAAACATTATTGCTACTGGTGACAGGTGGGAAAAAAAATTCAAGGTTTAATTGAATTTCCAAGACAGAATTGGAATATGCTGGCTATATATATACTAAACTCAACAAATGTAAAAATAGGAATCACTTCTGCAAAACCATTTTAAGAAGGATCAATGTTTTGTTTCCAGACAAGCCTTTAAGATGATGCTGGTTTAATATGAAATACTGGGGTTTTTTTTCTGAATGCAAGCAGCAGATGGGACAACATAAACATACTATAAGACAAATAATACCTACTTCAGTCTTGACAGAGATGCATCCTTATCCTTAATTCAGTATTCCACAGTGAAAACCAACTGACATTTAGCCTTAATCCACTGTAATACTTTATTAGACTTTATGGTGACTTCTTGTATTTATTGTATACAATAAACTTCTGTAGTACATACTTAGCTGTGAGAAAGAAAACAACACTTCTCTGCAATAATTTTTTATTTCATGGTTTATCTTGTTCTCCACACACCCCCCCGCCCTTAATCTTTTTCCCTTTCTCCACCACTGTAAGTGGTACAAGAAGCATAGAGAGTTGATTTCTTGTCATTAACCTAGTAAACGATATAGATTAACTTATGGGTATTAGAAGTTCTAGAACTTCTATTCATGCTGATTTTAGGACTTCAAGTGATTCTCATGGATCACAGAATCTGGGACCTTACTGTTAAACTGATATTCACTGTGTAAGCCAAAATGTCTTGCTAACTTTTTTTTTTTTTTTTAGTCTCACTAAATATTTTTTTTTACTGAGAATAAATTAAGTCAGTGTTGTGTGTGCGCCCAGCGCTGCAATAAAGAATGGCTGCTTTCTAAAACTCCAAAACAAGTCTTAGAGAGTTCCTCTGCCAGCTTTTACAGTAACAACTGTATGTTTAATTCAGTGGCCACTTAATCTTCAGGCTACAAAATAGTGATAGAAGCACCTTGGTTAAAGACAGAGCCAAAGCTCAGAGGATATTACCAGTGTAAAATGTTCTTGCAGTAATGAATGTTTTGTGCAGTAAAATTCCTAATTATCTTTATTAAACAGCAGGATTGCTAAAAGATTAGCAGGCAAGTTAGATAGTTCAGTTGTTCACTGGTAAGTGTTCCAAGGGATCTAAACTACATCTGAGCTACTAAGATGTGAAGATGCCATTTCCAGGGCTTATTTTTCCAGGGCTAGAGTTTAAAGATCAAATGGAAGATGGAACAGTTAAAACTCCTACTAAAGAGGAGGAGGAGGAATTTGACACTCAAACAGATAGACATGGCTGAAGGTTGAGTATCTTCACCTTTCCAAGTGGCAGGCCTCCACTTGTGCTTTTCTCAGACTGGATGGACTTGGTTTCAGGCTTTTATTTTCAAGGTAAACTTTCCACAGCAATCTCCAAACCAAGCTCAGCTGACAGGTTTGGTGACCCCCTCCCTCCCACAGTCTGAAGAGTTCTGTATAGTCCCACCTTCTAGTCTTTCATTCTTAAAACTGCAGTACTAGGGAGAAGATGTTTTGGTGACTTTTAGCTAAATGAAAAAAGATATATCTGTAAGAAAGGTCAAGTATTATAAATTATAGCTTTGAGATTACTGTTGTAAGTAATTGTAGGGAGGAAATCCTCTCTTTCCCTCACACATTATGTATTTCCTTTTCTCAGCCATGATCTAGTCTGTGATCATCTATTCAGTGTATTTCAAGAGTGTTCATCACAGTGCATGCAGTTACAGGAATTATTCCTGTCTTGTTCTTGACATCTGAAAAAGCATTACTATAGTATCCGAGTAATTTATTTTAGACTTGCATGCCTCTCAAAATCTGATCTGCTCATCATTGTTAATGCCTATTAGTTTGTCTCCTCTTTCCGTCTTTAAGCTAATGTTTTATTTTGTTCTATCTGCTACTTATGCCAGTGGTGACTTTTATTATTGGTCTGGTCACTAAATTATTTTATTTCCAAACCAAGGGGGTCTAACACACCTGTTGACATACTATTCCTCCTATCAAACAGTAACATTTACTCATTATTTCAAAAATAGAATTATGCGACAGTTTTGTAGCTTTATGTTTTTGTATTTAAAATACCAAATAGCAATTTAGTATTTTAATAGTTTTATAATACATACAGGCTGTTTCTTAATTAGCTCATATACTGCTGCAATTCAGAAAAGACTTACCCAGTAAACAGAATGTTCAGAAGTAACATTAGTAGTGCCCTGTAGAAAAAAGAGCAAGACATTAATTTAAAATGTATTTGAAAAAATCTGTGATACTCTTAATTCTTTTTCAGTACAGTTATCATGATGTTGAATGTTGGGAAGACCAAGAGATCAAAATAACTTTAAGATAGTGAAGGACCAAACTGAAAACTGTAAATGAGGTCTTGGGCTTGTTAGAACTATATTTTGTTATTTGAGGTACATTCGAGAACCAGAACTTGTATTTTACTTCATTTTGATTTAGGGGTGTGTTCAGCTGAAAAATGCTGGTTCAGAATGGTAGGCATAAACAATTTATTAATGTGTTTAGCCTAGATGGTTTCTAGTTATAGGAACAGTGAGATTTCTAAAACAGTTTTTCAGTAAGATAGTAGGACAGTACTTTTGCAGTTTTAATATCTTGGTAGGTTTGAGATGGGCTATATGAAATGGTTGCTTATAATGGGAAATTAGACTCGATTAGACTTTGATCCAGACTTGAACTTTGAATATCCCCTCATAGAATAGAAAATAGGGAAGTAATATCCATGCCAGATGCATAAAAGTGAAAGTTTTTGAAGAAATTATTTAAGGTGGCCCATAGGGTGGTAAATGAGTGTAATGCTTCAGCCTGATTTCTGCTCATTAGAAAAGTCCTGCACACATTGGGTGAAAAAACAATTTGAGTAGAGTTTTGTTACACCCTGTATGTATTGGATCAGGCCAGTAAGTCATGGAGGAAAATCCAATGACCTCAGTATATTTTACTACTTTTTTAATTAATTCCTTTTGGTAAAACTGTCTTGTTTTATTAGGCTGCTGCATTTAAGGCTCTTTCATCACACTATAATAGTATTAAAAAGAAAGGAGATAGCATACTATTGTGAATAATAGAGAGGTCCATTCTCACCAAAATGAAGTAAGGTTCTTGACTGATAAGGAAGGAGGATACCTATTTGAAAACTGACAAAATGTAGATTTAATACTGTCTGCTCTCTGTAATGACTGGCTGTTGTGTAATCTGGGATGTTTTCAGTGACTGGGAAAGTTACAGATTGATGATGATAAATGGTTAGTCATCAGTCCTCTTCTAGTGGATGGCCTTCAGTTTAGTGTAGATGAATGATACAACAAACATTGCTTCTTACAGAGTTCTCAGTTCTTGTTACAGAATGATTGTGGGGAGAGATAATTTTTAATGAAGTTTTTGTTTCCCTTCTAACTGTTGTATGAACTATGATAAATCCTGCTATATTGAAGTTGAAATGTCTTGTTTCCCCTGTATTCAGCTTAATTAAAATAGAACTAGTGCAATTCTTAATAAACTGGGAAAATAAACATTAAAATATCAAAGAGAATAAAATGGGAAAATAAACATTAAAATATCAAAGAGAAACTGCGGAAATATAAGTTTAAACATGAGATTTTTTTTCTTAAGGTGACTAAGCATAACTCCATAGAAAGCTCACAGTACTTTTTGGAAAATCTGACTGGTTCTAGTGTGAGATTATCTGTGAATAAAAAGGGTGCAAACCACCATTAGGACAACAGATAATCTGTGTAACTTGCTCTTGTTAATAACATTTTTCTCTTTGCATGATGCAGCTACAGTTCCAGTGAGGCTTTTGAGTTAGAAATTCAGTTTCGTAACATTTTAACTTGGAAAGCTGCAGTAGGAGGCTTTATTAGTGGGACAGTCTAATGCTAAAGTCTGCCATGTATGCAGCCGTGTGCTTTTTCATGACTTTATCAATGTGCTTCAAATATTGATATTCTTTCTGGTTGTCTGGCTGGTAGAGTAAAAAAATGAGAGGATTTACATCTCAATGTTTGATGTTACAAATATGACTCAATTGTCATGACTATAGTTTATTATTTGCATTTTGTTGTCATCTAAAAGTGTCTGCTGTGATCACTGCTCTATGATGTGTTTTAATGCACGTAATAAGAAAAATATCTGTACACCAAATATTTTATACCAAAATAGAGATGATGGAAAAAAGGCAGAACTATTGTTAATCCTGACTCTGCAGAAAGGAAACTGGGGCACAGTGTGTTGGAGTCCTTCAGGAACTATAAGCAGCAGGAATGACTCCCAGATCTTTCATGTGTTAGTCCAGTGCTTTAACTGCAAAACATCTGTCCTCTTGTTGGATGGTGAGGCTTGACAGGCAGCCATTTAATTTGTTATTTTTAAACAAGTTTTTGTATTCCTGTTATTATTTGTGATCACTAATGTAATCTGTATAATTGTATGGTTGGAGGTGAAGTGTGCTCAGCACTTAGGTCCTGCTGCCAAACTATTTGTTGGTTTGGTCAACTTCAACAAGTCAGTCAAGCTTTGATCTGACTTCATGTGTAAAATCTTAGCAATGTTTGCCTACCTTTGTAAACTCATTAAAGATCTTACTGGTGAAAAGCACTTAGTAAGAGCGAAGTGGAGAATGTTATGGTTACTTTTCAGAAATAATTGTACAGCAATAATTATAGGGTAGGAGAAAGGTTTTGGAAGGAGTAAAAACAGAAGTCAGCTTCTAGTTTTTAGCGTCACACAGATGTATGGCTAGCTTGCTTTACACTGGTGCCTCACATAGCTTCACTGTTAGGATTAAAGGCTCTTTAGTGTCCCCATGCAGTACAGCTGGCAGGCTGCACCATTTTGCATCACATGGCATAATTGCAGGTTCATAGACCCACACTGTTCAGGTCAGGGTTGTCTCTTCGTGTTGAAAATCAGTAGGAGTAATAAGTTGTCAGACATCAAGTGAGCGTGTCTGTGAAGGCTTGTAAGGCTGCCATGTCCCTTAGCTCTCAATCAGAATTAAAACATTTAACTAAACTGAAGAGAGAAACCTGTCAGAAGTACAGCCAAGGAAATCTGAGGTGTCTTAGTATTCAAAGCCTGTGTTTTTCTTTTCTCCTTCTGTTGTCACTGTTACTGATCTAGAAAATACGACAGCTGAAAAAGTAAACACTTTTCTTTGTCTCATCTTGCAGGCCAAAACAGCAACAGAACAATTTTTCCTTGTTTCCTTCTACCAAGGGCTGGAATTTCAGAGGGGTAAGTTTAGTATTGTTTTGTTCATACTCTGTAACATTCCTTTCTGCTTCATTCTGTTGCAGTGTAACTTTGTAGTTAAACTATGATCTGCAAGGACTAAAATCATGGCAAAACAATTATAGAATAGAACTGTTTGTTTTGTGACCTCCTAAAAGGCTTTGTAAAAAACCCAGCTTTTGTTTATGTGATTGGCTGACGTATTTTGAGGGGTGGGGGAGATAATTTAATGTAAGTGGATTTCTTACACAGCAGAAGGGACTAGGTTTTTTATTTGATTTGCTGAGCAAGGAAACATGGAAGCATGTGTATTACCACAGTAATTGACTGAAAAGGTACATGAAAAAGCAATGCAAGTGAAACTGAGAACCTTAATATTTGCTGGTAGTATCAGGAGCTTATATTTTTGTCTGCTTCAGGTTTCAGAGATATATTATGTAGATTAATTTTTTCAGAGAGTCATATTGTCCCCTTTCTGTCCCCTATGTCCTGTGAAGCCTTCTACGCCATTTGTTGAAAAATTTAATGTGATGGTGGCAGCGTTTAAATGGCAATGGTGTGTTTGCCATGTGTGAAAGTACTGTAGCCTGGGATACAGTCTAGAAGAAGGAGTTGTCACTGCATGTTGTATCTAAGTCATAGTGTTACTGTAATCTTTTGCTTAAAGGAAGGGCTTTTCTGTCTTGCAAACTTTGTTTGGTATAATAAACAGTAAATTACCATTATCTGTAGTGTGGACTGACTTACACTGAATCTAAAGAGTTCAGTTTTATATTCAGGAGAGCATATAAATGTGTTTGCTCCGAGCTTCTTCCAACAAAATATTTAAGTAGAAAGGCATTACCTAAATGCTTTGCTGAAAGGGTAAGTGGCATTGATAGGTTTACTGGGTCTGTGTTGGTCATACTATGGTATTAATTAAAATGAAAGATATTTTTTGTGATATCTGCTACTGAGTTTTGCATTCCAATTTGGTATTTTTAAATAGAGCATCCTCTATTATTTCCTGTGGGCTTTTTATTTTCACCATCTATTTCTTGCATTGCACCACAAAACTACAGAGATGAAGTTGTCAGCGTTACTGAGAAAATAGTTCTCTCACAACAGCATTGTTAAGAATGCAGGGAAAATACCAACTACCTCTAATCTGTAGATTAATTATAAATTTCAGAGCCAGTTTAAAAGTAAAATTTACTCTAGTATTTCTTCTAATTCTCAACTATGCTGGAAAAGTAATCGTGGAAGAAGGTAGGTATGAAAGTAGTAGGAAAAGAATTGTAGGTATGAATTGTAGCTGGGGAAACAATGATCACAAGTTCAGAGAGCAATAGCTCACTGGAAGTAAGGGCTTAGGGTTGGTAAGTGTGGCGGCATGAAGTCTGTGATGATCCAAACTGCATGGCAGAGGTGGAGTGGGCTAGTACACGAAGAACAGAGAACTGGGGAGTAAAAGACTTCAGAATCAAGAAGAGAAATCAACAACCTGAAAGGAAATAGGAATAGGTAGTATTAGAGAAAACAGGCAGTGAGTAAAGGCTCTTCAAACTGCTTCCTTCGTGCGTAGAAGTGAAGATCTGTGGGAGTTGTCTGCCACCTTGTTTTTAAGGAAACTTATGGGATACTAACACAGATGTTAAGTTCTGTAGTTGTAATATTTCATAAAATGGATAGTAATTGGCAGTTGCAGTTAATTGTTTGAAATAAATTACTAAATCAAGGGAAGAACCAGTATCAGTTGTTCACTTGATCTGTTTGGATGCTGAAATCAAGACAGTTGAGCACTGGAAAAAGTAGAACCAAGTCTCTCTTGATGTTTGCATTCTGTCAGCATCAACTTTGTTTTGATGGATGGAAAAATTGCGTTATGAAAAGCCCAGTGAGCAGACGTGAGGTCACAAAGGTTTTTGTACAGATGGTGAATGATAAAAGGTTAACTTTGATGTCTTTTCTCAAACAGGAGTAAAACCTTATTGGGTAGAAGAATTAAGTTAATGTTGACCATGGAGTAGTGCCACACTTGAGTATAACAAACAAAACTCTGGAGCTCACTTATTCATAGCTATGTTTTTTTAGATGTCTATGCTATTTCTGTATTACAGACTATAATACAGGATCATTTCAACAGTAACAAAAAACAAAAAGGAAAGTGGTTAAACACCAAATTGCAACGTTGTATTCATCTACTTACCCTCACTTTGCAGTCAGTTCACTGATTTTAAATGTCTCTATCATGCTGATGGAGTGGGCATGTTAAAGCATCCTTCAACATACACCAACGTAAACCTCAAAATAAGATAAGGAAGGCCCAGATGCTAAATATTTAACAAACTCCTCTGCACTTTTCTTTTCCTCTCCTTACTTAAATTTATTTTATAAAAAGAAGCTTTTTTTCCATGTTGAGCAGCTCTTCTGAGCCCCATGATTAGAGATCACATTTAATTCTCTGAGTGGGGATTTCCATGTCAAGCTGATCTCATTTACGTGTTTCTACCGATGCTGTCATTTTTAGATAATAGTAGCAGTTACTTCGAGAACTTCGGGCAGTATTTTAGGTATCAGTGGAGAGAAGGGAGTGGATTATGATTTTTTTTTTTTTAAATAAGTTGTTAAATCCTGGTTTAGATTAAATTTAGACTTAAAGTTACCAAGCAGTGCACTCTCTCTGCTGTGTGTTCCTCTTGCATATACACAAGGCATCAGTTAATTTGGTCTTTGAAGAGATTATATAGTCAGGCATCCAGCAAATAGATTATTTTAGAGGTAAGGTATTTATAGTGAGAATTGTAATTTCAGAGGAAGAAACACAGAACCTGTGGAGATGAGAATATCGCAAACTGGAGGGACAGTGTAATGGGAAAACCAGAACATAGGAGATTAAGTGGTAGGTGCGGTACTTAGAGTAGAAAAATAAAGCAAAGGAAGATACTGGGTATAGGATGGGAGAAGGAAAGAGGAGACAGCTGAAACTTGGTAAGAGGGATAGTCAGGATGGGGAAAGCAAGCAGCAGCGAAAGATGTGTGAGAGAGAGAGTGGAAGGGGATAAGGTATGGAAATGGAGAAAATCTAGTGATTGTGAAAGCAGAGAGATGGAAGTATGAAGTGGAGGCAGAAGTCTTCTATAAAACACTACAGGTTTGTCCGTTCAGCCTTTGCAAATACTGACTTTGGGAAGATAAAGGCACTGTGTGGGTGGGGAGCAATTTGTGGCCAGGGCTTGGTAAGGAGAAGAGGCATGAATATCTGATGGGATGGGGCAATTCAGAAGCAGGTCAGTAATGTATATAAAGAAGAGAACAGCACAGATCTTAGCACAGAGATTGGTATTAATCCTATTTTGGCTCTCTTTTCTGGTTGCTATTAACTCTCACTCTTTTTCTTCTTCTCACCTCCATGCCACCCTTCCCTTAAAACCTTGATGCAGATAGAAGGCTTTCCTCAGCACCACCATTTGGTGCTTATACATAAGAGATAGCAGTTCAATATGCTGCTCCTAGTGTCTGTGGAAATAATGTGTTATGTTGTCATGTAGATTGGGAAACAGTTTTATTTAATAAAGCATCCTAGCAAATGAGGATTACATTTGTACAGTCATGCACACACAGTTGGAAGGTATCAGGATTAAAGCTTCTGTGATTGCTTGCTAGTTATGATACAGTCTTGAGTTACACACTTGTGTGCTATTTTTTTCCATTGCAAGAGTAGTCAGGCTTATTTATAAGGAAGTTCTGAATTCAAGAAGACTAAGAATCTCTCCTGAGGAGTTTCAGATTTCAACTCCTTTATGTCTCCCCTCCTGCTCCCCTAAAATCACCCACTTTGGTTTTGCCAGCAGGATAATTTTCTAGACTTATGTGAATGGTGGGCTCGTGTTACTGAAAGTCTCTAAATGATTTTATTTTTTTTCTAATGATATGTTTAGATATGTTTACAACAGTAATGGTACACAGTAGTCCCATTGTTGATATGATGACACTTCAGATGGCTATGAAGAAACTGCCACATAGTCAAAAGAAGAGCAGTTATCTGATTAATGGAGAATGTCAGGGTTGTAAGCATAACTGAAGAGGATGCTGGTTTTGTTTCTAGTTATCGTTGATATTTCTCTACTGTTCCACCAAGAGCTAGCATCATTTCCTGCGTATTTTAAACACACATCTGAACCATTATGATGGTTTGTCTACTTTTTTTCTCCCTACACATGAAATTTGGCTGAAGAACTTCAGTGCTAAAAATAAATAAATAGTGAAATCTAAACCAACATTTTCTACTTGAAAAAGTTTGAGGCATGTGTTTGGAGTGCAGTTGCCTGAAGATTGAATATAATTTACTGCAACTAGGCTTCTTCCTATTTCCTCCTTTTTTGTTTCCTTTTTAGTTTTGCAAAAGCATTTAGCTAACCAAGCTGCAGATGTGGTCACCTGTGAGGAAGGCTGATCTAATTTATGAGAAGCCTGACATAAAAATATCCTAAACATGCTGAAGGTCAATTTTAGATGTGCAAGGGGTTTCTTTGCTAGTTTTGCTGCAAGTGTATTTGTGGGGAAAAAAGGTGTCTTTCATGACAAATAGGAAGAATTCCACACTTTTCAGACAGTATTTATGAAACAGTTTATTTTGTGCAGGCTGGCAGACTTCAGTTACTTCCGTCAGGGTACATGAATCTAAACAACATAAAAGTTGTTAAGAGAGGAGTTCTTTCCTAGCTTTACCTTGATGATTACTTATATAAATTACATCATTACATACTACCACAGAAAGCACCTTTTTACCTTTCCTGGATTCCTGGTTTTACTTAATGTCTATATCCACTAATTTGTTATAACAGACACTTACTAGAAGTGGTATCAGACAGACCTTTATTCATACTTGTTGAAGCAAAATAATGCACTAATGTCTCTAGATAAAATGTCCTTAAATACCATTATCTCGTAGTATGACCCAACATGGTTTAAAAACATAAGTTATCGTATACATTAAAAAGTGCATGTTGTTTTCTGTTATTTTAATATATTTGTATGTTGTATGCACAGTTTAAATAGCTTCCTCGGGGGGGTGGGGAGGGAGGTTTACTGTGCATAATGGACAGCATAGCTGTGGCTCGAATAGCCTATTATGACTTAACAGTCAGAAACTGGTTCCTTCACGTGTCATAGAAAGCCTCCTCCACGTGGGGGAGTGCTGCTGGCATCCCTGCTCTCCCCGACTGCTCTGTCTGGTGCTGTATGCTCATCCATTTCCCGCTGTGGAGAGTCCTGTTTCTTCTAACCTCCTGCAGTTGGTTAAAGAGGTGCTAGGTGGATGCTTGAACCCTGACCCGTCTCATCCCCCTTTCACTTTGAAAAGTAAAAGTACAAATTCTGTATTCCTTTTTCTAACAGCCAATGTATTCCTGTGCTCCACTTGCTCCTTTTAGATCTCTTCCTCTTTCTTCTTCCAGTGGGTTGCAAGCTCCTCTGTTTCAGAGTTTAATTGCCCCAGTGCTTCTCTTACAGTCTTTGTTCAGGCTTGTTTTTATTCTGCCTTTATGGAGGTGGTGGTGTGCATCTGTCCAGCATTGACCTTTCTTGGGCCAGAATGTCTCTGATAGCTGATATTAGAGGTGGTAAGATGCAATTCTGTAAGTCTTTCTGCTTTAATGCACTAGAAGGTGGACACTGTAAACACAGGGCCTGTATAACGGGCTTAGTAGAAGCTGAGTTCCTCTGTAGCCTTGAAGTTCTTTCTTTAGAGTGTTGCAGGAGCAGGGAAACTTTACTTCAGACTGTTGATAGCAATGTAGGGGGCGATAGGAATGGTAAAAATTCCTTTCATGATACACAATTTGTAGTTCAGAAGACTAGAACTTATAAATTGTAGCAAGTAGACACCTTGGGTACTGATTTTCATTTGTAAAAGAGTTGGTTTTGATGTCTCCCTGCTTAATCTATGGGCGGAGTTTTAAATGGTTTAGCTTATTATTGGTTTTGTTTTTGAACAAACCATTGGAACTGTTGATTAGTCACAAGACTTAATTTCTCTTGGAACAGAAAGGTTTATGTTGGCAAACAAATAGAGATGCTATCAGAAATTCATTGTGTGGCATTTGCGTAACTGGATAGCAGTCAATTCCATCTGCAGTTCCAAAACACATATCAGAATTGTTGTATTCTTAATGTATACACCAAATTTAAAAAGCAATTTGGTGTGACCAGTGAGACAATTTTGAAGAATTCAAGCATGTATTATTCCAAACTGATGCACTGACTCAGCATGGTTTAATTACTGTGATAAGTTCTGTCCACAGTGTGTGATGCTAGGTTAGCTGCATCATGTCAGAATGCTTTATTTGAAATTCCGGAAAAACATGGTTAGGTGATATTAGTTCTTAGGTCTGTGATAAATGGCTGTATCTTTTTGTATGATCAGTGGGTAGTGTAAATTACAAGGTTCTTCGCATGGAGTAGTACTGCAAAAATCATAAACGTGTGCTGGAGAGACATCTATGAGCAATTTATAAATTAGTTACAAAGGAAAATGATCCAGGCTGGCCTTTAGACTTCACTAGGTTTCTAGTAGTTTGGCACTCAAGTAGAAAAACCTGTGCATGTTTTATGAGCTGTTACTGCTCATGCTATCTAGAGATTGCTGTAATGCTTAGGAATTCGCAGTGTTTTCCTTAATTCAGTAGCTGTTTTACTAAACTTTCACCATTTTTTACATCTAAAACCATCTATGAGTTAAGTACATAGCCATTAAACCTATCCAGTTACCTAGTTTACAGGGCTACTTTCAAGTTAATTACATGGTAGTTCTATAAAATACACTCTAGATTATGTTTCTTGGGGCAAGAATTTTGAGGCATGCTTATAGAGCACTTGGCTAATGCATTCTTGAAATGAAGAGACTGTCATAGACTTTTACATCTACAAGACTTCTCCATCATTAGTTGTATTGTAAAGTGTAGGTATTCTGTTTATTAAAGCTCCATTTTTCAATTAATATTTTGAAGTTTTCTGATAATGAAAATAGTGTGATACCTCCCCTTTGGAAGGATTTTTTATAATTTCGTGTTATCTTTTCACCAAATAGGTATTTTCTTGAAACATACTTTTATGTAGTCATTCTGTTAACATTGTGGGGCTTTATTTTATGGATCTTCGTAACCAGTTTATTTTTGTTCCGGGTGTGGTTTGTTATTTATAGTAGAAATATTCTGTATAGGCTATAAACCCGTCATGCCAGCTATTTTGCACATACAAACAATACTGAGCTGGAAGCAACATGTGACAAAGCAGATAGGTCCAATTGTCATTCTCTTAGGCTAAGTTTGATGTTCTGTTATATAGCAGATTTCCTGTCTTTAATCATAGATTGGGTGTTACCTTGTACTCCTGCTGTCATTTACTGTTCTTTTCTTTGTTCAACAGCAGATGAACTTGACCCCTGTTCAATTTAACTCAAACTAAACTCTGCCCATTTCTTTGTATTTGTTTCCCCCCACCCCACCAGTGGCTACTCTTTGAGAACACGTGATGTGAAATTACTATTTCCTGTGACTTTGTTTCAGAAACTTGTAATGGTTAACAGGGTGATGCTGTTGTCCAGCTGAATTCGATGCCACTCAGTTTGAGAAACTAAAATTTTAGAAACAGTTTTGAATTATACATTGATATTTTCTTGATGCTACGCTATTTCAGATTAGCAATTTTATTTTAAAATGCCTAGAGGACATGAATGGTTGTATGCATGGACTTTAATTGCTTTTTTGTTTTTACTAGTCATGATGCTTGCAGTAGAACTTGGTGTTACAATCTATTATAAAGATAAGTTATTAACATCACCCATTCCTTTTTTACCAAAGCATTGTGATGGTCTGTTGTCTAATTTCCTGGTACTCATACTGTAAAAACTCACTGGTCAGTCTAAGTTGACTGTACAAGTTTTCAATTTGGCAGTGCTTAGATAGTACTATTTAAAACAATGGAGTAAGTTTTAAATAAAAAATAAATAAATGGGCTACACATTTGAAAAAGGTTGCAAAAGCATTATTTGCAGAAACAGCTGGGAAATCATCTGGTCTGTACTAGAGGTTTTATTCTAACATCTGCCTCTCCATCTCAGTTCCACAGATTCTTATTTAGGTTGTCAAGTTGTGACAGAAAGCTAAACAAAATGTTTTAAGGACCAGGAGGGAAGGAAGGCCTTATGAAAACTTCAGAACTTCTGAAAGACCTTATAAACAGTCCTCAAGAGCTGATGGAAAAAGAGGAGGAAATTTGAGTTCCTCCTGATGTTTTCAATTGCAAGAAGCATTTCAAGTGGGTTTGTTGGTACTCTCTATGAAGACTGCTGTTCATCCCAAATGTAAAAGTGCTTCCACAGCTGATTTTCTCTGAGACATCTTGGTCTTAGAATGAGTCCTAATTATTTTTAAACTAAACATAAGAACAAGATTCTTCTTGAAAGCTAATGCTATTTTCTGTGGTTAGAATGTACGCAGCAATTAAAAATTATGGCCATCTTTTAAAATCTGACACAAATGCATAATAAGAGCAATATGATGGTGTGTCTTACTTATAGCAGCCTAGAAACAAATTTTCTTATTACAGTAGCAACCAGAAAACAAGGTCTCCGTTTTGCTAGATACCACCTAACATAATAATAAGCTATTCTTTCTCTAAAGAATTTACAATCTAAGCATTTGTAAGAACATACTATAACATTTCTTAAATAATACTAAATGACATTTTTTTAAGTGAAGTCAGATCTGTTGATGCTCTTAAATTCCACTCATGATGATAGATTTCATAATTCCTGCATTCTGCTATATGTTTTGAAATGGGATATTAAATCTAATGAAAGATGTATGAAGCATTGCATATAATATGATCCGAACATGATTTGAGGTAGCCTTCTAAAACTCTCTAAAATGCACATTTAAAAATATTTATTACGATGTTTTTGATTGAAAAATTGTACACTCAGGCTGTGTCTCTCTAGATTGTGGTTAATTGTAAAGCTTTTCAGAGAGAGTTAAATTTAGCATCCTTAAAACGCACATAATGCACAATGAGAAAACAGTTTCAATCTGTCTGTGCAAGCAGGCTCCCCGCTGAATTTGGAAAGCTTGTTTCTTTTCCAAGCACTGTTTCAAGTTTTCAGTGATTCGCAGCCTTAAATATCCTCAGAAGAAGCAGTCTAAGTTTCAGCAATCACTGTGTCTTCTTGGACACTTCCAGTCCAAAGCAGACCAGTAGTCTTGTGAAAAAGTCATAAAATGAGGTTTTGATTTACCTTTCTTAAACATGATTTAACTTAAACTCTTTACTAAACTTTAACTCTTAAACATAATTTAATTAGATAGATTGCATGTCCTGTCTGGAAGGATACTAGAAGACGACAGGAGAGGAGAATCACAGCACTTTCGGGGGGCACTCAGTTGGGCAGTGACTGGTGCAGTTTTGTATGACACTTGTTTCTGGGCTACTACTGTCATATAAGCAATAATACAAATGATTCTCTTCTCCATGTCTTCAGAAACTTGTGAGAATCTTTCATGTTCTGGGAAGCATCACCTTAGAGTTTTCCAAATCATTATCTCTGGGAGCGTACGTGAGAAATGACAAACTCAAGATAGCTTGTACTTTGGAGGATGGGATGGGTATATTTGGAAGTCTTGCAGAGAATTTGCTACCAGTGAACATCTCTCCCAGCTCTTAGGAGGAGCCAGGTCAAGCCTCTGGATCCCTGCTTGATTGTAATCACAGAATTAGGAATCAGCTGACACAGCCAGGCCATTTAGCACATGCCAATTAGGTAGAGGCCAGTGTTACAGCCTGCGAGGCATTATTTCAGTTAGATAAAATACAGTCAAAGGCAATCCCAGAGGTGATGTCGGTAGGTATCCTAAAAGTATCTTGTAGGGTGGACAAAAGCAGAACTGAAACCAGTATGTCATCTCTTAAGGATTACTATCATGCAAGGTTTTTTATTTTCTCCTGTTTAAATTCTTACGTTCTTTTGTTGTTGTAATATATTGCTGAAGAATGCAAAACCTTTTATTTGTACAAAAACTTGAGGCCCCTCATAGCTTAATTCTTCAAGTAAGTTGCTTTCCTCGTGTCACTGTCAGCCACTGAAATGGATTAAAACTTAAGTTGGTTTTGGGTTTGTTTTTTTTAAGGAATGTTTAGGTTGCTATTTTTTTTCAATAACTTTTTTCCAATTTAATATCCAATAGTAAATGTGTATCAAATGCCAACCTTGAGGAAGCTTTCCTCTATTACCGGTAGGTAAATTGAAGAATGGGTTGACTGCTACACAAAGTTTGAAGTCAGCCCCTTACAACACAGTTTCTGAAAAGAGGGAGAGCACTGCAGGGGTTTTTGAATGGCCTGGTGGCTGCATGTGAACCTGCATTTAACTTGCTTAGGCTTCTGGATACGGAAAAAGGGAATGTTACGTATCTTCCTACCACAGTACTTCAGATGTGTATGTTTCCTTTCGTTGTGCAGTTAAAAATCCTAGTTGCAGCAGTAGGATACTGCCCTGAAAGCATGACTTTATTTCTTTATTTTTTTTTTGAATTTCCTTTTAAGAACTATAGAGAGGAAAGCAACAGTGAAACTGCTGAAGTAGTTTTGCTTGCACTTTGCTATCATTTTGACAAGATCAACAGCACAAGAGATACTTGGAAACTGACTGTATACTGTCTGAATAAAGACTTATCATGTGCTTGTTGTTATAAACATTTGACAAACTTCAACCTTATGCCACCCCAGTGCTTTGGGCATTTTACAAGTAAGAATATTAAGGCAGGAAAGGTTCTCAGACAAAGTGCTGTGATTTATTTTTTTGAATTTAAATCATGAATACCCTGTGTCCTTCTCTGTTTCTGTAAACCAAAGTTTTAGTAAAATTTCATTCCCTTTACCCACAGTTTTGTGGATGTTTCTGGCTATTTGATCCTGTGTTCATAGTGCTATCTTGTTTCATTTCATGTTTTGTTACTGCATTGGGCTTGGCAGCAGAGCTGTAGCTGCAGAGAGACCAATGGAACAGCTTTCATATATTTTATATATCTGTCAATTACATATTATGTTTGTCAATTATGATTTCTTGACTTCAATCTTTTGAGGCAGTTGCTGCCTAGATTCTAGATATGATGTCTTAGATTTCCTTCCTTGGTACTTATGTGAGTGTTTGCAATTACGTGAATTCAAGCTGCGCTTTCTTTCAGGTGGATGCTATTGATGTTGCTGGCAACGAAGTGCAGAGTACACTTGGAGCTGACTGATGCAAAGCTGCAGGGGAAAAACCACAAATACAATGTTTTATTTACTCAGAGGTTAGCAGTGTTTGCCATCCTGTTAATCTGTGCTGATTGATACAGGTAGCAGGGGCAGACTGTTTTAAATATTGTTTACTAGATGGACAAGAAAAAGTCTGGTTGGCCAATCTCATGCCTGACACTAGGCTGAAATCTGTGGTATCTGCCTTTAGGATTCTTAAATTCCAGTGGCTACTGAGGCAGAAGGTTGTAGGTGACCTAAGAAATAGTGCAAGTGCTAGGGAAATACTAGATTAATTTTTTAAAGTCTTGGCCTAAAATGTCTGCTTCCTGAAGATTTTTTCCAATTTGTATTTTCTGTCTGCAGAGAGATGTCATGGCCCTTGTCAAAGGAATTGGTTGCTGGCTGGTATCGGTTTCACCTTTTATCTTCTTCCACTAAGCTCAGCAGAAACTTTTTGTTCAAATTGAGTTTTGAACTGACGAAAGATTGCACAAGCTCACTAAAGACCTATTTTCTTTAAAAATAAAGTTCAAATTATTGTTAGCTTGCTACCCAAATTCAAATTTGTCTTGATATTCTTGCCTACTGGAACTATGCAGAATTTTGCAGAACACCTCAGTGTTGGTAGATCTGAGCAACAAAAGATTGAACAGGATAGGGACAGATCAAGAGTGAGGTGTAAGGATGTAGGGTATATGAAGTAATTATCTCTGTGTATACAAAAATGTATTAGTTTTCTGTTTAATATACTGAAAACTTGATTTTTTTTTGTATGTTAAAATGAAACAGTTGACTGATATGTTCACCTGTTTCTCTTTGTCCATTTTGGCTGCTTGCCTGAACTTTTCACATGATTATTCCTTAAGTCTTAAACAAACAAAAAAGTCTTTTTGGAATGGTAGTAGGAACATATTCAGTCTTCTGATATGATTAATCAATAAATTTTCTAAACCAAATAATGCTAGCTTACAAATCTGTAGACAATATTTTGGAAGGTAAGCACTCAAATTTTTCCTCTGTATTTGCCGTTTGTGTACAAAGGATCAGAAAAGTTCCAGGGTTTTACTTTTCCCTGTATTTGCACTTGTTCTTTACATTAGAGTCCACATATGCTTTAAAAAAGAACCAAATCTCATATATCTCTCAATAGTTCCTTTTTACTAGTTTCTGAGGACAAGTTTCACTTGCCCAAAACAGTTAATTCAGTTTGTGATACAGGAAAGACGATGGAAAGCTATTTTAAATCACACTTTTTTTACTTGCTGTATAAAGCACTGTTTCAATCACTTGTGGTGGTTGTGGATTCCATTTTTCAGGTCAATATTCTGCATTGTTTTCTAGCTAACTTTGGCTAAGGGAGGTTTATATATATATGTGTGTCTAGATTTTGAAGAGGGCTGCTCAAATGCACATTGAAACTGGTATATATGAATCATATGCAAATATAAATTTTCATATAATTATGTATTTTGATAACTTACAGATGAACATCTCATGAAACTTAGTTTTTCTTACCTTGAAGTAATGTAACTTAATAGGATGGCTAAATGAGGCATTTAACTATATATTCAAGGAAAATATGTACTAGAAGGTGCTAGTGATCTAGCTAGTAGTTTGAGAGAGACCACTGAAGACTCTCATTATTAGCGGGTCAGTCTCTCTTGGTCGTTCTTGTCCAAAGATTTGGCATGCAAATATAAGAGCTCTCAAGGAGGCATTATATTTTGCAGTTTGGATTACGAGTCTGGAACCTAATCCTGTAAGTTTACTGACTTCAAGTTCTCAATCACATTGGTGGCCAGTGTCATTGAGGTAGCAACAGTCTTATTTGATATTTTAAAGACATCAATAACTTCAAGTTTAATACTTTCTTGATGATTAAGGTATATAGCTTTTCAAACTTCAGTGAAATGAAGATTCACTAGGTTTCATAGAATGCAGTTACTAAAGTCTTGTTTATCTACACTGGTGAAGAGTCAGCACAAATTGAGTATCTTTAATCAGTTATCTTGAACTACCATGGATAAAATTGAGCTTTGTGCTTCCCTGACATGTCCTCACATGCAGAATTTGGGTGCTCAGCCAAGCTCATCTTTGGGCCTTGATCCTGGGCTGATTCTGAAGCATTCTGTACTGAGTTCTTGCCATTGTGCCTCTGTTATTTTAAGAACTCCATTTAGCAGATATCTTAATTTCTGAAATACGAGAGTTTTATGTGAACTAAATCTTGAAAAGTTCTACCCAGTGTCTACCAGCTGTTTTTGTTTTCTGAGGCATCTACATTTGGAGATAGTTGTCTGCCCTCAAGTTTAAAGCCCATTGCTGCTGTTAAAGACTGAGAATTGCACAGGTAGCAGATGGACTCTCTTTCAGTTACTGGGTCTCAAAACCCCCAAAGACCTACCTATTACTTTAAAATCACATTAATGATGTCTTTACCTTTACGATGTTGGTGCCATTCACTTGTTAGCAATTTTTAAAACACTTTTGTCTGTTCAAAATATTATTCTAAGCAATCTGTGAGGAAAAACCACAACAGAGAGACACAATACATACACTCAGCTTATGACACTTGTAGTACGCTACATGACAGGAAGCGAGAGCAAACTGTGTGGCTGCATGGGGAGGAGTTCCTGCTGAAAAGTGAAGGAGAGACATAGGGACTCCTTTGTAGCAAAGACTTTTCACTGTCACGCTTAATATTAAGAAACCTCCTAAAATCTAATACAAAGTACCTCATGGTGTGGTGTTGCTTTTTTGTGCATCATCAGGTGAGTGTAAATTTGGGATCGTGTTACTTTTTGTTGGCATGTGTGGCATTGTAGTAAATTGAAATTGCACAGATACTGCTTCCAAGCATGCCAGAATTTAAAATTGGGTATTAATGAAACCAAAATGTTGCTTAGCAGGAATGTTTCCTTCTGTAAGGAAAGAAGTTTGTTAAAAGTTTAGATAACATACTCGGCTATTCCCAATGGGATGGGTGATGGTTTATTTTTCTCTATGTATTGGTAGTTTATTGATGCAGGATGGTGGTTTTATGGTTTTGGTTTTGCTTTTTTATCATACATGTGTAAACATCTTTGCCTCTGTCTCCTGGTGTAAAAATGAGAATTTTGGCTGATGCTAGATTTAAATGGGAACTTTTATAGCTATATGCACAACTCCATTGTCAAAGTGAAAGCTGTAACAGATCCTATTTACAGTGTATTTACAATGCATAATGATTCTGCTCTGCAGCATGTGTATGTGATGTCACCTGGAAAACGGTGCAGTTTTAGACATTGCAGTGTGGAAAGATGTGGACAGAAAAGTAGCAAGATTGATAATAACTGTGGAAAATACAGCCTATGAAGAAAGTTTAAAAGATTTAGTGGATGTTGTGTGTAGGAAAATAAGCCTTGATATGAGATACAAGTATACATTTGTCTCTGAGTGGGAACAGTTACAAAGTTGATGCTTGTTCTCTGTATTTGCCAAGGGCAGCAGTGGAATAAGGGGGCTTACTTCATAGCAAGGGAGGTCTAAGTTAAATATTTTGGGGGGAAACGCTTCCTGGTTCTGATGTTAATTAAGCAATATAACAGAATATACAATTATGTTATAAAAACTATCATTTCAAACTTTTCAGTGTAATTTAGAAAGAACTGCATTGTACACATTGACCTGTTTTACATGTTGCAATGGTTAGCATTTAATACTTGATTGTTCTTAATGATTTGTGTGTGATTTGGGTTTTGGTCTGTTAATAATAAGCGAATAAGAGTAGCACATTAGGGTCACAGGTGCACAAGTCTGATCTCTAACTTTGCCACTCTAGTCCCATTTTGTAGCATCTGTCCACTTGTTGGAAAATTAGAGAGCTTTATTTAAGAAGCAAAGTTATTTCAAAATATTTGCATATATGTTGAATAGAACCATACTTTGAGGTTCTTAGAAACGTGATAAAGATGGGGGCCTGTAGTGTGAAGCAAGCAAGTCAGGAATATGTTCAAGGGCCTGTATGCTCTTGGATTTGCTGTGAGAATATGGTTTAAGTATACTGAAGCTTAAGAGTAGATTGTTAATTGGGATTTTTTTTTTATGTTCCCTGTGACAATTTTCAATAGTGAGAGAGATGGTCTGTGATAAATTTATTGCACAGAATGTTTTTAAGATGTTTTCTCAAATGCTTTATGCAGTTCTGAGTTAAATCATGTTTAAGAAAGGTAAATCAAAATTGCAGAAGGCTAATTATTGACTGCCATACTGTTAAATTGGTGTGGTCTTTTTGGATTACTTAATACGCATATTTGCTGTGGGTGTGCATTTTAGATATCCTTCACTGGAAAATTTATAGCAGAAGAAATCTAATAAATGTCATAGTTTTCATACAACGCCAGGGAGATGCATGTTTGTGAAGTAAAATCACAGATTGTTAGGTGTCTACTAATATTGCCGAGCTCACTTTGAAATCTTTTAAGTTGGGTGCAAATTGTGTCTCCTGTTCTATATGCTTTGTCCAAAATGATTGAAGTCTTTATCTCTTTGTCAATTTTGGTTGAAAGTAGGCAACAAGTATTACAAAAATAAAATAATTCAAGAATCAGAAGTCACAGGTATATCGACCAATATCCCATAAGCCCTGTTTCCTGAGAAATAGAGCTAAAGTGTTTTTGTGTGTGTTTATATATAGAGAACCCAAAAATAGATACAGCAATGTAATTTTAGTAAAAGTGGTATTGTTCTTATCTGCAGAAGAATCCATTTTGCATGCAGCCATTTTACTATTCTGTGTGATGCTGAAGAGCAGCACTTGAGGCCCTTAGATCAAAAGCCATATTCAGGAAACCTGTCTGTGGTTTTAAAGGTACAGCAGCATAATGATGCTGAATGCAGGAGACTGTGGGAAAGCAGACTAGCAGTAGAGTATTAGAATAACAGGGATTATTGCAATTTATGCAAATGTAAGCCAATTGAATGCCATGTGGAGACCTTAGTTTATGGAAATTGTTTCATTCTGCTGTATGTGATTCCAGTGTTGTGCCGCAGCATCAGCAATCCAAGCTCTCTTTTACAATGAGAAGCTCCCTTGGATTCCTGATACTCTTAAAAACAAACAAATAATAAAACCCCCAAACCTTAAAAATAAATAATATAAGAAAAGCAACAATAAAGTGTCATTGGAATGAAGATGCTTTTCAAGTGAGAAAATTTCATTGTGATTTTTGTTTAAAGAAAAATGCTTACCTCTTACCTATACAGATGTAGCAGTTTTGGAACCAGAAGAGGTGGTTGACAGCTGTGATTAAATGCTCAACGGCAGCAAGTACAGGTCATTGCTGTCCAGTGAGAGGAAGTCCCCATGCCTTCCAGTGCACAAAACCTTTAAGGGTAGAGTTAGAGTATTAAAATAGCCTAACTTTGATTATTCTTGCTTTTACAACTAGACCTATAATAAACTGCCTCAACACAAACATACAAGGCCAGGAACCACAGCTTCATCATGTCAGCTGCCAAAGGCAAAGGAATCCAGGGGTTGTTTGCGT
Organism: Strix uralensis; assembly: GCF_047716275.1. Taxonomy (NCBI): domain Eukaryota; kingdom Metazoa; phylum Chordata; class Aves; order Strigiformes; family Strigidae; genus Strix; species Strix uralensis. The sequence goes on from NC_133981.1 coordinate 15,253,852, forward strand.
GTTGACTGATTATATTACATGGGGGCACAAAGAATTGGATCTGACAGATCCCAGCTGAAAAGTGTTTGTAAGAAGAACAGAAATGTAAGGACTTTTTTAGATTGCATCTTAGTTTTTATTCATATGCTAGCTGAATTTAGAATCCTTAAATATTGTGTTAATTAAAAGTGTAATTTATGTAGCATTTTTGAAGTTCTGACTGAGAAAGGATCAGATAGAGACTGCAGTTCACTTGTGTAACAAAGAACTCCTACAGAGAAAGAAGTAAAAGTATGTAACTTACTTATCTGAATTTGATTTGACTTTATAGTAAACTGAAAAAGCTTCAGCATGTTTAGCTGTCTGCCAGATTCCAGTGACTGATAGTCTTCCCCGTCTTCTGAAAAGGGGAAGGAAGAAGGTTAAATAAAGATAGAATAAATACCAGTCCTCAAACAAAGCTCTGCTGATCCTTGTCCTTACAGCATCCCGTACATGCACACCCATTTCCTGTTGTTAATGTTAAACACATTGAATCTAACTTTCATTTCATTGTTCACTTCAGTGTTCATTTTATGTTACATTGACCGGAAAATCTCAAATCCATCACAATAAGCACTGCAGAAATAAAGCTTGCTCTCTGTGTTCAGAGGAAGGTGAAAGGGAGCTGCCATTTTGTCTGGCAGAGATGTGAGTGATTTCTCAGAAGTGCTTAGATACTTTCAGTGGCAAAGTCTTAAGTGTCATAGATGACCTCACCTCCATTTCAGAGTTTTCTGCTGTGGTTAACAGAATTAGGGCAGAGTCTTTTCTCATTTTTTTGTTTTGCTTGGGGTATTAAGAACAAGCAACTTCTGTTACTAACACGGATGTACAAAGAGCCTGCCAGCTGAACATGTGCTGGGTGGGAAACAGAACCGGCAGAGCTTTGTACCAGACCTGGTGCAAACTGTGCAGTCGGGTTATTTCTGACTGTTTCTCCCTCCAAAAGGAATTCGTGTCACTCTTGAGGAAAAGAAACCTGTAACGTCTTTGGTATTCTGAACAGTAGAGGGCAGCGGAAATATACGCGGAAACCAGTTTTATTATAAAACTAAGGAATTTTTGGCTCTCTTTAGAGCTTAAGCAAGTTATTTTTGTCAACATCACATAAAGAACTATGATATTGGAATACAGTGTAACAAGTTCTGTTCCTTTTTAAAATTTTGTATTAGAATTCAGTATTCTGAAGTTATGGTCCCAAAAAACATGTATGATCAGGAAAAAAAAAAAAAAAAGCACTGTGCTCTGGGAAAACCTGCTTTAAGATGCTGTTATCTTCCCATGCCTTCAGGCTCTTAGAACTGTCGGTAGTACAGCCATGGAAGTGAAAGATGAGCAGGGAGGAGTAATGGTACTGTGTGCAGGTGAGTGGTAGGCTCTGGTAAAGTGAAAAGAGGGCTGGCCTCAAAAAATGACGAGATTAATTTCTTCCTGTGAATGATCTTAAACTAGGGAATGAATTATCACTTGTTTGTGAAACTAATTGGTTAGCTCTGAACCAAACTTACGAGGAACACCATATTCAACAGGAAATTCAAAGGTTTCTGGCTGGTTATTGCAGAGATGCTTATGTGATTAATGACATGGTCTCCCTCTATACAGACTTCTTTCTAGAACTGTGCATTGTATCAGCCAGGCCAAAGTTGGGGTTTTTTGGCATCTGTACCTTTATTTCATCTTAGACACTTGAATGACAGTGCAACAGTAACATGATAAGGTGGAAAATGGGTAATCCTACATGAGGCTTATTCTTGTTTCAGTATCATGAGTGTTCTGGCTTGAAGCTGAGTAATGTGACACCACCACTGCCTCTTCTAGTTCACTTCTGAAGCCTGCAGTGTGATGTTATATCCCACCATCTGTGGCAGGAAATGTTAAATTAGTGATTATTCAACTAACCTTAACATAGAAGGTTATTAATCTTTTGCCTTGTAATTTTATACCCGATTTAAGCTGGATCCAAGGCATATTTTATTAACTGATAACAGCAGGTGAAAAAAATGTTGAAGCATTTAGTGAGAATTTCCTCCCATTGTATTAGGAAAACCTATGTGCTTACCTTCTAATCTGAAATATTTTAACTTTTCTATTTTCTGGACCTGTGAAACTTCTGGAAGCATTCTAAATTGGTCCAGATAATTTAAATACATCCCTCCCAGTCCAGTTTGTCATTATTTCTTTCATCCTACCTCACTTCTTGCATAGCTTTTAACATCTGTTTTGTATGATTTGTGCCTCATCAGTGGACTTTGTCCTGATTGTGAATCCTCCATACTCTGTGATATAACTAACTGGGAGCTTGATACCTTTGAGAACATTGGAATGCAATTTGAAATGGAAACGGTGAAAACTTGAAACAGGTCTTATAACATAGAAGCAACAGCAGGTAGAGGTTTTGGGGCAGTTGAAGGAATAGATTTGGTCTTGGCAAGGTGGATTTTTCAGGGCTTTTTAGGAGACAGATCAACATGTTATGCATAGGTGTTGAAGTACTGACAAACTACAAAGGAAAAAAAGATGAGAATTGTAGTGTCTAAATATTCTTTTGAACTTACTAGCTTCTGTACGTGGTAGGTATTTGAGAATTAGAAGGGTGCTTATAATCACTAGTATATTTGAATATATATATGTGGATTTTGCTGATAAAAATTATTTACGTATCAAGAGAATTTATAAACTTAACCGGATGTTTTTGAAGGAATGTTGTATAAAAACAGTGCAAATAGAAATGCGCATGAAAGTGACGGTGTGTTCCTGCCTTATTCCCAGCCGCTTAAACACTGGCTGTGATTCCTAGTGCAGAAGGCCATCATCAGGCTTTTGATATGAAGGTTCCTTGTAGATTGAGAGAGCTATCAGCTGGCTGAGGAGATACTGATTGCTTTTTTTAAACTAAAAGAAAACATGTAGTAGATCTGCTTTTCATGCAGACAGTGTTGGCCCTTTGGAGTGTGGCTTGAACCTTTTCTGCCCTGTGATGTTTGACTTTTCGTTAAGTATTTGGTATGTTTTCTCCCCCCGTTCCACATTAATTCCTTTCGGATTTTATTTTTGACTATACCTGATCTTTTCTGACTGTTTTTCTTTGGTTGGTTTTGGTTTTTAACTCAGTCTGATAGAGATTTGTGTTATTCTTGATAGTAATGTACCATAAAGTGGAGAGGATCATAAAACCCAGAACAGTGAATCCCTTCCTGCATTTTCCTCAACAATAAAAATGATAAAAATTTTGTTGGCTAAATGGTTTTCCCTCTTCTGTATTATTGCAATTTTTGTTTTTTTTTAGTTTAGGAGGGTTTATGTTTTGATTCAACTTGTATTTCATAAGACATACTTAGCAAAAATGCAACATTTATACATTAATGAATTAATGCATTCATTTGTCTCTCATAAAACAGGCAATTAGGAAATCACATATAAAACAGAGACATAAAATATGTTTACATTCATGCCTTTTTACGTATTTTCCTTTGTAAATACAGTGTGTGGTGATGTCCTGAGAATTGGGATTGAGAGTCCAGGATTGCTTTCATTATTGAACTTCAGAAAAAATATGTTAACTTGCATTTTGCCACCTAGCAATCCTTTTCAAGAAACTTTGAATTATTACTGGTATGGAAAACTATTTCTTTAACTTAGACTTAACAATGTTTACCCAAATATTTTTTAGTTCACTGCGTATTTGCCTCCCCCAAAATCTTAATAGGACATTCAAAGGAACCGTAGTAGAACATGTTAAGTTTGCCTTGTTTTTTTTTTAAAAAAAGGGAAAAAATATGCACCATATATACGTATATATATACATATTTAGGTATACACATATATATTTTCATATAAGAGTGTGTGTGTATATATGCACCTCTACTTATATTTATTTAAATCATATAGTAGAATTACGTTTTTTACAAAGTTGTGTTCTTGTAATTAGCAGTGTTGAAGTGTGCCCAGATGTATGTTCTGGAAAGACTTAAGTTTTTTAGATATTTTCATATGAAAACAATTTGAAGTACAGAATGATTAAATTGTTTTTAATTTTCCTTTATTTTGGACTTTTTGTTTTAGGGGTGGGTGAAGAAAATCTGTTTTGGTAGAATGAATGGATCCTCATTTGTTAAATGGATTTCTGTATGAAAAAAGAGCTTAAAAAAAGTTGTGTTATGTTTTGTTTTGAAATGAGTTTATTACTTAGAAGGTTTAAGGATATTATGTGCCTGTGCAAGTACAGTTTCTTGAACTATTATTTATTTTGATGCCAGTCTGTGTGCAGATACATTTCTAAGCAATCAGAATAGATAGATGATTTAGCAAAAGTCAGCGATTCTTCTGAAAAGCATTTCCTTTCCCGTCACAGGATGGGTTTTTTTATCAAGCTATTTTTGTGCATGTTTGATTTTCATCTCCCAGGTGGTAAAATATAAATCTCTGGTATTGATAATTAAAACCCTGTGATGGAGAGAGGATATTAATTCAGCCTTCCTATAACAATGTCTTATTGCTCTAATTCCTTTAATTAAATCATTGCTTTAATATATAATTGGTTATCTTACTTTCTCATCTCTTGTGAGATAATTATTGAGAATAACTCTTCCCTCTGTGTGAAGACCGGGAAGTGTTCTGTCTCTATAACAGTGGATGTAATCGCAGCATTTTAGGGGAACAGTGTCTCAAACATGGATCAAGATTCAAACCTGTTTTACACCCAGTCGCCATGCTCTGCGGAATTAGGGGTGTTGGTTGGTTTGGTTGGGGTTTTTTGGGGGGTGTGGGGTGTGTGTATTTCAAAGGACAAACCCCAAGTGTGATAGAAAACATTTTTCAGTCTAGAGGTACGCATTCAGGTACATGTAATGCATCTGTGTGGTCAGTCAGAAAACACAGACACATCTCTATTCAGAATAGATATGTTATTGATATGCTTTTTGATATGCAGACATGTACACCTTTTTTAAGGTCTACAAATATTGTGCAGAAAAGGGGAATTACTGATGCGTTGCAAGCTGTCCTTTTTTTCCCAGCAAGGCAAACAGCTTCATAACATTTTTCAATTTAGTTTGTTTCGAGTACGTTCAAATTCTAATAAAGAAATACTCTGCAGTGAGATAGCAGATGGCATTTGTCCATTGCTCATAGCCTGATATAGAGTAATCACAGTATTTTGTATTTAGTCTATTTCATACAATGCTGCAGTATGGCATTACATATGTAATTAATGTATGCTGGAGATGATGAGTGATCATGTCTAGTATATGGATAGCATACTACCTTTTAATTGGATTATTTTTAATGTTATTAGTCTAAATTTAAAATAGAGATGGGTTCTAAATGGATAGTTCATTTTAAAATTACAGAAATACACATATTAATAGGTTTAATGTGCTTCCCAAGAACAAATATAGGGCGTGTTAATGGTCATGCATCTTAAAACTTTATCCCTGCTTCATAGTTTTCGTAATATGTTGGGGCTTCTTACAGGATTTTAATTAAAACAAAAACTGATACCATCTCTAACTGGACATGGTTCCATTAAAACAACATGGATATGCAGTATCTTAGAATGTGATTGTGTTACACATGTAAGGAACAGAACTTGTGTACATAACTGGGGCATGCTTAGGTATCCATAAGGGCCTCAACTTTTCTATCCCTTGTCATGTTTGTGGTTCTGCAATTTTCTGCAAGATCTCTGCATGGGTATACTCATGGACTTAGTGTATGTCATCTTAATATAGCACATTCAGCATAGGCATTCATTTTCCCTATTGCACATGCTTCTTCAAGGCATATAGTCCTAAAAAAAAAGTATGAGACTGTATTAAAACTGATGATTGCTACAGCCATAAATAACTGTGAGAAATATTAGCAAGAACTAGGGATACTTCCTGCGCAAGGTAATAAAATGGAATTAAGAAATCGGTCCTTTCTCACTAGTGCTATGCCTGGGCCAGTGCAGGTGTCATGCTGAATAAAGATTCACACACTGTGTTTTTTGGCTTAACACAGTCCTGTGTGACAATATAAGCTGGTATGAAAAATACACCATAATACAATATGATGCAGTTAAGATTTGTCTGATATGTTTTTGTCTTTCTAACAATACGTGCAACAGATATTTGAACCTCTTAGAGTGCTGCTTACTTAAATTCTCTCTGGAAGTTCAACTTTTTCATTAATATGCTGCTTAACTGATTTCAGTATCTGGGCTATAAATTCATTTTATTGTCAAATAAAACTTTGCCAGTTGTCACTTGGCTTTGCGGTGAAGCTTATCCCACTACGGCTGTGTGCAGTACATACCCATAACACGTAACTCTTCTGGGTTTGTCCTAAAGCTATTGCACTGTACTTACAGGTGAAAGGAACACACACGAAATTGTTGAGATCAAAGTGGAGTGAAGTTTATATTACTTGATGTGCTGTGTGATTTAAAACATAAAATGGAGAGCAACATTTAAGGGGTAATTTTCTGGAACACGAGAGATTCAGACGTCAGCCGCGTTGTCCTATGGCAACTGAGACAGTGCTTGTAACTCCTTTGGGTAAAAGAAGCTCACAAAGAGCAGTGATTAATTTAATGAACACTTATGCTCCCTGCACAATATCCACTGCAATCTTTGCTTCTAATCCACTTATTATGGGCAAAGAAATTTATCTGGTAGCTCAATTATTGGATTTTTTTTTTGCCATAGTGTTTCCCCTACACACACATTTATACAATGATAATAGCCCTTGAAATTGTTGTTTTTAATTTTAAATTTTAAAACATTAATCTTGCAGTGGTTGATGATATGTAACAATTTCTGTATGAAATGACTTGTCTTGTATAGCTGCTGAGACAAACTTACAGAGAACATTAGTAGTATGATACTTGCAAACTTCCAGATAACAAGAGTAGTATAGTGTACATGTTGTTAGGTAGATTTTCTTTTTGTGTGTGTATTAGTTTTCAGTAAGTAGAAGAGCTAAAATAGTGAGGAGTGATCCTTTGATTAGCACAACAAAGTATAAGGTAGAGCAAGGGATCTACTTTGTGGAGGCTGTCCCAGACTCATTCAATATGTACTTGCTTTTCTTACAATTTACCTGTCTTTTCATCCCTTTTGCTGTGTACATTACAGTTGATACTGATTTGTTCCTCATGAGTGTATTGAGATTTAGCTATATAACCAAAGGCCTTGTCTCTAAGTAAGATACCAGCCTGTTGGTATTTATGAACTACATTTTGTGCTGTGCTTCACCTGAATAGCCTTGCCTTGGACACTCGTCCTCACATACACTGCTTTGTCTATATCTCTGTGTTTTGGACCCATATACCCACTTTGAATGTGGTAGATAGAAGCCCACACATAGTTGCTGTGTAACTTTCCTTCTGCAGTAAGAGGATGTCCTGTTTCATTCAAGTTCACTTTAATCCTGTAGCGTTGCTGGTACGCTTGTACTTCATATTATGTAATTTAGTCTCAATCCACTTTCATTAGAGTTGGCCTGTGTTGGAAATGCCACATTCTGTGTTAATCTGTAGCTGTGTGACCACCAGTAAGTCTTTTAATCAGTTAACAGAGAAGCTATGTATTTGATGTGTGTGGTCATCTGTCACACTCCGTTAACAATGAAGTTGCATCTATTCCATTATAGAAAACATTTGGTTTAGTTCCAAAATGCATAGTATTTATTTTAGAGAGACATTTTTATTTTTTTAATGTGACCTGTCCATAGAGTATTGTGAACACGTACTCTAATCAAGCACCTGATTTACCTTTTTTCTTCTTTTTTTTTTTTTTTTGAGTGATGTTGTATTACTATATTGATTCTTTCGGAATTAACTTTTAGTCTAATATTTTGCAGACTGAGGCTTAGGTTTACACCTTTTCTATACTTCCATAACTAATGGTGTCAGACATAGGCCAACACCAACCCAAGCTGTGAATGCAGTTGCATCCTGTCTGTCCATAAACCAGAATCATCAGTTAGTGTAGATTCAGGTATACCGGATCCATAAACCATTTTAATTTACCCTTCTCTTGTAGAAATCTCTATTCAAAATCTAAACACCCTTCATTTTGGTTTAACCTGTGTCTACTGAGTAGGAGGGATGGTACCTTTTAGTTTTGTAATTTCTTGTTTGCAAAGTAAAGACTCACTGTTGACTTAAGTAGAATCAATATATAATCTTTTTGAGGTAAACTAAAGGTTGCATGCATTTGTATCTACAGAAGTCTAGGTTTGAAGAATAGTCTGCAACATATTCACTAGGATCTTAAGAAATGTTACTCTCTGGGCAAAGTACTGGCTTTAAATATCTAATGCCTGTTTTGTGTTTTTTCGTCATGAATTCACATTGGCTAACCCTAAAATAATAATTCTTATTAGTTTATATGGGGGGGGAACAACCTTATAAAACAACACTACAGGATAAACAAATTATTTCAGTATTATTTCAGATATGTCTGCTCCAGAAATGACTGTGTTCTATTCTGTCCTTTAACTTGCTGCTAAAAATCTGTACTGTAATGGTAAGAGGAATTTAATTGTGCATAGTCTGAGGGTGAAGAATTACTTTTCATAAAACACTTTGCATTGTGTAATGTGATGAGAGAACTCATGATCCAGTTTCTGTTTCTGAATAATAATGGTGGTAAAACACAGCTGTCCATGACTTCAAAATAACCATTGTCAGAAAAAAGTGAGACAAGTTATGTCCTAAAAAATAGCAAAATTGTATTTAAATGATTACACAAGTCAAAGATCTGCTGAAAAGTAGTGAGTAAATATAAAAAGTTTCAACACCTACAGTTTAATTTTAAAATAGCATGAAATCAAAACTTCTGGATTTTATCTTTGTTCATTAAAGAAACAGTTCTCAGAAACCGTGTGCTTGACCTAGTAGATGCAATAAAACCTTCAGGTTTCAGAAGAGCTAGGAGCATGGGTGCTAGGGAGGGGAGATAAGAGTTTTTGCATATCACTTTAAAAAAAACCCAAACCCAAACTAAAAAATATGTGCACAACATGCAGCTTCTGCCTTTTAGCTGAACTTTTGTCATCTCCTAAGATAGGAGCCCCATATGGCATCTGTGTGGGGGTTTTTTGGTCTTTAAATTGCTCATCTTTGACTTCTGTAGACTGGAAACTAAATCCCAGGTATTATTATGTGTGAATGCTTATCTCTAGTTGACAGTAGAAGACAACACAGCTGGATAAATAAGGATCATGTATTCTGTGACTTCTCTTGTTTCGTAAATCTTCCTGGCCTGGTAGAAAATGTAGAACTCTGTTAAATGAAATGTCATACTTCTTATTTGAAGGGCATGAAGATTAATTAATCTTGTGGTGAACCTGTGAAATTACATGAGGGAGGACTTTCCATTTTCCAAACCAAAAACTGAATATAGAGCAGAATGCAATCACTGGCATGGATATTGAGATCCAAATATATGTTAATTTAATTCCTGCAGTACATTTCACCTACTATCCTAACTATGTGATATTGACTGTCTGGGAATAGTATGTGATTGCTGAATGTATGTTTTGAAAAATCTAAGTACAGGCTTTTGACACAAAATACGAGTTTCTTTTCCTGACAGTCTCATTAATTACAAAAGTTTATATCAAGTGCCAGAGCACAATTTACAATATGCAATAATTACTTGTGCTTTTAGTTAGAAGAAAGTTTCTTAATTGAAGTGAACCTAACTCTCTTTAGCAAGAAAAGGAACAGCATTTATTTTACTAATGTGCTAATATGTAGCTTTTCAACTTGTGAAAATAGAGTTTATATCCACATGCATGGTGATTATAATGGTGATGAGAGAAAATAATTACCTGTATATATACACATATGTATGTGTATGACTCCATTATATATTCCTGTTTCAGGGTGAAGTTAGTGGTAGTTAGTACTATTCATCCAAACTGAGCTTTTATTTTCATTTTATTTTATAGAAAAAACGAAAACAGAGTACTCAAGATGAAGATACAATCAGTATCTGCAGCCTGGATACAAGTGTGAGTAATTTAATTTTCCTTTTTGTCTTCCCTCCCCACACCCTCGAACTAAAATACGGCTATTATGGGTACTCTGAAACAAACCTGCTCATCTTTTCAGCTGTATTGTTTTCATACATAGCTTGAATAACTTGTTCTGCTTATTGCTAAAAAATTAAATTAGATTTATTACTGCCTTTCATTTTTCTGTAGTAAAACTTCTAAAGAGAAAAACAAAAAGTCAGAATGACAGTTTATTGTAAAGCAGTGAATCTATTATTAGCAAATAATTATCATGATAAAAGCACATTGTGAATGCAGGACTTAAAACCAGACCTTTTATCCCATTGCATGGCTGTATGAGAAATTTTATTTTAGTTATGTCAGTGGTGGTTAATCCTGGTGGTGTGGAACTGTGTAATGTGCTATTAATACAATTGTGAGACCTACATGTGTCACTGCTGAAGTGAAACGCATATCACAGCTATGTTACTCTATCACGCTTCAGATGAAGACAACATCAGAAAACATGTTTTATAAAAACTGCACAGTTTGTAATGTGTATACTTTTCTGTACAAATAGACTGTTTCTGACTTGTGATATTTTTGTTTCTGAAAGTAAAGGTGAAATACCGACTTGTTTTATTATTTAAAAAAAAATTACTACAGTGATGTCTGCTTACTTTAAAAATAAGCTATCACTAAACTTTCTGTTGATTTTGGTGGATGTTGAATCAAAGTATTAATGAGTGTAGTTACACAGTAAACTGCAGTATTTGTTTTTCATGTGAAGTTGTGACATAAGGGTACACTTGCATTTATCATTTCAAATCCATGGAACTAAAATAGATGTAGGAAAATTTACCATTCCTTCTGTTCAGTGTTTTTATCATCATCTTCAGTGTTTGCTTAGCCAGCTGTTGAACCAGTTTTCCCTTTCTGTAGACATCTCATGTAGTACAGAAGTTAAAAAATAGAGAATAAAAGCTGCTTTATTTAAGTTTTTTATTTATTAGTAGGTGTCAAACCTACTGCTGTGATTTCTTTAATGATCAGATTTTAATTTTGTTTTTGAAGTATGCCTATTCTTTGAAGAAGCAACTACGTTTAAGGGTTCATCTGCCTGGATGACTGCAGACAAATGCAAGATCTTGTAGGCACCTCAAGCGGGCTGGGTAGAATCCAGCACTGTTTTGGAGATCATAAACCCACAGTAGCCTAACCTTGTCTGTTAGCTAATACTTTAATGTTAGTTAATCCCATTAGGCCTTACATTGGGCCCAACTTCAAAGGAATTGTTATTCCTTTAAAGGAGTTTTAAAGGAATTGTTATTGTTCAGTGAAAAGTCAAAATTGTTGACTATTTATTCTGGACAAATTGATAGCTTTTTAGATGCCTGACTCTGATCTGGGATGGAAAATGCCTGTTTTAACTATTTTCATGCTTCTGCAAAGAGTATGTGTTTTATTCTTGTATAATTAAGACAATTATGTAAAATTATTTTGTGGAAAAGCTGTTATGCTGCTGTAGAAATACTTGGATGAGTATAACTTCTGTTTTGGCTACTAACTAAAGATTTAAATACTGCTTGAAAGGTACAGTTTCTGTTAATAGGTGAATTCTTAGAGGAGGGCAATCTAATGTGATCCTACAGCTGAATTTGGCCCACAGAAATACAGACGAGAAGCACAGGGTGAAGTGAGGTTCATGGTTTACTGATAAGCCATAGAATGTCCTTAATTTCCAGCTATTAAATGCTACTTAAAATTTATAAAATGTTTTGTCCCTGATACTGCTTTTCTGCGTAACCATTATTATTGGCAAGACAAGTGAATATAAACATGAATTGGAGAAAAGATAAAGCAGTTAACTAAATTTTCTATGCTGATCTATGAGACAAAGATTATTAAAACTATTGAATTTTTGTAAATCCCTACTTTAGAGGGATCTTGTCAATAAAATGTGCGAAGGGCTGTTAAGAAAACTAATTCCTGCTGCCTTCAATGAGTAACTTCACTACTTAATTTAAATGCATACTGAAGTCTGTATTCTTAGAAAATTGTGGGGGAAAAAGGGGCAAGAAAGGAATAGATGAAGAAGCTTGAATCTTTCCTTACAGGACTTCAGAATTACTCAGGTCAGCAGGTGGGGAATATCCCGTGAGGATATAATGGGTATGGTATGCAGTATATGTTGAAGAATAGTCAGATTATTTAAATGAACAATTTACGTATATACTAGTTGATTTATCTTTTTTGCTTAAGGTAGCCTCAAGCCTGTCATCATTCTTTCTGTTACTGGAAAGTACCCATTATCTTATGCTGTACAGCCAGACAGAATATACTGTTATCTTGTGTCTTTGAAACTTACTTTGCCCTGTTCAGCATGTGATCCTGTGATCTCACCACTGATAATAATTGGTGTTAAGGCTAGTTTCCCTCTGGCTGTGATAGAGGACTTAAGCTGTCAGGGTGACTTGAGAGGGAAAGTGCTTTTGGTTTGGAAAATCAGCCTGGCATGTGACCTCAGAACAACACCCTCAGTTTTTTTAACTTTAGGTAATGGTTCAAGTGTGCCCATCAAAACTTGGTGTTGTTGACATTAAAACAAGTTGGACAGGAAGAATTATGCATTTTCTAATGACTCATGTTCCTGCTAATTGTAATCATCCTGGTAAAGGAGGACTATCACCTTTGTGAGCCTTCTGGACATGACAATTTTTTTTTCCTTTCACATCATATTTTGCTGATGGATAATGGTTAAGACAGCGTGGGTAGGCATCTAGATTGAACGCCTGCTCCTTAAGTTCTAAGGGTCTCATGTCATTAGAAAATTAGTCTTCTAGCTGCACTGTGGAGTGTTGTCGTGTGAAAGGGGCAGTTGGAATCCAGCAGTCTATGGCTGAATACTTCTCTGTAGAAGCATTTTGTTCTGTGTGTGTGCTTAAAAAGCATAAGAAAAGGGAGACGTGCTGGAAGATGCTGTTTATACTGGGTAGAGATGTGTCTTCTGTCGTCTTGGGTTTTGCTCTTAGACATAATTGACGTTCCAAACAATTCAAGATTTTGTTACAGGGCAGAGAGTTGGTTGTCTGCCATTCTCATGTTTGTGAAGGCAAATTTCAAAAAGAAGGCAAATGTAAAAAAGAATCCATTCATACCTCATAGAAACCAACTGTGGTGGTGTTATGCAAGATCACCTTTCCGTACTGTGTTGCTCTCCACTGTTTGTATACAAGGCCAAAAAAAATGGGGGGGGGGCTTGAAAAGAGAAGTCTCTAGAATAATAAAAAGTTTGGAACAGTTTCTATATAAGAAACAGTCAAATATACTGAAACATATAAACTGAAATCAGATATACTGGGGAAAATAAAAATGGTGGGTAATGAGTTCTATGAAATACAATCAGTGTAAGGTTATTCGTTCTCATGTGATTAAGGGCACAAAATGAAACTCTTTATAGATTCATATCAAACCAAAAGGGATACTACTTCACTGGCATGGAGTGGCAGAATTCTGGCATGGTGATCTGGATACTGGAGGTTTACAGGAGTTCAAAAAGCAGATTAGACAAATTCATGAAAGAAAAAAAACCCATCAAGAGTTATTAGACTGAGTGAAACCATCCATCTGAAGAAATCCTTGAACCTGCATACTTCTGGAGTCTGGGAGAGTAAACTATGTGTGTATCACTGGGTGTTTACTCTGCTTTCACATACTTCCCTGGACAGCTGTTTTTTACCATTGCTGGAAACATGGTACTGGCCTCAGAGATCCATCCTTAGCCTGAGTCATAGCCATTCCAAGATGACTTTAGTCCAATACACTACCTTTTTTTCTTCCAAGCAATGACAGTTTTGAAATGACATAGTGAGGGCTCTGCACTTAGCTGAAGCCTTTGTATTGCAGCATGATGTAAATAATTAAATGTTCAGGTGTCTTTTTCTAGCGACTCTCTTATGCCTTTTAAAGATGTGCCAAATTGCTTATATGTATATCCTCAATGAAAGCATTTATTTTCCATGGCAATGGCTAACAATGTAAAAATTTGAATGCATGTGTTCCTTATTATGAATTTAGATTCTAACTGGGATAATTACATGTTATCTGTAAAAATTTAATAATATATATCTCAGACTGTAATAAAATTGGTTTTTTTTATTAAATAGCGTATGTATTTAACAAATCAGCATATTAGACTTCCCTGTGCAGCATAATGAGGTGAGTGCCTCCAGTTCAGTTCTGCCAGCTCACTCAGCCACCGCTGTAAGGAAGCGCTGTTAGCCGCCTGCTGCAGTCACTCCATGCTGGCTTCACCGGCATCGCCTCAGGAAAATGCCGCTTTTTTTATCCTTGCCAGTGGAAAGATCTGGCCATCTTTTACTCTGTCTAAATTTTACATTTTGTATAAATGCATCTGTTCACCACCTTTGTCCAGGAGAGGGTGGGGGATGGCAAAGAAAGAGGGTATTAACTATTTAAAGACTGGATTGCTTCATACCTTGGAAAGCAACATACATAAGGGTCTCCTGCCAATTTACATCATCTGTCTACAATCTTTTTATAAAAACAGATTTTAATTTTTTTTTAGGACTGACCAATGCCAGACACACCTGTCTTGTTCAGGGAATCAGTCATAAAGACAGAATTTCCTTTCACAGGAAATGCTGGTTGGAGCTTTGCTGACTCAGGACAAGGACTGGTAACCTAAGCATGTTAAATGATCTTTGTATTTGTTTAGTGATCTGGACCGGTATTGATGCTTCAGGAGTTGATAAACTGGCTTGTTAAACTGACTGGTTGGTCTTGGCTCATTTTATTGCCAGCTTGGAGAAGTGGATTTGTAAATCCACTTAATGTCAAATAGTTTGTGATAACTTGTGACAGATGTGGCCAGCAGACTCTGAGGGTTGAGTGCATGAACATACAAGGCCACTAATGTCTGAAGTCTGATTTAAAGGGAAATGTACGTATTATCTAACATGCTTTTATTTATGCTGACCTCCACCAGAAGGCTTAACTTGCATTCAGTCTGTGCAGCAAACTCAGCCTGTAGTGTTTCATGCTTGTGCTCTTAAAATGGTAATATGTCTAGATTTGCAAAAACCTAATACAAAACTTGACCTTTTCAGAATAAAATTATACTTTTTTAAGCAAAATCCTGTTCAGAAGAAGAAACAGGGTGATGGTGTGCAGTTCTTCTCTGCAATCAGTTGAATGCAGAATTTGTGGTAAACTCATGAAAGTTGCTCTTTTTTTTCTTGTTATATTGTGGAGAAGGAACAAAACAAATACTTGATGAACTGAAGTAAAACACTTTCATAAAGAAGGTCATATTCCATATGCAAAGCCTCAGAAGAGTTATTTATTTTGCTTATATAGAACAGTTATTACTGAAAATAAAACTTTTCCAAATGGTCATCTGTTAGGGCATTCTGGAGAAGTCTTACTGCTCATCTGTCTACTTGCAAGTTAATAAAATATGCCGCAATATAAAATACAAACAAAAAGTTACCCAGACTTAAGCTGCATTTGCATACACTAGATCAGAGTTCATTAATTTTGATTGCTTTTAGTGCTGAGTGATCACTTGTTATGTATTTGAGAGTCAATATAACTGAAATATTCTTTGACCTAATTAAACTTAATTATAAACTCAATAATATCTGGTTGCTAAAGTATGGTGAGCTAGCTTTGAAAAGCTTAGAGAGGATTACTTCTACATTAGCTTATCAGAGTTGAGATAATTAAAATATATATTGTATCTGGGTCTTTTTATTTCTGTAAACTCTGGTCTGTTGCATGTTCATAGTATGAAAGGCCTTCAGCTTGCCCAGTAAGATGTATACAGTATGTTTGAATTATGCATGACTTTTTAATATTGCTGTATCACAGAGGCGGTCAGTGCTCCATCTGGATTCAGACTTCATTATAAAGTGACTGTTCTTAATGCATTATTAATCCATCATATGATTGTTACAGACTAGACACAGTCTGCTGTTGGTATTTGGAGTAGTGTAATGTCATTTATCTTAAGGCTATGTTTTGATATTCTTTTGCTATTTCTCATTAAACAAGGCCTACAGGTGCTCTACTGGAAAAACGTATAAACTGCTGGTTATGCTGCATTCTTTTTTTTCCCTGCATTCTGGAATGATCTCAGACTTCCTGTGTAGCGTTGCAAAACAATTACTCTTTATTTACCTGAACAGCTTCTCAGAATTTGGCTAATTGTTCCAGTAAGTCTCAGATTATTCTGGTGAAGATAGTAAATGTGTAAGTTGGACATCTTCAATACAAATCGTGTCTATACAAATATGCCAAATCCTCTGGAAACACAAACTGTCTTAAAACATACTTGTGCAGCTGGGAACTAAGAAAATGGTCTCTTGTATGAATTCACTCAGTTTCTAGAAATTAAAGCTGATCTATAGTTACCTTGAATGAAGTATGGTTGTTAAAACTAACTTTCTTTAAGGTTTAATTCAAACTATAATAATATCTTACTGTGACTTGCTAGCATCTGTTTGCTCCTATTTAAATTCATATACAAGATATAATTTGAATACAACATCCTTTGCTGAAGAACAGAGAATCTACTGACCTCAGGGAAATTGTTCGCTTTTTTCTTTTCAGAAATTACATATGGAAGAAAAAAAGACTTTGACTAATTAACATATATGGGAAATTCAGTACAACTCTGCCCATGTGCAAGACTATTAAGTGATTCTGTATGTGTTAAGGTTTCCAAAAGCGTTTTTCCTCTTGATGTGCAGTGTCTTAGTATTGTCTTATTAGTTCTAATCTTAGTAGATTGTCTTAGTAGTTCTAATGTGCTATGTATTTCATATAAAACAAGGTCTGTTTACAGACAAAAAAGAAAGAGTATCTGAGTAAGGAATACCCATTATTTAACTGCGGTCTATAACAGAAAAATGGAAAATTGGGATCGGAGAAGGAAAATGCAGTTTAGGGAGGTAGGCTACAGTCACCTTGTCTTTGGCAAACTAATAAAGCTTTAGGAAAACAAATATTATTGCCAGTGGGTCTCTAGTTTTATATTTTACAGAAAAGGAATAGTGTACATGAATAAGCAGTGTTTATAATATTAATTTATATATGTAATATATAAATATATACTTAATATTCATTTATGACAGCATGTTAAAAAATGATCAACTAAATGAAAAAGAAAAACATCAGTCCTTCTGAATACCATGTTAAAGAAATTATGTAGTCTTTTTAATGAAATAAAAGTGTGACCAGAATGAGCATTGTGGTCTGACAGAATTACTGAAGCTGTTGCTGTATCAGCAGTAGGTTTAACATAGGCAAAGTATTTACAGAGAGACTTTCAGACGTTATTTAAACGGAGTTTATGTAGAAGGTATGAATATGAATAAAATTTGAAAATTATATTTTTTCAGGGAAACAGAAATTGCTTATGTCTACATTAACACAGATCTATCATTGTCTGTACTTGGTCTTTTAACGGTTGGTGCTTTGGTAGGATTCATCTTGCCTACCTTTTGGCAGCTGTAGCTGTGAGTTATCTAGATTTCCTTTATACTTTTCAGATTTGGATCTTGTTTTGACAAGAACATGTAAGAGAGATCAGCTGAATCTTGCCTTGATACTGTCTGTGAAACATATTTTGTGGCAAAGGGAAGATACTACCGAAGAGACTGGAAGGAAGATATAGGTACAGGTTCTAGGGAGGTTGCTGGGACATGGGTGTGCCTTGTGCAAGAATGCATAAACTGGTGTGGTTTTGAGCTCATGGTACAGCTGCAGGACTTTTTGTATCTTTTTCTAGCATTCCCTCTTCTAGTTCTTTTTCTCCTCCAGCTTATTGGAATGGATGCCCTTTTGAATAGACTAGACTATTTCAGGTGGAGGGGACCTACAACCATCACCTGGTCCAACTGCCTGACGAATTGAGGGCTGACCAAAAGGTAAAGCATGTTGTTAAGGGCATTACCCAAATGCCTCTTCAACACTGACAGGCTTGGGGCATCGACCACCTCTCTAGCAAGCCTGTTCCAGTGTTTGACCACCCTCTCAGTAAGGAAAAGCTCCCTAATGTCCAGTCTAAGCCTTCCCTGGTGCAGCTTTGAACCATTCCCACGCATCCTATCACTGGATACCTGGGTGAAGAGCTCAGCACCTCCCTTGCCTCCTCCCCTCCTCAGGAAGCTGTAGACAGCAATGAGGTCATCCCTCAACCTCTTTTTCTCCAAACTAGACAAGCCCAAAGTCCTCAGCTGCTCCTCACAGGACATTCCTTCCAGCCCTTTCACCACCTTTGTTGTCCTCGTCTGGATGCGTTCCAGTACCTGAACACGTTCTTAAATTGTGGGGCCCAGAACTGCACGCAGCACTCCAGGTGAGGCCGCACCAACACTGAATACAGCCGGATAATCGCCTCTTTTGACCGGCTGGTTACGCTGTGTGTGAGGCACCTCGGATGCGATTTGCTCTCTTGGCTGCCAAGGCACACTGCTGGCTCGTGGTGAGCCTGCTGGCAACCAGCGCCCCCAGATCCCTTCTGCAGGGCCCCTCCCCAGCCACTCCTCTCCCAGTACCACTGTATCTGCTTCCAATGCTGGTAACGGCAGAATTGATCTAGCTGAACACTTGCCTGGTTCTGCTCCATGGGAGATCAATAAGTAATAGGCAGAATTACTGAAACCATGTGCAAAATAAGGGAAGACCTCAAGGGTTTTCTTTCATCAAAGTACATAAGCCTGTAGTTTGGCTGACTTAATGTTGGAATAGTCTCACTGAAATAACTGCTGGAAGTCAGAGGAACTGCTTAGCTGCTTGAAGATAGATAAGCCTGTTCAAGTGTGCTTCACTGAATTGCAGTATGATCTGTAGAACTTAAATTCCATGCATCTTGTAAAATCTTTGAAAAATTAGAAGATGCATTGAGATGTATCTCTAAAGACATACATCTGAACAAAAGGAAGCATGTCCACTTGCTATTTATGATCTTGACTAAAAAAGGCAGAATTAGACTAAACAAGTCGTTATACTGTTAAGACATGTAACAGTAGAGGAAAAAAAATTCCAGAGCTGAGGATGATTGATATAAACAGTAAAAATGAAATAGAAATGCCTGAGTAAAAAAATATCTGACAAATTCAATTTCTTGTGTATGCCTTTTCCTCTGCTTCGAGATTCTTTCTTTGTGCAATTCTTGGCATTCTGCAGTCTCTGAGGGGGAAATAAAGCAAGGTTTTGTGGGGAACTCATTGGTTCCTAGAAAGTTGTTTTTTTTCTTCTGATGTTTTGGGTTGGTTTTGTTGTTTGTTTTTTGTGTGTTGTTTTTTTCTCTCTAATGAGGCATGCTCAGTATTACTGTTCCTAAACTGAAATATGCATAGCTGTGGAGCAAGACAGACACTGTGAAACCCCTTACAGGCATTTAGGGATGCTATTCAGATATTGCAAAGCTATTGCTTATACTTTTGCCATCTGTTTTAATTGTTGATCAAATCCTAAATTGTGATAGTCTTGGGAGCTGTAGAAGACTTGTGGTGGAAAACTGGAAACAGATTATACAGATTCTTAGATTTAGTGCTTTTTGGTGAGATAACCATGGTTGTGCAAATTTTTTCTTCCCTTGACTGTAATGACCAAAGAGAAGAAAATGAACTAAGGTTTTGCCTCCAAATCAAAAATGTTTCATCCAAAAGATCCATTGAGTTTGTACGCTTTGCTCCAAACCACAGCAAACTACCTGACTGAAAAATATGAGACAAAAGAGAACTTTATCTTCAAGAAATACAAAGCAATTGTTATTTTCATGACAACCGCACATAACACTCTCTCTGGTTCAGTTAAAAGTAATACACATAAGTCTGTGATAAATCGAAAATAATTAGTTTAGTAGTATATGTTAGGTTCAGTTCAGTGTGGCTGCCTGGTTATCAACTGAGGGTACTAAATGAGCCTTGTAACTTGTGCTAAACTCTGAAGCAGCATACTATACTGCTGTGGCAGGTACTTGTAAGACCTCTTGGCCACACCTACATAAACTGCAGTCCAACTTTTTAAGCTACAGCAGTTATTTTGTGTATGGTACACTAAAACTGAGGTCTTGATTAATTTCCCTTAATACCTTTTCTATCCTATGCTGTCTTTAGAACAGTGATTTTGTGGGCAGATAGTGGCTAGCAGTACAGTATTTTCCACTTACTGTTTGTATCTCATTACAGTGTAGTAATTTGATAAATTGAATATTATTTTCTTGAATTATGCTGTTTTTCTTTATGATATTCCTCTATCATGGAAAATGGCAATAGAAGTTTGAATTCAGTTTAAATTACTTTTGGGTTGCAGAACCAGACTTGACATATGCTTATTTTCAACATGGCAAAATCAGGAGCATTTGTGAACAGGAATTAGCCAGATGTTATTGACAGCTATGAAGTTGGATATCTATTAAGAAATGTGTGTGGTGGTCAGCTTGATGAAGCTTTGCAGAGGAGATGTGGTTATGTTTTCATAATGAAATTGAATCAAGGAACAAGAGTTATTGTAGATTGATTTGTTTGGAGGTCAAAATAAAAACTGATATTAGTTCTACAGTGATAAATATTCTATAATCCAATATATATTTCTAAAATTAAATTTTATACAGCATCATTGGTAACTGTATCTTATATTGAATCTATAATACGGATCACGCAGACAGAATTTGTAAGAGAAATTAAGGCTTCATGTAAGCAATGTACTCTGTGTGCCCTTTAGCCAGATAGTTGAGTTTTCCCAAGTTATGTTATACTTTTGATTAAAAACAGTCTACCTATAATTATTCCATTGAAGAAGGAAAAGATAGCCTATTTGTCTTCAGATAATAACTGCTGGGAGTGTTTGATGTAATCCAGTGTTTACTGAAGTCTGGAGTGGAAGTCAGGTCAGGATTTCATTGAATTAGCATGGCTGTATATTTTAAGGTCCATAGATTTCTGTAAGGCCAGCTACATTTTGGCTATGTCTCTAGGACTGACCAGCTGTAACAGGAATTTAAGTTTGTACACAAATACACTGGTATGCCTCTATAATACCACAGGGTTAGGATAGGCCTCATGAGCGCATTTGTCCTGTCCATCTCTCTTGATGGTTGAATTAAATGATAAGTTATTCATTACAGATATTTCAGCAAGGTTTTTTAGAAGCCTCTGCTGCTTCTGCAGGTAATCCAGTCTAGAGCTTCTCTGTGTCTGTTGTTAACAAGATTTTCCTAGTCACAAACTAGTTTAGGACACTGCCTTATACCATACATGCTAGTTCAAATCAATGTAAGACTGTAAAATCTACTGAACAGATATGGACAGGGGATCCTATACTACACTTTTCACTGTAGCCAGGACCTACTGATAAGTAGAGTTATTTCAGATGATGCCTTTTGCTTTACAAGAGTTAAAGATGATCATTTTAATGAAGTAAAATGCAACAGTAGTTGATCTTTTGGTTAGGCAAATCAGAGGAGGTACTATTTGTTTCAGCAAATGAGAAGCTAAAGTAATTTTGTTAGTATGTTGGCCTGATTTTCATTAAATACTAGATCATATCTGCCTGTATCTTCTGAAGAAACCTGTTACACTAGGTTGTTTTTGTTTTTTTTTTTAAAACTGGCCGTATTTTAGCAGGAAAATAATTATCAAATAACTTCTTGAGCAGGAGCTTAGCAACAGGAAAAGCAAAGATGAGCCTCATAACTATAAATCTTATCAGTATTTTGTCAGTAGTATTACTGTACAAAATTTTCTATTAGATACTTTCTACTTTTGGCTGGTAAGAATAGGTTGAAAAAAGATAAAGAATTTTACACAGATATTTGCGGTTACATGGTCTACTTGGCTTGTAATTTCAGCATGAGCCTTAAGTTTTCTGTGTAACCTTCAGTGAACCGTCTGACCTCTCTCTTGATCAGATTCTTATCTGCAAAACACAAATAATTATGCTTGTTTGTTTTCCTAAACTGCTTTGTGACCAGAATGCAAAAATTCGTAGAAGAGTGTTCTGCACTGCCATTGCTGATGACTATAACTGGAAGGGCTATATACCAGTGCAGGCTGTTAACCAAGGTCACTTCAGTGCAGATAGTGGAGGAAGATACAAGCAGGTGAATCTTAAAGTTTATTGTAACAGAGAAGTGTAACATGATTTTCCATAGAAGTTTCACTACTTTTCTCTGGGGTTGTCTTTCAGTGCCGTGATAATCTTAGAATATTACCTCTGCATAGCAGTGAATTCCCAATTAATTTGGTAGCCCTTAGGTCCCATTATCTCTTGGGGAAAACTTTTTTTTTTATTACTTCTACCATTCCATTATTACTGTAGCTGTGTAATCTGGACAGCTGAAGGATATCTGCTTACAGCTGCTGACTCACTTTGTTATGCAGCTGCACCCTGAAAAGCAGCACGTAGGGGGAAAAGCCCCAGCAAATAGAAGTCCAACAACTATCTTGTAAAATACTCGTAGAGCATTTCCAAAAATAATACATTATTGTTTGCAAGTGTGTGAATGTGTTTCTCAATAGAATATTAGTATGTCAGCTCTACTGATGAACAAAAATGAAGAAAAAAGAATTAAAACTTTCAGAGCAATACGCTTGGTGGTTAAGCTACAACCACTAACATACAGGAGGCTGAGCAAGATAATTTAGTTACTTTTAGACCTACAGGCAATGAGCCTATAATGCACGTGGCATTACAGGACCCTACAAGTCTGCCTTACAAAAATTAGATTTTAAGATTAGACTGAGAATTTTCAAGGTTATTCTGAGCACTGGACTGTCATAAAATCATCCTGCCTGTATGAGGACAGACCATCTCCAGTGGTAACTTCTGAGATCTTTACAGTTATTTGAACTTGTTCATTTAAATAACTACAAAAATTAGTCAGTAGAAAATACTGTTATTTTGCTGTGAACCTGCAAGGTTCATACACATAGTCTTCAGTTCTAAATTTGCAGGGTCAAATCCAAATCTGCTGTTATATTGGAGGATTGTTTCATTTACTTCCACTATACTCTCTTCTGGTTTATCTGCTAAATCAGTTATTAGTTGGATTAAAAGATTTATTCTTTTAATTCATCTGTTAATTCCTAAAGCAATGGTTGTATAACAACCTAGCTGATATTTTTCACCACTGTTCTCAAGGAAACTAATACTGCAAGGATTTGACTATGCCTTAGGAAATGCTGATACTTTCAGCTGCTATTTTTGTACGTAGAATATATTATTTAAACTGTATATATTGGCTTTGTACTGTTGATAGAGGTTGCCCTTTGAGTTTTGTTTGCCTGTAAGAGCTTGATCCCTTCATGGAGGAGGGATTTGCTTGATTTATCTCAGTAATCTGGCTTCTTTAGTGAATATTTGATGGAATTGGAAACTGAACTGCAATCTTTTTAAAGCTCTCCATCCCAGAATGCAAGCAGTTTAGCTGCCAAAGGTATTCCTTCGCACTATTTAGAACTGTATGCCATTTGTTTTTTTTTTTTAAGATGCTTAGGTAGTGATGGATGCTTTTATCTGCATAGAATTGTCACAGGTACTGAAGCATTTAATTTCCAAACTTGACTGGAGGTAACTTACTACTTTTAAATATCTGCTGCTGTGTGCTTAATGGTACTACTCAATTTTAACTCACTGTGAGAGTGTAATTGACTTTTGATTTGTTTTTCTAAAAATGTAATTCGGAAGACTGCAATATTCCACTAGTCTTTTTTTCTTTAGCATGTTGATTAAAAACACTTTATGAATTTTTGTGTATTTCCTCATAAAACTGTTATAATTTGAGATTTTTCTCTTCCAAATTACCTTACAGTACTTTATGTTTGTAAAGAAATGTAAATTTTTCATCCTTATGTGTTTAGAACAAACAATTTTAATATATGTAGGGCACGAACCTGATGTAGCATATTACAGCATGAGTGATTTATCTACTTGTTAAAGTAGAATAAAGCATTAGAGTGTTGTTTTGAATATTAAGTTTATTGTATACCAACTGCATATTACTGAAAAGTTGAGACAATTTGTAATGGTTTAGTGTTACTATTATGAGGATAAATAACTGACTTAAAGCTATTAAGAATTCATACTACATAAACCAGGAATGTGTTCCTACTGATGTAACTGTAAGCTATGTAGAAACGCTGGTAATTACAAAGAGTATCCGTAGCATTACTAGATTTACAATTTACCTGTTTAAGCCCAAAGTTCTGATCCTATGATTTTGCTTTTCTGTGTTATAAGGTAGTTCTTCAATGAAATGTAAAAACTGGCTATGTGTTATCTGGCCTCTTTTGAATACACCATCTTTCAAGAGATCTCAGTCACTTATCTTAGGTTTGAATTATGGGACATGCAAATGAAAACGTGTGATAGTTGAGGCTTAAATATATAACCTTGGTAAGGAGCTTTGGCGTTCTTTTTGTAGCTGTTACTTTTCTGTAAACAGTGAAGAGCTTTGAAAGTAAATTAAACTAATTGCAGACTTCCAGAAGTGCAATAATTAATGAAGCAAATACAGGCCCTTAGCTGGAGGGGGGAAAAGTTGGCAGTAATTTCTTCTTCCTGTGAAGTTAATGGAATTTCTTCCAGAAACCTTTGATTTCAGCCAAAGAATAGGGACCCTGATTGTGTGAAAATGTTAACAAAGACAAGTTGAAAGTTTTAATAGGCATATGCTCTTATTTATTACTTACAGATATCTTTGTATCAGCATCTGTCAGCATCTAAGTCAGATATTTTTGTCTAATGTGTATCTATTGTTGGGTCTCAAAGGTGGTCAGTAATGTGTACGTGATAGGATGTAAACAGGATGGGACTTTGGAAGGGGCAAACTGTGCAACTGGATTTATCATGAGAGCAGAAGCATTCTTCTGAGAGTCTGCACTACTGTTTGTTATATCTATTAACTATTTACTAATTAATCATTATGCAAAGTTGTGAAAGTATTTATAGGTAGTACAGAGTAGTTGGATGAAGTTTTTCTTACCTCTTTTATGAAAGCTCCATAGTTGCTTCTTAATTAAGCCAAATGAGTCAGTTCTGAGGCATAAAGCTGAGAGTTGTCTGAGCATTGTTGTATTGGAATATGTTGTATACATTATGTTATTTATTGTATGCATTGTGTTATTTCTGAGAGATTTGTTGTTTTCATATTCTGTCGTTTCTTGCTTACATCTGAGGCATGTTAATTGTGCTCTTTTTGTGACTTTTTTCTTTTGTACCATAACTTCTTAGAATAGCACAGTGACTTCCTGAGCACTGTGTGAAATTTGCTCTGAATTCAAGCAGCTTGCGTATTCTGATGTTTGAAGACATTTTTGGTATTGGAGTAGAATCTCTTGCCAGAATACACAGCTTTTTATGCCCTTTTCTGCTCATATTAAAATTTAAACAGTGTTTAGATTATGAACTTGCTGCCCATGTCTATGTGGAATTGGCCAAAGAACTGATGTAGAGGCTAAGTTTGTGTTGATCTGGAGTAATAAGACTACTTGTGATTATGGCACATGTTTCTCATGTGAACTTCATGTATCACCCAATCTGTAGCTTGTTTTCCCTGGTTATAAACTGATGAGTTTATTTATCCTTAGTGATACTAAGAAAATTAATTCATCAAATTTAAAGAACTATACAAAATGTTATTAAAATGGAAACTACTATTCTCTTATTCTTTTATTATGTGATTGGAATTGAGCTTGCTTTGCTTGCAGAATTTCAGGACCTGCTGTGATTGAGATAGTCTTTTGATGTAGGATGCATAGCTGTGAAAGAAGCAAAGTAAAAGCAGTGCCAGGAAATACTTCAGTACGAATGTGTTAAAATAGGTTTAATGCATGAAGTTGGTGCAATGGTATTCTGCTATATAGTAAGAATGAAAAAAAAAAAAAAGGAAAAAAGGGGAAAAAATAAAGGGATAAGAGCCATTACAGCATGGCTGAGATAACAGTGAATACTGATCTCTGTCTGCCAGAACATTTTCTAGCCAGCACCTGCATCAAATTCTCACTTGATTTTTATGTGTCATGTTAAATGGGCACTTTATTTTACATTTACATGAGTTCCAAGATACACTAACTGGCCAAAGAGAGAGCTGAGGATAATATGACCCCTTTGTTGCCATTGGTCATCTATTGTTCCTCTACCTTGTATTTTTAAACTCAGTGATTTTTTTTTTTTTTTTTTTTTAAGGGGCGAGGGAGGGTAGGGAGGGAAAGACCAATAAAATAGGATGCCACATGCATCTTGGGTCATAAATGGGATTAGATGCATAACTGGCAGCTTTTGCCTGACTCCTCAGCAAGTTAAGATAGTATGCCTTTGGAAAAATAATTTTCCAAAGAGGGATGTTTCTTTTTTGTTTTTTTTCCCCCTGTATCTGAGGATAGGAAGAATGAATGTTCCCTTCCATTAAATGAGAAGGTTTGTTTCCAAAATAATTTTTTAGTAGCAGTAATATAGCTGTACTGTGATTCTTACTGTTGTCATCTGTCTTTTAGTGGTCTTTATTTACATTAGCAGAAAACATAAATAGTGTCAACTTACTAATAATTTTTCATCCATTAGTTCAGCAATGATGTATCTCTTGCTAGATATATTTGCTCACATTTGTCACTTTTAGAGCTCTTTAAAAATAACTTCCTCTTTGTGGTATTCACTGTTTTAAGTAGGCTAAAAACCCACTATAAATGAGAGATACAGATGAGAACATCTTAAAAAGCAGTTCTTAACATTAAACAGACCACAAAGTTTTAAATATACAATGGATTTACTGGTAAACTTCTCATCTTCTAGTTTTTTTGGAGTGACCTTAGTTTCAGAAGCAAAGAATTGGTGCATTCAGCGGCATTTTTTTTTTTCTTTTAATCTGATGTGTGAGGTCATTCCAAAATGCAAACCTATCTGCAAGTGAGAAAGGAGGGATTGATAGAGCCTTTGTAAAACAGTTCCTGTGGTATATGTAGGTACTGCTACACAGGTGATGAAGCTATGCCGTATTTTATTATACCTTGCATAACTTCCTACTTCTTAAAAGTAACTAAAAAAAAGTGAGTTAAAATTTCCCATTTGGTAAAGAAATAGGAAGTGGAAGTCGAAGAAATGGTTAATGGCAACATTCATCTTTCTTCTCCTAAAAAGATTATCAGAAAAGCTAAAAAGTTCTAGCTCTTCCATGTGGAAGCTTCTGTATGGGAAAAGTAGGTCTTATCCTTGGGGATTATAAAAGCTAATGAAGGAACCATTTATTGTTCCCAGGTTACTGTCATTTCCTAATACAGAAAAGATTTGAGCCAGCCAAGCTTGCAGTTCAGATTTTGGTAGAGGTGTTTGCTCAGAACTTTAGAAGGGAAGCTTGATTCAAGAGAAACAATCCAAAACATATAGCAAAGGTTCTCTAACATTTGTTGAGGTAAAAAAACAACAACAACAAAAAAAGGGACTTACAATGAGACTCTCTCAGGTACTAGAAATATTCTTGTAAGATCTGCTGTTACTTAACAACAGAAATAAATGGAAAGAAGTGCTCCAAAAATAACTGAGTATTTTTTTTAGTCTATACCTCTCCAAAGATTGTTCTTTAAAATACATCAGTTAAATACCTGGGCTCATCTCTGGGAAGGTGGCTTCTGCTGAACAGTGAAAGCTGATCAAGAAGGAGGGTTAAAGAAATGACATTCCTGTCATGAGTTGGTGAGTACATGGAGCATGATGGCATTCCTGACACTGGCTTTCCAGCTGAGTTAGTAGTTGAAATGTTGATTCTGTGTACTGAGAGGTTCCAGCTGAGACTGTTGGTAACAGCCACATGAATCATATGGCTTTAGACAGATTATTTAAAATAATTCTAAGACTAAAAAGACTAAAAATGTCAAAGGCTATTGTTTATTAGGTAGGATAACTATTCTTACTGTACCTGTTTTTTCAGGTAATAGCTTAGCAGCTGAGACACCCAAATGGTAAAAATTACTGCTAGAGGCACTGTCATCCGTTTGTTAATTTGCATTTGGCTTTACTATTTTACCTTTCCTCATTTTGTAGCAATAAAACAGTATTAAAGAAAGCAGCAATGTGTTTCTGTACTGTTTGCTATGTTTAATTTTATGCTGCATTCAAATATGTGCTGGTTCCACTTCATTAATTAATTCCAGGCTGCCAATTACAGGAGGCAGCTGAAATATGAACCTATTCTCGATGTTGACACATCCCCTCCCCCCCAGTCAGGTGTGATATGCTAAAGCTATTCGTGACTCAGTTGAACAGGAAGAAGTAACACTTTTAGATTTAATTAAGACAAGGTGTCTTTAAAGTTTCTTCCCCACCCCCCTCATCCTCCAGTTATTTCCTGATACATTTTTGGGGCCAACTTTAGCAAGTTTAGGAAGGAACAGGTTTAAAAAACAGATGCATGCTTCCTGAAAAGGACCATTAAAAACTTCCACCCAGTTTCACAAACAAGACATAATCCTCATCATACAAGAACTGAATACAGTAGAAAAGAAACTGTAGTCTTAGATATTGGAATTTGTTCACATATGGAAAAATATTTAACAAAATGATCATATCAGCATCTTAAAAACTGTAAGCAAATATGTTCTCTCTTAGGAAAGTTTCTTTAGTATTTTTGTCTTTTTTTTCACTGGTGAATACTAGGGCTATATTGAGTTTCATTTGATTTTTTTTTTTAAATTTTATTGTCATGTGAACTGTTCAGTTCAGTACTGGTCACCTCACAAGCACAGCTGTTATTAATTACTAGAGAAAAAAGGTCTAAAACAGTGGTCCTGAGATTATAGATGGCAGACAGCACTGTCCCTGAGATCACCTTAATGTTTCTTGTGGCTATATGAAATTTGGAAAAAAAAAAAAAAATCCTAATTACAAGCCTGAAGTTTTTGGTAAATTCACCACTTGCTTAACGTTGTTGTCCATGATCCCTAAAGTTTGGGGATTAGCAGTATAAAATCTGCATAGCTTTTATTTCCAATGAATGTCTGACTCCTGAGCCCACTTGCTAGCAAAAGGTACTTAGAGATGTCTGTATATGGCTGTATCATGGTCAGAAGGCAAAACTGGATTTGTACTGTCTATTTCTGTGAGGTTAGATAGAGGATGAGAAACATTGTACAGTGTTTCTGATGTAGTTTTTCAGCATGGTGTTTGGTGACATTTTCCTACTGAGTTGGACATGAAGTCCTAATGAAAGCTGCTCATCTCTAAACACCAGAGATGGAATCAGGATAGATTCATCAGGGTTGAAGTTTTCCCTCTTTCTGTTTTCTCTTTTTGCAAGAAATACATGTCTCTGTAGTAATTTAATTTGGGTTTCTCTCTGTTACCATTATTTTGAAAAATTGGCAGTATCTCACTCTAAACTGCTTTCTCATAGCCTGGATACAAACATAAAAATTGGCTAACATGATTATTTTGATTGCATTGCATCTTACAGAGGGTGTGGGGATATTGAAATTCTGACAGAAATGTTAGATCAGAAGCTGATTAATTTAGAGGATTTTGAGCTCAAATGTTGCAGATGTTGAGAATGAAAGTGAGGGCAGGCGATGATTAAAAAAAACCCCAAACACCACAAACAAATGAACTTCCCTTCCACCTCCCAAGCTGTTTATCTTGGGGAAATAATATCTGAATCATAATTGTATTGTAGATAGACTCTAGATATCTACAAATACAACTCGGGGAAAAAAAAAAAAGTACTAGTATGGTAGGTAGCAGTTGTGAAACAAGTGTATTGCTGCAAGGCATAAGACTATGCCTTACATGAGATCTATTGCCTGTTTATGGTATCTTTCCCATATGTGTGCGTAATATCAGACAGGTGATTTAGTTTCACAGAGATCAGGGAGGCTGCTCGTGTTCAAAAAGGTCTTTGTAGCTTCTTATTTCAGCTGTTTGGCTTATTCATGTGATGTGGTTAATATATCCTGCAACAACACATTTTAATGCACATCTGCTGTTAGATAGCACGTACTAAAATAAATGTAACTTCCTGAACTAATGAAACAGGTAGATTCTTATTGTTGTAAAACTGCAATCATTTTGGGAGGATAGATATCCTTTATTTTAATACAAATACCAGATTTAGAGGAAACAATTATGAACAGAAGCAGCTAGTCTCTGAATGTTTGTAGAAAAACAAACCCACCAAATTCCAGAGAAGAGTATGTAATAACATACCTGCTTTTCTATTCCAGATATGAAGTGCATTCCAATCTTTATTATACAGCTATGCTTTTATGAAGCTGTCCTTTCAGCCTTTCAATTTTGACATTTCGTAGGACTTAAACACTTAGGTTTTTTCTTTGTGAATTATCATTGCAGCTCACTTAGGTCGTCTTTTAATACCCAGTCTGTGCTTTTCTCCCTTGTCCTGTTTTATTTTAGGGAGGAATGGAGTAGTGAATTGAAGGACACCTTGCAGAGCACACTGAGAACACCTGTACCAGACAGCATGCTTGAAGTACAACATAACGATTAACAGTTTTTCTTCTGCTTTATTGCAATATGTTCACATGCCAGCACTCTGCTCTTGCTTTTTCTCCTAATTGTTTGGTACCTTGATTATACTTTTCTATTCATTATTTAATTATCATATCTAGAATAAGGTAATACACTGGAATGTATCATGCTTCTAATTGATAATTATACTGGAAATCAAAATGAAGGCCCTGTATCCTTCAGCCTGGAAAAACATGGTATTTGACCCTATTGCACCTTTTACTTCCCTTTCCTTCCTCTTTCAACTTTTATATGTGACAGAATATTTTTTGCTTCAACCTACATTAGCAGTTCTGGATGGTTGCAAGGTGGTTTATTTTTATGTTGATTTCTTTTTTCCTCCCCTCTGCAGTAATTTTTATGTTTAATTCACTTTTTACTAAGAGCAATGTAGATCATAGCTGAGTCGGTGAGATGGCTTCCATTAGTACCACCTTCTGCTATCAATATCTCTAAATTAGCCTAGGTTGCTGATACTCAAATTGCATTAAATTAGACCAGTGCAGTGTTTTTCTGATATGGGTGAACTGTAACCTGCATGGGGTTCTGGCAAAACTTCATTTGATTTCAGTGTGGCCAGGGTTTCTCTTCCATGGTTTGCCCCTCTCTTTAGGTCTAAAAGATGTAATAAAACCAAAATGAAAGGTTTTTTTCTGTGGTTTGGGCATAGAAATACTTTGTTTATACTGTCCTTCAAGGTAACAAAAATCATAAACAGTTTTGTTAAAGTGCTTGCAAGTCATTATAGCTACAGCAAGTTTAGTGACTAGAGAAGTGTTATCTTGTTCTCTTCTGTAGTAGCCTAGAACTCACAGACAAAATCACCTTCTGAGAGTTGAACAGTGAAATAAGATTTTTTGGGAGGAATGTTTTTGTTCAAGGTCACTTGCATCTCTACTTAAATTTCTGCTTTTGTACAAGATTGAAGATTCAGTTAAGTAAAAGGAATGTGTCTGGGAATTTCACAGTGTGCAGTATTGTGTATAGTTTGCTAGGGGAGTATTCACAGTACATAGCCTTCAAAACAAAAATTGTTCTACCCATCAATTACGGAACATATATTACCACACATAAAATTCAGATACAAGAATTCCTTTAATGCAACAATGCAATCTCTTCTAAAATTCTTTTGCTGTGTTCTTGAATGGCATTGGATTCACCAGAGAAGTAGGTCCTTTTATATGCTCTGTGTCTAATTTTGGGTATTTATTTCCACGTCATCATTAGTTTCTGGTCTTTTCTATTGACAAAGCTAAAACTCTCCTCCAAGAACTTACTATGTTGCGCTTTGATTATTGCAACAACCTTTTTCCCCTGACTTTAACAAACCCAGTTTTGCCTTCCATGTATATAGCCAAATGTTATTACAAAAGCCATTTTCCTAAGTGGTCATTTTGATCATATTGTGCCACTCTTTGCATTGCTCTAACAACTTCTATTTTGCATCAAACAGAAACTACAAAGACTTTTGAAAGGATAGATAACTTATTTATCCCAATCCCACAAATCATTCTGCCATTGAAGTGGTTCACTGTTCCTGTCTGGTCTAGAATACCACCCTTAATCCTTAACTTGATTTTTTTTTTTTTTTAGATTTTTTAATTCTGTGTGCTTTTTTCCCCCCCTATACAGCCCCATGTTTTCAGAAGAACGCTCCTCAAAATTTACATGATGGTCAGAACAAACTTCACAGCTGTTAATCACCTTGGGGTCTGAAACCAATGACTGTTCTTAAAAGTATACGGCCTCTATATTTTTTTTTCTGTTTTGTTTAACATGCATCATAAGAACAAAATAATTTTATGGCTATGGGTTTGTATTTAAGTCTCCTCATGCTATTCTAAAGTCTCTTATGTTAACACTTCACTATTTACTAGGGTCAGTATGTTCATGATTTGCAGGGATTTGAAGATACAATATTGGACAGCCATGTAATTTGAGACCAAACCCAGTTATATAATAAAATCAGAATGTTTGCTAAAACATATGAATATATCATCTTGCTTTTGTGTTCAGTCAAAAAGTATGTTTTCAAGATTAATAGACGCAAAAAATCTGTTCTGATGCAATTTTGAGTTGTTTCTTAACTTTTAAAATAATAACCACTATTTTACCTGTGGTGGTTAGAATTACTTTCTAGGACTTTCTTTTCCATCTTCAAGTACTGATGGTCTGCTATCTGACAAAGTTAACTGTGGTTGTTAGGGACCTGTCTAAAAGTCATCGTTGTTGGGAAACAGAACACTTATGTGGATTGTGTTTGCAGATTTGATCATGGAGATCATGCAAAAGTAGGAGGTACTTGATCTTTTTGGCAGATAGCAGTTTTGGTTAACAACTTGACCAAAGAGGAGATAGCCTTCAGAAATTATAGTTAGCATTCTTGTAGTATTCAGGAAAACTCTTTTTTTATTTATATTTTTATGTTTCGATTAAAACTTGTTGTAGTAATTTCTGTACCATATGGGATTACTTCATTATGTTTACACATGGGAAGATAGTTATTTTGTAACTTTAAACAAAACCTTGTTATAACCCAAAGTAAAACATTCCTGGGAATGGCTTCTCAATTCCCTGATTCTTGATCAAGGGGTATGAACAAAGAAGTTCTGTTCTAGTGTGAGTTGTTGGTGTCTGTTTGAAGATGTTATGTCCCATTTCAACTGTCTCTTAAAGAGTAGTCACATTTTGCTAATGCCACATCATCTTTAAGGTCATACATCTACAATACAGTTGGTACTGGGAGTAGGTTAGTTCTATCTTTTGTGGATGCATTCTCAGTTTTTGCAAGGACACTTCTTTTTGAAGTTAAACCATGGTTCTTCCTCCCCCCCTCATAAGGAGAGGATGTGGGTAAGAGAAAGATGATTTAATTTTTTTGTGTTCATTTTTGTCTGATATTTGTGTGCAGTATGTCATAGCACATGGGAATTGAACAACATTTCTAAAAAGTTTAAGGGGCCACAATAGTGGAATGTTGCAATTTGGATGGTCACTGTGATAATTTGGATTGTAAGGCATTATGTGATCTACAAAACTCTATTCATGACCAAATGGGGAGGTTTTCTGCACTGGGTTGTCAGCGATTATTGTAGTGAGAAAGAAGGCATCTCAGGTTCAAGATTGCTCTATGTAGTTGAGATATTAGACTGTTCTTACTGTTTGTGAAGCATGTAGTAGTCTCACTGTTTTGCTTGACTATCATCCCTCTTTTCCATGGATGTCTTGTAATCTGTGTCAAAGAACTGTAAAATGGTTAACTTTGGGTCTAGAAACACTGCTGGCATTTCCTTGGCTATGGTCTAGAAAAGGCTACATCATGCTTAGGAGAACATGAAATCAGTCTCAAAGTTTGTCTTCTAAATATTTATTCAAGAAGCACAGATGTTCTCTTAATTTCAAGATACTCAAATTGGCAAAAATAACTGACTAGAAGATGAGTAACCGTGCATGGTTGTTATGGAAATTAATAGGTGGGTCTGTTTTTAAAAATAAATAAATAAAGCTTCTGATCCAAAACTTCCATCCAAAAACCCGAAATGCTGACAGTATTCTTTGGGTATGATTTCATAAAATAACTTAAGCTGAGCTAACAGTTTATAGCTATTAGAAGGAGAAAAATTAGCCTTTTCCCTGTCCTGTCCTTGTTTGTACCTGTGCACTTTCCCATCATTTAACTTCAGTGAGTTTTGGTGTTTTTCTCAAGGTACGATAACCTGTTCAGCTCACAAAACCAGCACAAAAGAAACCTGACAAAATAAAGTATTTTTGTGGTTTTGGACTGCTGTGGACCTGTGCGATGAGTGTTAAGAGTTGGCATAAGGTGGCAGGAAAGGACTACACAGAGAGAGAGTACAGTGCCAGTGGTAGAGCATGAAAAGAGGGAGGAGGAGGAATGGGAAGAAGAAAGTGAGGTTTATACTTTTACAAGTGGCAGATTTTTAATTCACCTCAGCCATACTGTAAAATCATATACTTTGTCAGCACTTTGAGACTTTATTTGCATCTTGAGTACAGCACTTCCCAAAGCAAAAAATCATTCTAAAATTACATAAAAAACAATAAAACATTAATGAAGGGTAGAATGTGATTAACTCAGGTAACTTCTTAGGACTGGGGAGAATCACGCTAACAGATAGATGTAGTAAAATGTGTCAAACTGAACACAATGGAATGTATAACAAGATTTGAAATAAGTGAATAGGAAAAGAAAATTCAAAAGGCCCAAGTCTTATTTTCTGTCTGCTTTTATTTCTGACCTGAAGAAGGACCTATGTACTTGAAAGCTCCTCTGTTGTTTGTTTGGAAGGTTTTTTTGTTTTGTTTTGGTGGTTTGGGGGTTTTTGGGTTGTTTTGTTTTTCTCCCCATTTATATAATTTGGTCTAATAAACCATTGTAACCCCAAACTTTGCTTTACATATTGCAGTTGAAGGAGATGGTTGGAAGAACAAACTAAGTGGCATTTGGCCAGTATTACAGGTGAGATCAGTTATAGAGTGGGGAAAGTTCCTGTTACTTCTTAATAGAATAGAATTTTCTTCTTGCTGGTGTCTAAGCATACACACATATCTAAGCATACAGCAAAAGACTACAAAATACTGTCTTCTCTGAGGATAAATATTATGGAGTTACTCATGTAATATAAATGTTATTTTAATAAAATTTAATCAAAACAAAAAATAGACCACTACTGTGATGTCTTGGTAAACACTGCATTAGAGATGATTTCTTACAAAGAAATTTGTTACTTAATTCTCCAGTTAGCAGGAGTGCTCTGGAAAGAAATTCCTGCTCCCACACTGCCTGTAACTTAAACAAAAGTATTTTATTTACGTTTAATCTCATTTAAACATCATACAAGTGGTTCCAGTAATTTCCTCTCCCTAGAATGCCTCTTTCAATATAAAATTTCAGGAAAGGACAATACACTGTGGGTTATCATTTCACCCTCTACAGAATTTGCCTGGCTGTTTAAAATCACATTTATAAATCAGTACAATCCTTCCCACCTCCTCCTTTCTGCTCTCCCCAGGGAAGTATACTCAGTCAAGCTCAACCAACTTCTTTGTTGTGTGACTCGCCAAGGGTCATTTTATCCAGCCTCACCACACCCTGTGCATTCCCCCATCAGGGACCACCATGGTTCCTAGTTAGTTTGCACTGCTGGGTGTGGTAGAGGGGTGGAGAAGCATCAATCCTTCCTGATTTTTCTAGGCGAGCCATCGTGAGTCTTGAGCAGCAGACCAGTCACTGTAACAGTTTTTATATATGAATCTGAGGCAGCTCTACAAATGGCTTCCCTCAGGGAAGCTCCTGAAGGAAGTGCTTCTGTCTCAGTGCAAATGCAATTGTTAGAGAGCATCCTTTAACTGCACAGAACTTTCAGTAGCAATCAAAAGTTACATGAATTTAGCAAATTGAAAACAAACAAACAAAACAGCTTGGCATGTTGTTTCATCTGTTTGTCTCCCAGTGCAGAACTGTTCCACAAGCTACAATGAAGAAACAAGGTATGCACGTCTTACTTTGGAAGCCTGCAGACTGCTTTACAAGCTGGATGTGTTCATACAATAAAACACTCATGATGATTTGTATTGGAATCACGTGTCTCTATCAGTTCAGCATGAATGTACTTCAGTATAAATGTCGTATTTTGAAATAGTCATCATTGACAGTGGAAGACAATGGAGACTCCCGCTATTTATTAATTGTATTTGACAAAACTTAGGGGAATAGTTCAGGGCATCTTGGCTGCAAATCCCAAAGCATAGCCCATGATAACAGTGAGAAAATATAACTTTCTCCTTCTCTTGTTACTCCATAAGCTGTGTAAATAAGGGTCATATGAACGGTAATCTTCAAGTGGAAAATCTAGACAGAATAGAAATTTGGGGTTCAGTTTTGTAATGTCAGATGTTCCCCAGAGATGTGTTTCTTTGTTCTGCACTGATCTTTCCAGGATTAGGACTCTACCTGGAAAAATTACAGCTGTGGTTTTTGAGAGAACATTTTAAATGGTAATCACTTATTCTGTAATCATATTTTTATTGGAATTTCTAAGCACCAATGTGTAATGAAGCAGTCTCTTCCTAATATTTATTACCTAGTAAATTGTAACTCTCATTACCAAGTGTACAATCCATATTTGCAATGGGGAAATTGCAGTTTCTTGAACAGCTGTGTAACTGCCTGATAAATACCCTTTATCTAGCAGTTTCTATGCTTTCTAGCTACTTACTCATCACTGTCAGTGTTTCTGCATTCCAGCTCCCAAGCAGATTCAAATTTATAATGTTTGGTTGAAATGACTGCTTCAAAAGTTTTCTTTTGGTTGTTTGCATGTGGTTTTGGTGTTTGGTGATTGGTTTGTGTTTGTTTCGTTGATTTGGTTTTGTTTTTCTGAAAGGAAAGCTTGCTAATGATTATCCTGAAGAGATATTTGGGTGTGTTGAAGAGAGGCTTCAGAGATACTCAATAAGCACAGAACTGTGCGGGAATGTGTCGCGTTAGCTTGGCTAACTTTCACTGGTCATTTCAGAATAGTAGAAATAGTAGCTTTTCTTTGAATATTCCTAGCAAAATTGTACCTCTCCTGGGCAGTGGCTTCTGTTCTGTTTGTGTGGTTTTGTGTTGGTGGGTTGTTTTTTTTTTTTTTTTTGTGAAACCGCATACATAGGATGGGTGCATATAGGAGAGAAAATACTCCATAAAGTGCAAACTACTGAGATTTTTTTTTTCCTTGAAATGTATATGCAATATTTCTACTTAATTTCAGATTTTCATGGTGGGTAAAATTTTCAGAAACACCATATGCCTAGTACTCTTTGCACACTAAGCCAAAATTGTATAGGAGATTCTGGTCCTCTGCAACACGCTTTACATTAAATCTTTTACTCCCTCCGTAAATCTGGAGTAATTTAGCTAGACAGCAGAGCTGCTCTACTCAGGGTGAGTCAGACTACTGGTTAACTTGATATTCTTACAGCAGTTAATGTTTTGAAAACAAAGCAATGGATTGTTTATTGTTCTTAATACAATTTTCTTAAAAGCTTTCTTAAGATTACAGTGATAGCATAGTTGCTTTTGTTGGTTTCTTTGGTTTTGGGGTTTTTTTTAAGCATTACACCTTT
The DNA here is from genome assembly GCF_047716275.1 of Strix uralensis. NCBI lineage: Eukaryota > Metazoa > Chordata > Aves > Strigiformes > Strigidae > Strix > Strix uralensis. The sequence goes on from NC_133981.1 coordinate 15,291,529, forward strand.
TCTTAAATTCTTGTCTTGTTACTGGACACTTGTCAGGTAGGCATATACTTCAAGCAAGTATCTGTGTGCATAAGTGTACATTTCTGAGTCATCAGAATAGACAGATCAAAAGGAAGAGCTCCCATAAACATGAATAACAGGAAAAATACAGATAGAGTTTTTCTTTTAGCTTTGCTAGTTGTAATTAAGAAAATAAGTGATTAGACTGAATTGTTGCAACTAAGCCTAGGCTGCTTCTTAGGCATTACAGTCAAATACAGACCAAAAACAAGAAAAGGGCTGTTTCCCATTGGGTGAGGGGAAAAAAAGCAGAAGCAGACAGACAGACATTCAGAGAGTTTTACTTCTTGGCATAGCAATATTTTACCAAAAATTAATTGTATTTTTCTGATTTTTTTTTTTAAGAGCTTGGCAGAACAGATTTTTACTTTTAATAGGGAAAGCAGTCAGTCACTTCAGCATATCGGGAGGAAGAAGGTAATTGAGATCTGGGTGTAGACATCTCAAAATATTTCTGTTTAATCACAGATTCTGCATTTCTGCCCAAAGGCAGTTAAAATGTGTTGGCGAAGATCATGTTAAAATAAAACTTAAACAAAAACAACGAAAACACCAACTCAAATCTTTAAACAATCTATTTGTGGGTTTTCTTCCTTAGGCAGAGTTCAGCTTTAATTGATGATTTTCCATTCCACTGAACTCCTGAGAGCCCATGACTTTGATGATTGAACATTCTTCACTCCATTGGATTTTCCTTAATTAAGCGTTTAGATTAAATGTTTCAGTTCCTTTTGCTATAGCTTAGCATAATGGGTTCTTGACTATTCTTTAAAAGGAAACGGGGGGGGGGGGGGGGTGTTTGTTTTTTATTATTTTGCCCACTGTATTTTGGATCCTTTGAGAAGTCTTTAATCAACTGCATTTTAATTTTAAAATTACTCTGACCAAAGCTATATGGATCTCAAAGATTAGCATAAGATGAAAAGGAATTCTGTCACCCATAAATATATTTTTAAGGTTCAAAACTCAAATATTTCAAAGGACATTGCCATGCAGACAGATGCTTTTGCAATAATTACTCCCGTGGTAGGTTTTGAATGTATGAGGAAACTAACTAAACGCATTGGTGTGAACAAGACAATCACAGAACAACTCTGTCAGTGAACTTCAGTCCTGAACCAGGTCAATGGTGGTAGGGACCTTTCTTGAGCAGGGTTTTCCAGAGTTACCAAATAGTTTACTTACTTATCCCTGACAGATAAGTAACTGTTGTACTAAATTGTGCCTTTTGGCTTAAGTAAATAAAAAACCAAACCAAACCCAAACCCACAAAAAACCTGTTCCAGAAATGGCAAAACTGATGCACTGGTCTGCTGTGTAATCTAGTCACTAGCATTGTTTTTTCTTAAATATTAGTTTCTTTTTTGAAAGTAGCTTGCAATTCAGATCTAACTTTTATAGCATTACTGTAGATTTGTTATCCAAGTATAATTTTTGGAATAAGTGGACTCGCTGGCTCCAGTCCTACAAGATTCCTTAGTGTTATCACTGAAACCTTTATTTCTGCAACTCTATAACTGGAGTTCACTAGGGAGTCTTTCAGCCACATGTTTATGAACACATGTTTTAGAAGTTCATTGAAGTCTGTCTTGTAGATGCAAGATGCTCTGAAACCTACTGATAGGAAGGTCCTGTCTATTTTTAAGGATTGTATTCCTCTTAAAACAGCTTTTTCTCTCGTTTCTCTAGAATGCTTAGTCAAGCTGAAGTGCATTGGCCTGATTAATGGAGAAATGACAGAATCCCTCTCTTGGCATATTTTTTTAGGTGTATAAACCAAGGTTCATTATTTCAATCTTCAAACTGGTAACACTCTTGTCCTGTGTGAAGTGCTCTTTATGCTGTGAAGCGTGTTACAGGATTAGAATGCTTTGAGGACAGGCCCTGAAGGCATTTTGTCTAACTGATTTAAGTGAAGCTGATTTTAAAAATGTTGTTAGCATACATATTCATAAACAAACATACACAGATGGTATTTGAAATCAAGGCTTCATGGGCTTAAATGGTTACACAGCAGCTGCAGCATTCTCAGGAGGTTCTTGACCATTTTATACAACCTGTGTGTACTGGTGTTTTGATGTGCTTGAAATGCAAGGAGAAACTGTCCAACATTATCAGGTTATGCTCTGAGGTATGTCCTCTGAATATCACACTGAAGAAGACTTGCAAAAATGAATGCACATTCATGTGAATGAAATAATTGTTCCCAGTTTCAGAAATCCTTAAGACAGGTAGTCTCCAAATAAAATGCTACATTCTTTTCATATTTTTTGAAATATGGAAAGGAAGGGGGCTGCAGCAGAGATTGATCTACCCTAATACCAAATCTCCAGTGGTGGTCAGTGGTAGATGCTTAGGGAAGAGTACAAACCAGAAATAGCCTGTCATGATGTTTCCCCAAAATACTGTCCCAGTAGCCAGGAACTTGTGTCTGAGAAGCTTTCTTAGCAGCAGCATCTTTTGACAAATACTTCTACTGTATATAACACAAGAATTGTACATAAATTGAAGAATTAGCTCCTTTTTCTTTGCTCTGAATCTGCCACCATCTGGTTTGATGTGATGCACTTTTTTCCCCTCAAGTTGAATGCGGTGAAAAATCTTTCCCTATTTACTTTGTGTGTCACTCATGGTTTCTACATCTTTATCACACCTGCTCCAATTTCTTTCTTTTCTTCTCTGAAATGTCCTGTCTGCCTAATTACTCTCTACATGAAAGCTATTCAGTGCCTCTTGTCAACACTTTTGCTTTCAGTGAACCTTGTCCCATCCTACTATGATGGAGATGAGGAGAGTGGTACTGCACATAACATTCAAGATGTACAAATGTCACATTTTCTTCTAGAATAATTGAACATCTAGAAGTACTGATAACTTTGTTCTAGCAATTTTCCAGAAATTGTGGGGTTGGGAAACCAGTTGGTTTTTTTGTTTTATGAGCAGGCTATTACAAAATAGAGAGCTCTGCCTAACAGGCAGCAGGATAGCAACTCTGGCTCTACCACGGTTGCTCCTGAAAAGGCCTAGGAGGTTAAGTATACCTGGGAGGGTATATTGTATGTTTGGGATACTGGTGAAGTCAAAGAAAAGTGTCCAAATGAGGACTATGTCTGCCATTTGGCTAAACTTATTCCAAAGACATTATTATCTGATTAACAACCTTTTGGGAAAGAAATGCTGTAAAGCAACATCTATCATACAGTCTGCCTTTAAAACCAGTTAATTCTTTCAAATTCTGTAAAGTTATTCTTGGTTGTGCTGCTTCCCTTTGGCTGAAAATACCCTTCCCTCCTCCCCCTGTCCAGCTTCCTACTCAGTTTCCTTTTCCTTGTCTCCCATATACTCTTTTTGTCAGATCGACTCCGTGTTGCAGACAGGGCCCCTAACACTTCCTCTCTCCTTTCAGGAACTTTTCATTACCTTTGTCTGAAGGTAGACATCAAACAGAAAGTGCCTGGCTGTGCAGCCACTCCAATGCCCTATGAGATATGTTAGGCAAAGGTTATTTTTCCACTTTCTCAGATTGTTAGAATGAGGGGTGCGGGCAGGGGAGCTCTCTGACTAAACAATAGCAACAGAAGTGGAACTTTGAAAACACGGTAAACAAACTCCTGCTTGCCAGACAGGAAGAAGCAACAATATGGGCGAACAAAAAAAAAAAAAAAAAAGAAAAGTACTGCTGTGTATTGTGGCAGCATAACATGATGCAGCATTCCTTCTCTGCTCAGCAGCTGCCCCTGCCCTCCCCAGGACTGCAGTCTGCGCTCGGGACACGGCTCCTGTGTCCCCGGGCTGCTGCTGGCTGCCAGCACGTCCCGGATCCACCGGGACCAGCGTCGGCCCCAACCGCGCTGCCCTTCCTTGGGAGAGGCAAGCAGGACGGCCGGGTTCCGTTCCCCGGTTGCCATCCGTGGTGTTAGCGCTGCGCGCTCAGTAAGGCAGCAAAGCCCCCGCCGAGGGGAGAAGATCCGGGCTCGGGGGCAGCAGCGCCCGGCCCGACCCCGCCGAGGGATCCCGAGGGGCCGCGCTCGCTCCCGCCCGCCGCCGGCGGGGGGGGGTGGGCGGGCACTCGCCTGCGGCTGGGCGCTGGCTCCGCCCCTGCCCCGTGCCAGCGCGGGAGCTCTCGCGGGGCGCGCGAGTCAGCGCAGCGGGCGCGGAGCGGTCGGTCGGGGGTGTCGGCGCGTTTGGTACCCGGGCGGAACCAGCGGCCACCCCCGGCACCGCGCCGACCCCCGGCATCGCGGCTCTCGCAGCCATGGTGGCCAAGGACTACCCTTTCTACCTGTCCGTCAAGAGAGCAAACTGTGCCCTGGAAGCGCAGACGGTGACCAGCCCAGCTAAAGAGACGGAGGTATTCATCGGCGCCGAGACGGTTGCAACGTTGTTTTTCTCTAGTGTGATCTGTGTTGCTTCGGGGAAAAGTAACGGGCTTTGAAAACAGGCTCCTGTGTAGAGATACCTGGTTTGTTTAGGCATCCCTTACTGCCTTCTCTAGATACTGAACTTCCCATTGGAATAAGGCGAGGAACAAAGAATCTAGGTTTTTGTCATCTGTCACTTTAAGGAATTAAAACTAATCTTTTAGGTAGCTAATTGAGAAATACATGGTTTCGATATGTAGTTTAAAGTAATTTATATGTCTTTTTTTTCCAGGACTAACCGTTACTTACAAATTGTTAAACTTACGCAGGAACTGGGAGGGAGTTTGGAAAACAGTGTCTTAAAACACTGTCTTTTCCTTATTAGTAATAAACAAAGAAATTAATCCGATAATAGTTAACTGAAAACTCTGCCCTGTCAGCAGGTCGGCTACTCTGTTTCTTGAAAAGCATGAGATCCTTTCAAGTGACATAAAAATCTTATTCGTTAACCCAAACTCAACGTAGTCACTTGCAAAATTCTCATAAGTGGTGGAATATGTCAGGAATAAATGTTCATAAGGACTTAAATACCTGATACTTCAGGGTAATGTTGCTTTGTGTGCTTGTTTGGGAAGAAAACTGAATTCTGTCTAGCTGTGCTGGAGGAAGGATAAAGTTTCTCTCTGGAAGTTTTTATCGCTTATATAGCTTCTTCATTAGTCTCGTTTGATGAGTAATGTGAAGACAGTGTACTAAACCGGGTGCATTTAATACATCTACATCAAAGATTAATTACCTCCAGCAGTTGGGTGGATCTAAGTAAAAGTAACATAAGCCAAGTGACCCTATTTAATTATGATGCTTAAGCTAAGACTAATAAGGTGCTGCACTCTTACTTTTCAGTGTACTTTTACATAAAGGGATTTAATTATTGCAGTTAAAGAAAGTGGAGGTTTTTTCAGCTGTGTTTTTGAAAAGTAACACCCTGCGTGTATGTCTGTGTACATCTATGGAAAGGACAAGTACCAAATGGTTCTCTTAAAAGTACTCATTTTACTAACTATAATATTAAAGAGGTATGTTTTTAGCCTTTACTGAATAAAGGGTTTTTTGTGAATGAATAGAATTGCCAAATCTGAAGAGTTGGAGTGTTGCTCTCTTACAGTTAGGAAGGGCAGCTTGATTATAGTCAAATTTCAAAGAAAAAGTCTCAATGAAAGCATAGAGCTTGAGGAAGTATCTAATAACAGATGTGATCCATCAAAATTACAATGTGCAAACAGTTGTTTTGGATTTATAATCTTTCAGTTTGTGTTTTATATGAATAAGAAAATATACCCTATGCTTTCAGGCTGTTTCCAATAGTATGATGGACTTCTAGCATTCTGGAAAACAAACTTTTAAACATTCTGGTTTTTGTTAGGAGGGTATGAAAAGACCACCTGCCACTCCAAAAACTTGGTTAAGGAAGCAGAAATAAAAACTACTCTTTGGGAAAGGCTTTATAAGGATAGAATTATGCAGCCTGTTTCTTTGAAGTCTGTCAATATTGGGGGGGGGGGAATCCATGATTCTTCTCAAGCTCTAATGTTAAACTGTTCTTCCACCCTTTAGTATTTATAACACTAAATAAAGCTATTGGGCGCCTTCTACCATAATTCTGTGTTACTACACCAGAAAGTTAGCTTGTTTCGTGGGGGGGTTATGAATTTCTGGTTTTGAAAACTTGAGTTTCATTTTCGTTATTAACATGGAAAGTTGGTTGATTTATTTAATAACCTAACTTGTGCATAAACGTTGATACGTGTGGAACAGAACAGATTTGCTGCTATGTAGATGCGGTTTGGTTTTAAATCAAAACTCATGATTGTAAAATATTTCCTCTGACCTTATTGAACAATAATATTTTAGCACTTGTTTTGAACAAATACAAAATATAGTCTGGAAGATCAAGTACAACAGTACTTGCATGGGATGAAATTCAGCAAAAATCTTGAGCATATACTCTACTGTTGAAATTTTCCCAAATTTCCAGCTGGAGGTCTCTGGGTGACAAGCTCAAACTTCTTGGCAGTAGATTAATTCATCCTTATTCTTGGGCTTGACTTGAAGTCGGCAGAGCAGCTGTGGAAAACTAGGGATGTTTTTGAGGAACAAATCAGTGGCACAAAAGAGAACAGAGGTTTTCTACTTAGAGTTCTTTCTTTAAGCCATATCAGCTTCCCTGACATAAACTCCACAGAAGTAGCACAGTCACAAAAGAATGACAAATGAAAAATGTATGTGAACAGTAAAAATCTGGATTCTGAGAAAAGGCTAGTGTACCTCTAGTCAAAGTACAGTTATCATAGTTATTTCTAAAAGCGGTTTAAGGGCAACGAAACACAGCAATGCCTGAGGAATGAGTTAATAGAGGAAATACTATAAAGCCTTCACATACATCATTGCGTACCCCCTGTAAAATAATTCTAGGTGTAAACGGTACAGAGGTGTTGGGCTCTTTCCAGCTTTTTCATAATCAAAAAATACTGACAGTTAGTAAAACTTGAAATTTTCTTGCTTTAAGATATAAGCAGCCCCACATCTTTCCCAGTGATAAATACCATTTTCTGTGTTTCACTGGTTAAAGCACCTTATCACCCCCTCTAAAGGAAAAGAAGTGAAGCGCAGCCAGTGAATGGGCAGCAGATAGGAAGAACACACAATCACAGATTGAGGTTTAAAGGTCTGAATGTGAAGTCATGGGAAGGAGGACATGAGTTCCTCAGTGTAAGTGCGTTCTGTTCTGCTGTACAGGATCTAATACAGAGCCTAGGTTTAGGCTCTAAAAACTACAATGATGGCATAGAATTCCTTTGCATCTCCAGTATGTTGTATGTCTGCTTACATCGCTTATACTGCAGAAATCTTAGATGTAGGAATCAGGGCTGTGTGCTATCTGTCTTTTGTTGTCTCCTGATACCCCCACTAGTTCGACATGCAGGAGGTTTAGGCTGCCAGGACTGTGTTTAACTGGGCACTCGGGAAGGCTAACCTGAAGGGTAACCCACAGGCCTCTGGGCCATGGCACATCATTAACATGAGAACCAGGCATGGAGCCAGAGGGAGAGGGGCCAAAAGATTATGAGATAAACTACAAGTCATGAATTTTCTTTGATCTTCATAAATGTCTGTATTTCATTTTTAATGAAATATTAGCAAGTTGCGGTTTTGATATATTTCAGGTAAGTTCATATGCAGTGTAACTGCAGTGAGCTAAACATGGAAACATGTTGAACCCCCGCACTTGAAATTGCTGATCTGTTCTGCTTAATGGCAATTTGAAACAAACAGCTTGCCTTTATTTTTCCATTCAGTAACTCACCGTCTGATGTCTGCTTGTTAATTGGCAGCCCAGCTTCATATCCCGTTTGTTCCAGAATGGAAAAGGTCTTTCTCAGGTAGTCTGTACAAGCAGCTTCTAATGAGAGGAAATGCAGAATTTAATCAACTCTAGATTAGTTATCAGGGTTTTTTAGGTTTTGTTGCTTGTGTTAATTCACCTCAGTGTGAGATTTTTCTGTTAATTTGCCTTCATTTCCTAACTCCTGGTAGATATATTGATTTCTGAGTATTGCAGACAAATGAATGATCAGTCAAGATAGCTGGATGCAACTTGTCCTTATGCTCCTGACACTTCAGTGGTTCTGTCTTGCATATGGCAAATGAAATCTGAGGTCTTAAGGGTGATGACTAATGAGGGCAGCCAATTTGTGGCAAGAAGCCAATCTTTGATGAACACATGATGCGACAGTGTGTTGCAAAGTTCAGATGATTTTCTTTGACTGAGAATACTTCACCACTTCTCTGTATGGCTTTTCATTGTACCCTGACTATCGTTTCAGGTCCTCATCTTTAACACTGTGATTAAAACAAAATGTCTCTGGACTCTGTTTTATTGGCTTGCTGGTTTTGCAGAGACTGGCAGAGGAGAAATAACAAACTTCCTCCTGCTCCCATCAGAGAGCGTGGGTGGTGGATGGAACCTTACGGATTTGAAGGAAAGTTGTATCACTGATACACACAATTTATTGGATGATCAAGTTGCTTTTATGTATCCATTTACCTAAATAGTTTCATAAATTCTTCTCGCGATGCTGGGACTTTTACTGGTGGGATTCCTCTCCCAGGTTTTAGAATGGATTTGTGCAGATGCTTACAGTTACCTTTGTGCAACACTGAACTATACTTAGAACTGCTTAGACTCACCTACCTTGACCATCAGCCTCAGCTCTAGAAGAGTAGATGTTCTAGAATTTCCCAGAGTATTTCTAAGATATTATGAATCAAAGGCAAATTCTCTGCTTTGCAAATATTTAAAAAAAGTATTCATTAGTGCTAATAACAATTAACAAAGTTGTTCTGGTTTTAGATTTGCTTCTTTCTGAAGATGCAAAAAGCCTGGCTTAATTTACGTTTAGGTTAAATGTTTGGTGTATTAAGAGACTCTGTTGTAACATAGGTTGTTTTTTCTATTTTAACCTTTGTTGTTTGTTTTGTTTGTTTGGGTTTTTTTTTTGTCCTGAAGGTTAAATACTGATAACATCCTGTGGAACAGAGCTTGAATGTGGGTTTTTTTTTTTTCTTTAGTAAACTGCAAGTTTTGGGGGCATTTATTAGAACTGTTTAATCTTAGGCCAATTTAACTAGTAGCAGACTAATAAAAATAATAATATTGGGCTTCCTGCCATGACAAATGTTGACTTACCCTTATAAAGTTGACTAAAAACTAATAACCTTTAAAGTATAGGAGTATGGAAATTTAGCCAGTTACATGAAGTCTGAAACAGAGTGGTTCTGTTTTAGTTTGCTGGCACTGCTTATGAATTAGGTTTGAAACAAAGGTTACTGTACTGTTTCAATTTATAGTGTCTTCCATTTATTACACTGTTAACTCTTTTGAGACTAATTTAAGTTAAACCATTTTGCACTAATGAATGCTCCCATAGCACAGAATGAATGCTTGGATACCTGTTTATTTTGGTTCACGAATAGAAAGTATATCAAAAGGGGGGGAAAAAAAAAAAACATCATGTTTTTTATAAAATATCAAGAAAGTTAGCAACCCCAAATCCAGAGTTACTACTTTAAGTAATTATCTCAGAACTTGAACTCCAAGAAGTTAGGATGTTTTTAACAAGCATTGCCACTTTCAGATGTTTTGTGTGTGGATTGGGAGGTTAGTTTGCTTTTGAAGGTAAGCAGCGTAAATTCTAATATTCTAAAATGCTAAGTTCCTGTACCAGTTTTCACGTAACATTTTTTTTCTGGGTTGTCTTAAGAATCTCTGTAAATTCCTTTTGTTGAGTTTGTTTTTAAATACAATCAGAAAAATCAACACAATGTGGTCACAGTTAGTGCTTCACCTGGGCCGAAGACACAAGTGTAACGACCCCTCATTTTCCCTTGTTTGTCAAATTCAGCACCAGTTCTCTGACATGGAGACTGTTGTTGAAGTTGCTGATAAGAGGTGGGAGAGTTGGGTGGAAAAACAAATCATACAAGCAGTGAACATACATTTGCTTTTACTGTTCACTGGGAGGAAATCAGTGGCTAAGCTGGTCAGAAGCATAGAGTGAAAGAATTTTGAAGTGATGTACTAAAGCAAATGAAGACCTTTTATATGGCACCTAGACTACTACTCAGTGCTCTTCAGGATGTGTTATCCAGGTCATTGATTCTGCTCTTCTTAGGGCAATACAGAGGGAACCTGGCCTAGTTCTTGTTTCCTTTCCTTCTGTTAGAAAATTAAAACCAATCTTTTACTAGAGTAAGTTATCCATCAAGATGTGATAATTAAGCTGTAGGTGGCCTTCTTGAATGACAATGTATAGAAAACCAATCAATATTATTAAATTAATTTAACTCACTGACGCTCTGCTTTGAATTTGGGGAAAATTCCGTTCTTTACATACAGTAGTAAAAGAATTGTTTTATTTTGTGGATGAAGAGTACGAGAAGTGTTAGCTTCTTCCCCTAATCAGCCTCCTAGAAGCTTTCATATCTGTATAGTATGCTATTGGATACAAATATCAAATTATTAGGTGCTGGTTTCAATAATGAAGAAATAAAAATAACATCAGTTTAGCTGTCAGTACATTGCAACTAATCTAAGTGCCTAATTCTTCAAAGGATCTTCTGCTTTAACATGCTTCCGTGACTGTTGAATGCTTAGTCTGATAGTTTCCCATCTTAAATCTGTGACAATCAGTGATTATGCCATTGTGATTACTCTAATCGTTCTTCCTACGAATTCCCCAGAAAAGTATATGATAAAAATATACTCTCTCAGAAGGACACAGTAGTTGTTTGAAATGTTCACTGTCTGGTTTCCAGAACCATCCAGATTTTGGACACAGATTTGCTTCTTTTATCAGTTTGTTCACAGTTTCAAGAGTTCTTTTTGAGGCTGCATATGTACACGGTATTTCCAGCTTCAATTTTTTGCTCTCTGAATTCAAATGTTACCAAAGTCATCTTGAGTTCAAACATACAGCTCCCCCCAAAAGCCATCTGCTCTTTGTTCTAGCCTAGTCAGGTATTAATTTGACTTCACTTGACTGTTCAGCCTTTGAAGTTCCTGCACTCATGTTTCCTTCAGCTTTACTTAGCCTTATATCAAATTTAAAGCCCTGTCAGATTAACGTTACTTGTTCACATATACCAGCTCCACATTTTGGAAACTCTGCCAAACTGTAGTCTGGATCTTTTGTTTTCTAACTTCCCATATTGTTTTGGCAAGCTTTCCTGACTCTGAAAATGCAGTCTAACATTTAGTAATTTCAAAACTCTGAACTTATTTTTTAATACTAATAATAACAACTTTAAAAGGTCAGGCAAAACATTGTAACTCTTGAATTTTTTTGTGTCATAACTTGGCCCAGTTCCTGGTCTGGACAGGTGATGGTTGTTGCAACTGGATCCAGCCACTAACTCCTATCTCTCAATCCCGTCTGCTTCTAAATTCCCTGAACTGGGAGGGGGAGCAGGAGGGAAGGAGGAGTGATGACTTTGGGTAGCTCTGAGTCTTCTGAGCACACTCAGAGGTACAGATCTGGAACCTGATGTTCATTCTACCTGGGCAGTGTGTCCTTACTGGAGCCCTTTCATGAGGGACA